>NC_132910.1:118077642-118412642 GCF_047675955.1 Chlorocebus sabaeus
ACTCCCCTTTTCTTCTATGCTATTTTGCATGCTGCTTCATCTACTTGTATCACTTTTTATCCTCTTCTTAACCTGATAAAAACACTGTCATTGATGACCTGACTTAGAAGTGACATTCCCTGAGAATTCTTTCTTACACCACTCCCTTCTCTCTTGCTATGATCCACTAAGAATATGCTTCTATCTAATCTTGAGATATTTCAATTATTTTATAGATTCCTTGAAACAGAATCATTTTTTTACTTTTCCAATCATAGAACTTGTATCATAGTCCACACATAAAATGTACCTGCCATATTTCAGTGTAATCATGTTCTCATGAGTCTGCTTCTATTAATACAATTTAATGTGTAAGGATCGTATTTTATTTGTTTCTTTGTTTATAGTCCTGGTGCCTAAAACATAGTATGTATCTTAAAAGCATATGCTGAATGAAACAAGTAGAGAAGCAACATCTTGGAGACCAGCCAGTTCTAAAGATAATGCCATTAACAACATTTCTTAAAATCCGAATGTTGATACATAAAATCAAGAGGGAGTTAGCATATGATTAGCTCTATAAACATGCAAAGCAATGTTCTTTTTCTTTTTTTCTTTTTAAAGATGGAGTCACACTATGTTGCTCAGGTTGCAGGGCAGTGGCTCAATCATACTACTGATCAGTGTGGGAATTTTGACTTGGTCTGTTTCTGATCTGGGCCAATTCACTGCTCCTTATGCAACCTGGTGGTCTCCTGCTCCCAGGAGGTCAGTATATTGATGCCAAGGACAACCTGATAAGCATAGCGCACTACAGCCCAGAACTTCTCCACTCAAGGGGTCCTCCCACCTCAGCCTCCCAAGTAGCTTGGACGACGAGTACAAAACATGTGCTTGTAGTTCTTTGAGAAAATATCCATTATTTTTATTTCTAAGTATATCTTGTTTTGTTGGTTAAGTTTTTAAATATTGCTTTTGAAGTTCCACAGTGGATTTATGGAAATTGCAAGAAATGTATGGTCTGGTTTTCACTTATTTAAGAAATCTTTTGTAATGCTGCCTCAACAAGAATGAAAGACAGCAAACAAGTCAATGTAAATTGAGTAAATTTTAGAAAAAGTAAAGCATAATTGCCATATTACCACTTAGGAATACTTGCTTGTAAAAGTACTGTAGATAAACATACTCATAGCAATGAATAAAATGCTTAAACTTAAAACTTGCTAACATGTTTTAAGCATCACAATGAACAAACTACTTCAGAACTTAGGTCTATTAATAATAAAAACATTTTCTTTTATTAAAATGGCATACCATTTTATTAAAAATGGTGCTTTATATTGTTGCCCACACAGAAAGAGAGAAAACATAAATCTTTTAAATGGAACTCTTGAATTCCATAGCGGTTGCCTTAATTTCGTATCACTATGCTCCAAATCAACATTTAATAAATCTGAAAATTTATTATAGCTTTACAAAATAAATTCCTATCACATCTAAAATCTGGTACAAACTTAAGAGCACACAACAGAAAAATCAGTCCAAGAGGGCAGAGCTTTTCCTGTGTTGTATTTCCCAATATGTCCCCACAGCCTGGCATGGCACATACTAGCCACACATTAAATATTTATAGAATTAAAAACTCTGGTTTGAATAGAAAGTAATATTTAAATTGGGGACCATCTAATCACAATTGTCAAGAAGGAAATATAGTTATATATGTGGATTATACATTTCCCTTCCTGTTATCTCTAAAATGCTCATATTTCTGTTGATACCATATTTACATTCCTTCATAGGAATGTAAATATGGGACTTTTCTTATGTAAATTCATTCACAGGGACTGTTAAATGGGCCACATTATCAGTCTGTCACAAGAGTGACTGAGAAGATACACTTAATAACATTTAATTTATAATAACAAAAATATTTTCTCAGACATCATAGATTTTTTCTCACTCACAAAGAGATGTGATGTAAGGAAATGTTTTCAAAGAATGAGGCTTAGTTAATTAATTAGCTACAAATACGTATGCTCATGTTGTATTAGTGATGCCCTGCCTCTATTTGAGATTTGAAAGCTCATTCTGATAAAAATTAATGAGATCTAGGGATAGCCCTTCATTGTGCACAAAGCATGCTATTATTTTGCCTATATTTACCCCTTTGTGTCCTTAATGGTGAATATGCATTCCTAAAACACGAACATCAGGAGCAATGGCTTCCCTAGGTACACTGGACTCCCAGTTCTGTGACAGCCCCAAGCATGTAGCTCTGCAGCCCTTTGCCTTAACTCCTCCTTCTGGAATGTCTTTTTCTTTTAATGTTCATTCAGCCAGCCCCCTTTATTTAGGGTCAAATGTTAGATCCTTTAAGAGCCTTTTGCCAACTAACAAATCCCTCCCTTTCCACTGCTTCATTTTTCTGCACGGCACTAATTGCTAACTGCTATGCCTACATAAATATATATGTATTCATGTGTTTCTTTTACTCTGTAACATTAGAATGTGAGCTCCAGGAAGGTAGAAACTATTTCCGTTATTTTTTTATTGCTATATCCTGCATAATTACTAGCATATAGTAGATGCTTAACACATATTTTAAAAACAAGATAACAAATAAATAGGAAATGGAGGGAAGGTTGGCCTGTGGGGAAATTGTTGGCACATGTTTTATTAATAAAGGAAATGAGTAAGTTTTCCTCAAGTTCAAAGGGATTTTTAAGAAACGGCATTGTGTAAGATCCTATCCCAACCAGAAGCAGATAACTGCCCAGTATCTTTACAGAGGCTACATGAAGTAATGTCTTGAAAGGTCCTTTCCAAGTGAGTGAGAAATAGCAATGAAATTGAAAGTCCCACAACTGACTGAATGGAAATGCCTTTGGCCAAGGGGACCCCAGAGTAACCTTGAAAACTGAGTTCTTGGTCAGGACAAACAGAAGGTCAGACACACCTTGCCTCGTTATACTCCCTACTTCGCTAACAGTCATTATTAAGCTCTCTTCCCTACAGGCTATACAGAAACCAGCCCTTACATAAAACTCCACCAGTGATATCAACCAACTGACTGACACTGCCCTCTATTTTGCTGTTTGGACACAACAACTGACAAACGTTTTTCCTGATAAGAAACTACCAACCACAGAGTGGTTCTGGCCAGTCTACCTGGAACCCATGAAAGAGGATGAAGCTCCATTACGCATGCGTGCATTTCTCCCATCATAAATATTTATAACTCTTCCTATAACTTATTTAATATCCATAGTCAGTCCTACTGCTCAGCATAAATTAGTAATCCCCTTTCCTCTTCCTCCAACTGCTTTGGGCTTCTGACTGGAGGCTGTGCTCCCCAGCATATCAGATTGGCCACCCTGCAGGCTGCAACCCTTTATGAGAAATAAAGGTTTCCTTTCCAAATGTATGAACCTTGTCATTCTTCAGCTGCCATGAAGAACTGTGAAGAATTTATCCAAAAGACTCCTGCCAAAACCTGTCTTCCATTGGTCAATGTTCCCACTGGGCATCACTATACTATAACTTTGTGCTTTGTATCAAAACCTCTCCAGATTGTCACTGGGAAATGTAGTTTCTCTGTGAGTCCACTCTGGCCAGTGCTAACTGCCATGGTCTCACCTTGTCAATTAGCACCACAAGTATGAGGTTTCACTACCTATAGCAATAATGGTGACGGCAGCAGTGACATGGTTGTTTGGCCATGTTGAACTTGCTCAGAAATAACAACACAGAATGTTCAGGTTCCTATTAGGTTTAGATTAAAAAATATAACTTGTCCACATCACAGCCCCTCCTCATGTTCAATTACAAACCAGAGTAACTGCTGAATAAGATATTCTGCAAATGCGAGTTAGTAATCTAACCCCATGTAAATGATAAGAGTTTTATTTTGAGTCACGTAATGATGGTATGTAATCCAAGGGTTCTTAACAGGTTAATATATGTGATAGTCTAAATCTCTTAGCTAATTTAGATCAGACAGACATTTAAGTTAAAAGTTGATGAGGGTTAGTCATTAAAGATTCATTTTGTGGATTCACCTTAAGAAATTACTTTTGGGGATATTCTCTCTTTGTAACCTAAGATTGACTTTTGATAAAAGAGGCAATAAATGATTAACAGCTAAATATTTTGGAATGCATTTGGCAAGTGTAATTATACTTGTTTGTTTGAAACAGACGTGTTTTAAACAACACCTCCAATACCCCTAATAATGGACATGGGTTAAGTAGTGGTGACCATTCACCATACACCAACCAAACACCCTTATTTTTACTTGTTTAATTATTAATACTGATAAAATATGAGCCCCATTGTGACAGAAAAATGTGTCTATTTTATTTGCCTGCTATATATTAAGTGCTTAAAATATTTCTTATGGTTACTGCCTAGATACCTAGGGGTGGCCGAAGTAAATACCCTTCTCCTACTCAATTTAACAATCTAAATAATTTGTCTATCTTCAGTTCTGTATTAAGTTTTTGTGCAAACGCACCTTATCTTATACATAAATGCACCCTCATGCAAATGCATCTTATCTCACTTGAATACATGTATGTGTTTACTGTCCTCTCTCTCTACATATACACCCACATATATTCATGTACATATACATATATATCTTATCTGTTTTATATATTTATATATATCATATATGTATGTACATATATGATATATATATATAGGGGTACACTCACACAAATCTCTCCCTTGGGTTCCACCAATAGGAATAAATTATTATTTGACACCTGCACTGGGGAGTCGTTAACATTGAGATTCCTCTATCATCACCCAAATGACCTTCTTCAAATTTATCCATTTCAATCTTGGATTGTACTTTTTTAGTATAAGCACACTACATTGATTAAAGACAAACTAATGCCTGGGAGTGACAAAATATGAGTGATACAATAGGAGTTACATTAAACAAACAAACATAAATTAGATTATAAATAAATGTAAGAAGATTAAGCAGGACCCTTAATTTCCTTCCATCTCCTCATTGCTGATCATACCTAAATACAGACTGGAAAAATGTCTTTGGAAATACTTGGGCTCTGAACTCTGACAGAACTGGGTTTGAAATGTAGAATGCCATTTACTGGTAGTGAAATGTTAACAAATCATGCAGCTGCAGTTTGCTCATCCCCAAAAGAGAGGTATCTATGAGACTACATCCTCAGGGATACGTGGGATCAGATAAAGCAAATCACATGATATGTAGTAGGCATATTATATGTATTATATCATGACGTTCTCAAAATGAAAGATATGTAGTACCATCGAACTATTTATATGTAATCTATTTTGCAATTTAATTATTTTTTTTGCCATTTTTGCTTTGTGAAATCCTAAGCCATTTTCTTCTCCTAAATTTGCCTTCCCTCTTCTGCAGATAAACCATATGAGGATTCTGATGTATTTATAGGGCTGGGAGAAGTGGATCTATATACACAAATATGTTAAATGAGACTTTTCCTGTTGTTTTAAAGTTTGGACAGAAATATCATCACCTAAATAGGACTAGAGAAAATATTTTGAATCTGGTTTGTGACCCTTAGTTTATTACCTGACTGAAGAACATAAATGAGATTTGTTAGAAAGTTGTGGAGATTGGAGATGGTGAATTTATTTTATTGGAATTGCCAGTTTGCTTTTGAAGATAAACCTGTATCACCTAAAGCTCTGTGAGAGAATGTTCACAATAACCATTTGTAGACTTTGGCATGTGTGCTTTGGAGACTAAATAGCTCAGGAAATAATATCTGGCTCAACTCAAATGGCTAGCTTTGTATCTACTTTGAGACTGAAGATTAAAAAATGATTCTTAAGGATTCAATGGGCTGGAGATAAGCCCTGCAAAATGTGGTTAACTATAAGGCTTTTTGAAAAGCACTCCCCATTAAGACAGCCTTGTTTCTAGAGGCAAGGTGATATCACCAGAACAGTATTGGCATATATATTGAGATGCAGACACCCTTGTAGAGGCTATAAACATCACTTAGAAGAAAAAGTATCTGAAGCATACTGAAATGGGATGGTTTCAAACCGCTTCATGTGATACAGAGAAGAAATAGATCATGCACTTTTCCACCTACTGACTCCTAGGGTGAAGTCAGACCAAGCTGCAGTAGAGAGAATGTACTAAGCTGAGAGTGTAAGGTTTTTATTTTACACAGATCTAGATGTCTTAATGCTTGAAAAAAAATATATTTTTATATACATTTATATATTTATATAAACATTAATATTCAATTATTTATTTGTAAGTTTTAATATTAGTTATAACATACAAATGTATAGATATGTATACTTAATATATAAATATATAAATATATTCATATACTTATATATTCATATAAATATTAATATTTAATTATTGATACAGTTGTATATAAATATATAAATGTATAAATATATAAATATATTTATATATTAAATATATTTATTTATATATCTTTACCCAGTTCTGTAGACTACTTCCTTCAACTTTTGCGTTTATTTTATTTTCATGAAATATATTTATATATAAACATAATTATATAAATGTATAAATATATAAATATATTTAAATTTAATATATTATATAAATATTTATATTATATTATAATATAAATATATTATATTATATTTTATTATATATATATTTAAATATATTATATTATATGATATATATAAATATATTATATATAAAATAATTAAATATTTATATATTAAATATATTTATTTATATACATTTATATATTTATGTTTATGTATAAATATCTTTCATGAAAGTAAAATAAACATGTGAAAGTTGATGAAGGAAGTAGTCTACAGAGCTGGGTAAAGATACTTATCTTTTTGCACTCTAATGAATACAATTCATTTAATAGACATTCCCATAAATGTAGGTGCCTTGTAATATTTGAGTTTAGTACATTGATTTAGTTGTGCTCTCTCCCCTTTGGAAATTGACTGAATCATTTCTCAGATGCACTAGGAATTCATGAACATGATGTTGAGAAGATACCATAAACATGAATTACCATCTGTGCTAGACACAGATACACGCCACCCACATCCCTTTTTAATAAAGGACTTTCTGCCCACCTATGAGAAGCAGTCAGTGGATAGGTTAGCTCAACCAAAGAGAGCTAATCAATGCCACACCCTTCCCACAGAATCCTGAATCTTGTATCTGAGTGAGGTGGTGGTAAAAAGGTCCAACTATTTTGACCTAACATGGAACAATCTTTTGGACAATACTTGTGCTAGAGATCTACATTAGGTAGACCAAAGCTTTTTCAGGTCTTCATCATTATTCAGCTTTGTCTTCTACTTAATCCTGCTAGCTTCACCTCCTTTACACAGGTATTAATCCTTAACATCATGCACCAAAATACATCTCAACACCTGTTTCTGGAGAACCCAGCTGCAACAATGTATATAACATGGGATTTTAGAACTGGATTATTCATTTCCTCACTGCTGGTGAGGACTCAAATAATGATGGCATATAAAGGACAGATTGACACTTTCAAAAACACTTGCCAATGTGACTGTAGACTACTGCAGGCTCAGTCCAATAGTGACCTTAATTGCAGCTGCTCTTACAGTTGTAGTGCTTTTGTCACAGCAGTCTTACATGGCCCCAGGTATGTGGCATGCAGTCACCGATTTGGTGAATAAATCATTTTCTATTCCAATCAGAAACATAATGTAATATAGTCCAACGAAGTGCAGACCATGTTGACATCCTGCAGAGCATCACATCAATGCGTTACACTGATGAGATCATATTGTTTGGACCAGATGGGCAAGAGGTTACTAGCACCGTGGAGGCATTGGTAAGATGCATGTGTTCTGGAGGGTGAGCACAGATTCTGGTCTGGATATTCTACAGATTCATGTTCTGGATTCATCCATAAGATTTTAGGAGTTCAAGAGTTCAGGGGTCAAGGGCATGCCTGGGTGTGGTCTCTAAAGTAAAGGCTAATCATTGCATTTTGCCCTTCCTACCCCCCGAAAATCTCATTGCCTGATGAGCCTCTTTGGGTTCTGAATTCAGTATATTTTATACTTAGCAATATTTTTCTGACCCAATTACTAAACAATATGAAAAGCTGTCAACGTTGAGTGGATAACAAAGCAGGAAAGAACGCTGTAGCTGGCATAGGGCTGTGTTGTAAGAAGCCCTGCTACATGAGCCATATGAATCAGCAGACGCTTATAGTGTTGGAAGTGGTAAAAGAGATTTACTTTATAAGGAGAAAAGTTGGGTCTCCTTTTGACATCTAGAACCTTAACCATACCAAAGAAAAATACTGGCTTATTTTTTTGACCTGAAGCTTATGTATATCATGTTTTACAACATGCCTGGCAAGCAGGGAGAATTCTGAAGTTAAAACATTGACAGGGAACATATACACAATATCAGTCAGCCTATAGACCTACTCACCTGAGAAGTTTATGAGATTGGACAGATCTCATGCTGTTCAAACAGACAAATGGACCAAATTGTCCATTTGGTCCAAAACGGAGCAGCCCTAGATTAACACTGACCTTTTGAATTAGTACACACGCCATTTTAGAAGAAGACTATTGTATTTATACACCTATATTCTTTTCTGATTTTTAATATTACTTAGCAGATTTGGGAATAAAATGAAGACATTGTGAAATTGGGTATTTTGCTAATACCCATGTATCTAATTCTGAGAGTTCTTCGTATTGGGGATAGAGTATGTACTCTATCTTAATCTTAACACTTTTGGTTCTTGACTTAGAGTTAAATAACACACAAGCCAGAATCCTTCTGTTAATATTTAGGGGTAGATCACAGAGAGCTTTGACAATCATGTTGAAAAAGTTGAACTTGTTCTGAAAAGCAATTAATAAACAAGCCAAAAATTGACAGAATTTGTACTTTAAAAGATCACATTCTTTCATCAGTGTGTGAATAGATTAGAAGAGAAGAAGATTAGACACAGACACTAGCAGTCTATTGTAATAGTCCAAAGAAAAGATCTTGGATGTCTTGGAATTGGATATGTTAGTGGAATTAGAGATACATAGACAAGTTCAAAGGTGTTTTGGAAAGTGAACTAAAAAGCTTTAGTGTTTATTTATATGGACTGGGTACTGTAGGTTAGAGGGAAATAAGGGTGAGGAATGATTCTAAAGTTTCTGTTCGAGGCAAATAAATGATTGTTCCATTGGCCAAAAATTGAATATTAAATGATGAGCAAATTTTGCAAGTTGGGTAGGAGAGGGCTCTGGAAGGTAATGAGGTCAAAGGTGAACATACTGATTGCATTACCTACGAGACAGCCAGACAAAATTTCTAGTAGCAGGTTGAATATATTGGTTTGAACGTTTTAAATGGATGACTGTAGGTGCAAATTGGAGTCATAAGCATTACCCTACTAATTGAACCAAGGAAATTGATAAGGTCACTGAGAGCAGAAACATCCAAAAAAAGAGCCTAGGGCTAAGGTTCTGATCTTTCTAAATAAAATATTTAAAGATAGAGAAAAATGTGTTTTAATATAGTGAAAGTGAAGCAATGGCTAGATAAATAGAAACAATTCAGAAGTGTGTATACTATGTAAGTCTAGGATGGCTTTGGAAAGAGTATTTTGGACAAGAGATAGTGTAAAATAATGCAGAGTCAAGAAATGAGACTGAAATGAGTCTCATTTACAAATATGTGATTAGTGTGATGTGGAAACCAGCAATGAGAGTCTAATGGGAAAATTTCTAGATATGTAAAGAAACATATTTAAATGATCTAATGCATTTATATAGAAAATGTACCAAGTTTTTGATAACTCAGAATCTCAACTAATAATATAAACCATTTCTGTTTCATCCTCTTTTTACGTAAATGAGACACATTTAAGGTATGCAGAAACATTTCTTTGTTGTTAGAATAAGAAGCATATAGATGATCACTTTTATGGTAGCAGTCTTTATTCTGCCATATATGTGCCACCCTTACCCTCAAAAACAATACTGGAAATACACAGACATTAGAAACCTGAAAATTAAGGCAGAGAAGACGGAGAAGAAGAAAAATAAAAGTAAGGAGAGAGAAAGAAAAAGAAAACAGAAAATGAGGGGAGAAAAAGGAACAGAGCAAAGGAGAGAACAGAATAGAAAAGAAAGAGCAATTTTAAAGAAGAAAAGAACTATATTATTTTGACAATTTTCTGTTCTTAGGCCAGTAGTTTTCTTTTTCAAACCATTTTTCATCAACTCTGATGGAGAAGCTACAGTCGTCACAAATCAAAATGAAAGTTAAAACAAGAGACTCAAATCCTATGTCTATGTGTTGCCTTTTCTGTTCTTGTTCGCTAACATTTAATTTTTAAAAGATTATTTCAGAATCTTTCTTTCATATTTATGATTTAGAAAATAGTCTGTAAAAGCAAAAGTGCACATCAATGAACTCAGATTACCTAAATGGTATATTTTGAAAAGTCCATTGAAGCATGATCTTATCTCTATATCTATTTTCACTTTAACTATCTTAAATGGTGTATTTTGTCCATTTGTTCTTCTTGAGACAACTGTTAATGAACATATAGAAAATACAATTGGCTGGGCGCGGTGGCTCAAGCCTGTAATCCCAGCACTTTGGGAGGCCGAGACGGGCGGATCACGAGGTCAGGAGATCGAGACCATCCTGGCTAACACGGTGAAACCCCGTCTCTACTAAAAAATACAAAAAAAAAAAAAAAAAAAACTAGTCGGGCGAGGTGGCGGGCCCCTGTAGTCCCAGTTACTCGGGAGGCTGAGGCAGGAGAATGGCGTGAACCCGGGAACCGGAGCTTGCAGTGAGCTGAGATCCCGCCACTGCGCTCTAGCCTGGGCGACAGAGTGAGACTCTGTCTCAAAAAAAAAAAAAAAAGAAAAGAAAAGAAAAGAAAATGCAGTTTATATTTCTTGAAGGAAACAAATGACTAGTAGCCACCTTCTTGAGGAGATTAGTAACAGACGTTGGAATTTACTAGCTCCAGGTAACTTGCTACTCCTAATCACAAAGCACTCCTGATTACCTGTTGCATTACCCTGGAAAACCTTAGTAGACTGTGAAGCACGGAAAAGGGGAAAAGAAATTTTCATTTGATGTCAGAGGAAAAAACTCTATAACACATTTGAGATGAGATCTGGAAATTCCCTTCCTGCAGTTGGTTCACTCAGATTTAGCAAAAGGAGCGGAACAGCAGCAAACATGCTCTAGACTGTAGAGTTTAAGGGAAGAAAACAGAGCCTCTATTGAAAAGTAAACATAAAGATCTCTTGCTTTAAGTAAATTTCATACAAGTTGCTATCATTGAGAATTAATATAATTATCAGTATTACTAAAGAAAGCTTTGCAGCAATTACACTTCATTTCCATATAATGAGAATAAAATAATTTAGCACATAACCCAGAAGCAAATCAACAGGACCTTTAGAAGTTATTTCAGACTAGATTACACAACTGATGTTAGTTATAGATGTCTGCAATAATCTTTGAGAGAAAAACAAAATATATACAAACACCTCTCTTTATTAATTGTCGTTTGTTTAGTTAAATATACACAGTTTCGCTTCAGATAACAGTTCAGGCATTTTAAAGTAAATTATAATCTTTTTAAAATGTTCATTAAATCCTAAGTAATAAAGACTATCCATATATTATTCAGAATGATGGTGGGGCAGTGGGTTGTGATAATCTTGAGTCTGCTGTTCAGCATAAGAAAAAAGCTGGTCCATAGTTCTGCTGACCAATTGTTTTTCATAATTACTTCTTTTCATCTGGCATTGTATGCCACAAATAACTAGCCTTAAAATCAACTAGCTCTTACTGTTACTACTAGAAAATAGTTCTAAAATGTAGGAAGGTGCTTGAATGCAATATAAAGTACCATTTTGTAATATACTTTAAATTATAAAACATTGAAAATTAGAAACTCAAGAATAACTTATCATGAATAGCTTAGAAGAGTAAGTAAAGAAAAACTAGATTAGCACAAAGATAAACAAATAAAGCAACACAATTAGCACAAAGATATACAAATATACAAACAAACAACAACAATAACAAAATGGTTCACACATGTACTGCTACCTAAATTAAAATAAAGCCCACTGCGATTCAGTGGGGGAAAAGATGGCCTTTCAAAAATGAACAATGTTTAAATCATTGGATAACAATATGAAAAAAGTGAAACTTGACTTCTACATCACATAATAAATAAACTAAATCAGAAAAGAATCAGAGACCAAATGTGAAAGGATAAAAAATAAAGCTTCTAGGGGATAGGGAATATAGTATATCCATGCCCCTGGAGTAAGCAAAGATTTCATAAACAATGCACAAAACTATAAAATGCATTAATCCTAAAGCAAAAGATTGGTAAATTGCCCTTAATTAAAATTAAGAATTTCTATTCATCAAAAGGCATGACAAAAAGAATGACAAGCCACAATTTGGGAAAATAGTTTTATAATTAATATATATAATAAAAACACATGTCTAGAATATTTAAAGAAATCTACAAGCAAATATGAAAAAATACAATTCAATAAAAAAACTGACAAAGACTTAACTACACAGTTCAGTTAAGCATATAAAAAGTTGTTCAGTCTTATTAATTACCAGGGAAATATATATAAAAATTACAATGATATATCATTACATAGTTGAAAAATGGTTTGACATTATCTGCTATTGCTAAGCAGCTGCCAATCTGTTAAATCAGCAAATTCCACTGTTAGGTACAGTGGATCTATATCCAATATCCAAATCATGGTAGTTTTGTTCATGATATGAAGGAATCAGATGAAAACTTAACCTCACAAATAACCACATGAATATGCTACTATGATATATTCATGCAAGCAAATGTCATGCAGTGACTTTTTTAAATACAAAAAAAAAAGTGATGCACATAGTAACATGGCTAAATTTCATATATATAATGTTGAGCAAAGAAAGCCAGACACAAAATAGTGTACTTTATATTCCTATATTTACAAAATGATTAAAAAGAGAAAAAACTAACCAATGAATGATAGAAGTCAGAATTGTAGTTACCTCAGGTTGGGAAAAGTGGGGGATTAAAGGTGAAGGGGAATAACAGAGTCATCTGGAAACAGTTTATTCAACTGTTTTTATCAAACCCTGTTAGAGTGCTAGACCCCACAGTACAAATTATTCCCTGTAGTCCAAACAGAAGCTACAAAAGTGCAGTGGGTTAGCATGATTCAAAATGTATATAAAACGGTGTCTACAAATTTCTTCTACTACAGTATAACTTCTTTAACATAGACTTCTTCGTAGACAAAACTTCAATGTTTTATCTCACACAAGCCCCAGCACAATGATCTGCCCCCAGAGACACTATCAATATTCTAAATTTACTTAATTAATGGATGTTAGAATTTTAAACCGCATCTTTATCATGTGTATATCCTTGTCAAGAAGGACAATGTCATTATCTTCACTAACATATACAGGAAAACCAATACGGTGCTACGGATCGCTTTTTAAAACTTTGGATATTTGTGGATAACTATATAAACTCAGTATGTGGGAATATAAGTATAAAATTAAAAGTTAAGCGTCCCAAAATATTTGTGGATAAAGATATGGATGAAAAATCAGTAGACATGAAGGGTTTATCATTCTTGATGTTCAATGTAGATGTAGTATTATAATATATATAAAAATGTTCTTAAGTCTACAATTGCCTCTTGTTTATATATGATTTGTTGTATTTTGACTTATTATAAGAGTACTCACACTGTTAATTTAGGAGAGAGATTAATTTTTTAAAATATGGTGTTTTCCTTAATCGAACATATTTTACCCTTCAAAAATATATTGCCGAGAATAAAACTTCTCCCCAAGATTTAGTAAGGGATGAAATTCATAGGTGACAAAGATTTGGGGGGAAAAGTCCTCAGAGTATCTTTCCACATCATTGCTTAAGCCTTTTTAATGAAAAACTATGAATTTAAATTAGACAGTTTAATAGATGCAAATTAAGATAATGGAAATTAAAAGTGTAAGTTAGAAGAACATTGTTTTCATAGGTGCTAAAATAGCAAAGGTTATTAAAGAAGTTCCCTGGGATTACACTACAGATGAAGGGTTGCTAAATTATTCATATAGACATTAATATATCAAAGCACATTTTCATAAAATTTAAATAGTTAAAGCCTGTCTTTTTTGAATATAAAATGTTAAATTCCTCTTAAACCTAACAAAATTCGGCATTTTATTGATTTTATGTTACAAATGTATTTGAAAAATGGAATAATTCGACATTTATTCCAAATTCTGAACAGTAAAATTACGCAGTTGGCCTCTCCTATTATTTACACTCACTTCCTTTTCCATTCTTGGCTGCTAATTTAGGAGGTTATATTAATATATATTTTTTTAATTTTTAGAATTGCACTAAAGTTAGTCATAAAATTATGTCACATAAACAAAAAATCAATATGTAAGACAAAGATGACAAGAGTGACATTGCTGCTTATGACTATGAAATTTGTTTCGGTTTGTAATCATGTGAATCAGCAATTTTATTAGTGATTTTTCATTCCCAGTTACAATTCAGCAATGTGCATAAGCATTCAAGGTTATCATCTTAATGTGACAACAGTCACTAAGTGAGGAAGATCCTTGTTTTTAATGTAAAATTCACATTAGATGTATTTTAACTTGAAAATCTCATATTTCAAATTAGAAGTTTAAAATCAAATAGATTAAATAAATTGCTGAACCTTTCTGTGATCTGATACATACTGAATGTTAATCCCTATAATTAATATCTAGTTTTTCCTTTACTGATAAACTGTGGGTGTGAATTAGCTTTTTGGGAGTTCACCATTTCATTGCTTTAATGCTATTAAATTATTGTCAGCATACTTAAAACATTTTGAATATTTTAAAGTAAAATGATGAAGAAAGATTAGTATTCTCTCAAGGAAGTTGTCATAATAAATAATTTGATAATTTTAGTGCAAAGAAAAAACAGCAGCAGTCATATAAGGAATACATATTATTCATACATAAATTATCTTCCGTGCTTCTATCTGTGCTGCTTTAAATACAGTTATATTGGAACATGGCAACACCCATTAGCTTACATGTTGTTTATGACTGCTTTCATGCTGTAATGTCAGAGCTCAGTAGCAGCAACAGAAATGACAAAATCTGGTCGTTTACAGAAAAAGTTTGCTAATCTGTACTCCATAGACTCATACAAGAAGGATTATAAGTCAACACCTCATTTTTAATTATAGGAGTTATGAAGATATTATTTTAGGCAGATATAGAGGATAAGGCATCCTTGGTAAGATTTTATTTTCTTTTAACGCAGCTCCAGAAACATCTCTTTTCTAGCAGAAAAATGCTTTGAAGGGCCAGCCCAGCAAGCTTTGATATACGAATGCCAGCATTTAGAAACTGGGTCCATCCAATATGGCAATTCCCGCCTTCTTCTCAACACCATGTGTGCCAAGCATCATGGCCGCCCCCAGATATCTCTATGTGTGTGTACAACTTCATGGCACCCTGAATTTGCATATTAAAAGGCTAGAGTGGGAGGGCCAGTTTTGTGACAGGCTATGTGAATGACATACCTTGTCAATCCAATTTCCCTGGGCCCTGCGTAAATCAGACACCGCCTCCTCCAGCCTCCAAATATAACCAACTGTTTTCTGCCACAGTCAGGGTTTCCTCTGTCGGCTTGGAGCCCCCCTGTTAGCAGCCATGGCAGGCAAGCCCACAGGGAATAGCTCTGCAGAGCTAAAACAGGTTCCAGAGGAGCAATCTGAGACAGCTATTGAATGTCCCAACCCTTCCAGTCTCCCTTCAATAGTCCCATCAGCTCCTCCAGCTCCTCTATCTCCAGGATATCCTACTCTTCCCCCTTCACTCTTACCTCTGCAGGAAATGCCTGATGGAAATGGTGCCACGAGGGTTCAAGTTCCCTTCTCATTTCAATACCTTAAGTAAATAAAGGGAGACTTATGCTGATTTTCTGATGACCCCAATAGGTATATATAAATTTTCCAGAATTTAACTCAGGTATTTGACTCCACAAGGTGGGATGTTATGTTGCTGCTAAGTCAGACCCTCACTGCATCTGAAAAGGAGGCCGTTCTGCAGGCAGCAGAAAAATGCGGAGATGAGTAACATGCGTCCTATAGCAGATCAAGAAGAGGGGATAGGGAAGGTGAGGAAGAAGTGGAAACTCCATTTCCACCAGTAAGGGAAGCAGTTCCAGTAGACAACTCAGATTGAAACCCCAATAACCCAAGAGATGAATGGAAAAGGAAGCACGTTTTAAAGTGCCTATTAGGGGGCTTACAGAAAACCAGGGCCCAACTTCTCAATTACTCTAAACTGTCTGTGATAGACCAAAGACCAGACGAGAATCTCACAGCCTTTATGGAAAGGCTGAGAGAGGCACTAATAAAACACACCTCTTTATCCCCTGATTCAGTCAAGAACCGCTCATCCTGAAGGACAATTTTATTACACAGGCAGTTCCTGATAGTAGAAGGAAACTACTGAAGCAAGCTACAGGACCAGATATCAGCCAGAAAGCCTCCTGAAAATAGCCACTTTGGTCTTTTACAATAGGGATCTAGAGGAGGCCCAAGGCAAGGAGAGGGATTACAAGAGAAGGACAGAGGCTCCAGTGGGAGTGTTGCAAGCTTACAAAGTCCAGGATCCCCGAGGTGCATCCAATAGCTGTTATCGATGTGGCCAGTCAGAGCATTCTAAGAAGGAATGCACAGTCAGCAAGTTGAAGTCACCTCAACCCCGTCCAGCCTGTGGCAGAAACCACTGGAGACGATCTGCTCCTGTAGGCAGAGTTCACTGGGTGCAGAACCAGTCTCACAAATGGTCCAGCAGGACTGACAGGTCCTGGGGCTCAAACCCTTGGCTCAGGCTGCCATTACAGCACAGGAACCTGGGGTGATTCTGGAGATTGAAGGAGGGAAGGTAGATCTTCTGGATACTGAACCCAGTTTCTCTCTCCTCTTCTCTAATCCAGGGCTCCCCTGTTCCCACAGCATGACTGACAGGGGCGTCTCAGGAGAAACTCTAACCCGATACTTTGCTCAATGCCTTAGCTGCAGATGGGGGACTTACTATTTACACAGGTCTTTTTAATTGTGCCTGAAAGTCCCCTCCTTTACTAGGCAGAGATATTCTAGCTTGGGTGGGGACCAGCATCCTTATAGCTTCAGGATAAACTAATTTTTTTAAATCTTGCTGTCTTTGCAATTCAGTTTATTAGGCTTTCTTCTTTTTCAAGTGACCTATTGTATCCAGTCAGACGGTTGCAGGCTAAACTTGGAAGAAAGATTTAAAATATGAATAAACTAAGAGGAGAAGGTGTGCAGGAGGCTGGGCGGGGGAGGGCGAGTGGAAGTCCCTCTGCACCTCTGTGAAGATTCCTAGACTCCATCAATTGAGTCGGTTTTAATCCTTTTTAAAAACCAAGCTTTTTTTTTTTTCTTTTTTCTCCTCAAACAAAATAAAATGGTGTGTTTTTTTCTTTTTTTATTTTATTATTATTCTTTTTCTCCCCCTGATGGAAGTTAACATTAATCCAGAAGTGTAGGCAACTCAAGATTAGGTCTAGCTATAACCGCTAGACCAGTCCAGATCTATTTTAACTATCCCACTTCTTTTCCTAACCAGAAACAGTATCCCCTGAGGCCAGAGCCTAGGAAAAGGCTAAAAGCCATTATTAATAATCTAAAGATGCGGGGTCTCCTCAAACCCTATAATAGCCCCTTGCAACACCCCAGTATTAGGAGTGTAGAAACCCAATGGGGAATAGAGACTAGTTCAGGACCTCCACCTCATTAAAGAAGCTGTAGTTCCAATCCATCCAGTGGTGCCTAATCCCTAGACCCTGTTAACTCAAATACCTGAGGGAACTAAATGGCTTACAGTCCTGGATTTAAAGGATACCTTTTTCTGCATACCATTACATCTAGACCCTCATACCCGTTTGCCTTCAAAGATCCCTCTGGCAAGACCACCCAGTTAACATGGATGGTGCTGCCTCAGGGATTTTGAGATAGTCCTCACCTGTTTGGACAGTCACTGTCAAAAGACTTCTCTGAATCATCTCATCCCCAAGTTAGGCTCTTGCAGTATATTAATGATATTCTACTCTGTTCCCCAACTAAGGAAGCTTCTCAGGAAGGCGCTAAAGCTCTTCTCAACTTCTTAGCTAACAGAGGATATAAGTTTCAAAACCCAAGGCCCAGTTTTGCAAAACCTTAGTGAAGTGACTAGGCTTAGTGCCTTCTAAGGAGACCAGAGCATTAGGGGAAGAAAGCATTAAGCCTATTTCCTCCTGTCCTCTCCGCAAAACCCTCAAGCAACTAAGAGGATTTTCAGGCATTACAGGATTTTGTAGACAATGGATACTTGGGTATGGTGAAATAGCTCATCCGTTATAAAACCTCATAAAAGAAACTCAGGGAGTTAAAACTCATCTTTTAACCTGGGAATCTGAAGCACAAAAGGAATTTAACCAGCTAAAACAAGGCTTGCTTAAGGCACCAGCTCTCAGCTTTCCTGTAGGGAAGGCCTTCAATCTGTATGTATCAGAAAAGAAGGGAATGGCTCCGGGAGTCTCAACACAGGCCCGAGGACCAGATCAACAGCCAGTGGGTTACCTAAGTAAGGAATTTGATTTGGTGGCTACAGGATAGCCAGCATGCCTCCAAGTCATTGCCTCAGTGGCTCTGTTGATCCCAAAAGCCTCCAAATTAACCCTAGGAAATGATTTAACTGTTTACACCCCACATAACGTGGCAGGACTATCGCACTATAGGGGGAGCCTTTGGCTAACAGGTAGCCAACTCCTTAACTATCAGGCCCTGCTGTTAGAGGGCTCCAACATCCAATTAAAGACTTGTTCTCACCCAAATCCAGCCACCTTCCTCCCCGAGGAAACTGGGGAACCTGAGCATATGTGTGAACAAGTCATAGTACAGACCTATGCAGCCAGGGAAGATCTCAGGGAAACTCCACAAGACAATCCAGACTGGACCCTCTTCACACATGTGAGCTCTTTTGCAGAACAAAGGATCCATAAGGCAGGATACACGGCAGTCACTCTAAATGATGTCATTGAAAGTGCATCTCTCCCTCCAGGTACAAGCGCTCAATTAGCTAAGCTAATAGCTCTTACAAGAGGAATTGAATTAAGCAAAGGAAAGGCAGCTAACATTTATACTGACTCCAGGTATGCTTTCCTGGTTCTCCATACTCATGCTGTCATTTGGAAGGAAAGACATTTTCTTACCACCAATGAGTCTCCTATAAAATATCACCAGGAAATTAACAGGTTATTATCCTCAGCATTCCTTCCACAAGAGATGGCAGTGATGCATTGTAGCGGCATCAAAAAGGAACAGATTAGGTAGCTGAAGGAAATAGATTAGCTGATCAGGCAGCTAACTCAGTGGCAAGGAAGCCTCAAAACATCAACACACTTCAAACCCCTCTAGTCTGGGAAGGCTCCATAAGAGAAACCAAACCTCAGTACACCCCTATAGAAACAGAATGGGCCACTTCTTGAGGGTATACATTTCAGCCCTCAGGATGGTTATAGTCAGAGGATGGCAAACTCCACTTGCCAGCCTCCAGCCAATGGAAAGTCCTTAAAATCTTTCACCAAAACTTTTCACTTGGGAAAGGATAAAACTTACCAGTAGGCCCAGAGATTGTTTTCAAGAGAGGACTTACTAAAAACAGTCAAGTAAGTTGTTAATGCTTGTAAAGTCTGTCTTAAAAATAATCCCCTAAACAGGCAACTCCGTCCTCCTCAAATCTAAAAAATAAGAAGTCATCCAGAGGAAGACTGGCAGATAGACTTCACCCACATGCCGAAGAAAAAGGGTATTCAATACCTGCTGGTATGGGTAGTTACCTTCACTAACTAGGTAGAAGCATTGCCATGCAATACAGAAAACGTCTGTGAGGTAATAAAAGTGTTAGTTAATAAAATAATTCCCTGCTTTGGTCTACCTAGTACCTTTGAAGTGACAATGGGCCCTCGTTTAAGGCAGCTGTCACACAAGAGGTCTCAAAAGCACTAGGCATAGAATATCATTGCCAGTGCACTTGGAGACCCCAATCCTCAAGAAAGGTAGAGAAAACTAACCATATTATCGAGAAACACCACGGAAAATTATCCCAAGAAACTCACCTTCCTTGGGTCACTCTTCTTCCCATGCTCTTACTACGAATAAGAAACAGCCCTTCAAAATCAGGTCTTAGCCCTTTCGAGATGCTGAACAGATGGCCTTTCTTTACCAATGATTTTCTATTAGATCGGGAAACCTCTGAGCTAGTTAAGCATGTAACCTCTCTAGCTCAATTCCAACAGGAATTAGCACAATTAGTGAGAACCCATTCCCAGGAAATTGGACCACCTCTATTTAACCCATGAGATTTGGTACTGGTAAAGGCTCTCCCTTCTCTCTCTCCCTCCCTAAGCTCAAGCTGGGAAGGGCCTTATGTTGTTCTTCTTTCAACCCGCTCAGCAATAAAAGTTACAGGAATTGACTCTTGGATACTTCACACTCAAGTCAAAGCCTGGGGAGCTGAGGGACCAACCCCTGACAGCCCAGAGGAACATCCTGAATATCAATGTAGTGAAATAGGAGATCTTAAGCTGAAAATCACAAAAAGATAAGTAACTAAGTGAGAACTACTCATCTTACTCAGTCTCACCCCTACCTTACCAAACACTTTTTGTCATTTCTACCTCTCCTTTTGAGCCAAATATTAGAACTCCTTTTAAATGGAAATTATGTACTATGCCACCCTTTCAGGAATTGCTGTCCTCATTCTACTATTTGCAGTAGGACTATATATGGTAGCACCCTCAGGGTGGACTATCCAAAAGAGAATCTCAATTACTGTAGCATTTCAATTAATTATTATCCTCATAGTAGTAATAACGGTTACTAAACAGGAAGTAAATATGAGCGTTTTGCTATCTCTAAGTCTGTTAGGACTTTTTGTAGAACTTAGTAATACGTAACACCATTTAGTTCCTACAATATCTGCCATGGCCCATGTGTACAATAAGACTAATTGTTGGATTTCTCCTAGTGGTTTGCTCAGTTCAATGACATTGAGGAACCTTACAATGACCTGGATCTCACTGTCTTAGGATTCCCTTTGTTGGCTTTCGCTTTAACCCTTAAAGACTTATCAGGCATAAATGGGGCATGTTATGGGAGCACTTTCAACTGAGTGACTCCTCTCAGGAGAACACTAGGCCCCCCAGTGCCAAAGAACACTCTCCCCAAAGATAAACATCACACCCTCAGACTGGGGAAAGTTGACTGAGTAAAAGCAAACACCTCCCTCTCCTTTAAACACAGCAGGAAGGACCATACTTGGGAGATCTCAGATACTGTGCAGCAGGAAGGACCATACTTGGGAGATCTCAGATATTGTAACATCACACTGTAATTGCTGATAGTTCAAACATTTGGGGAAGAGAGCACAACAAGGGTAACACAAAAGCATCAGAAGCCTTAGAGGGGGCTTTCAGAATCTAGCCTCTCCTCCTGGTTGGAAGTCCCAATGGGAATGGCATGCTCTAAATAACCACCTTGACTATAAAATAAAGAATAACACATGGGGCTTTCCAAAAATGCCCCCCATGGAATTCCAGACTCTGGTAGGATGTTTGATAATAGTAGCAGGTTACGGATCTATGGGCAAACTGGAGACATCTGGACTAAGAGCCCTTGCCACAAGGATCATCATCTAAGATATTGGACAGTGCATATTATGTCTCTAATTTATTGAAACTCCATTTGTCAAGTGGACCCTTCTCACTTGGTAGGTCAAATTCCAAATGGCATGGTAAATGACTATCCTAAATATTTGATCTCCTTATCCCAAGGATATCTCTATTACATGTAAAGAGGGGAAACTTCTAAGATATGAGAAAAATTTGCTGGTATCTCTCACAAACCACAACTTAAAACTGTCCCCTCAAGGAACAGGGCTATATTTTCTTTGTGGCTCCTGGATACACTTAATTATCCCAAGGCATTGGAAGGGAATTTGTACTATAGTAGCAGTAGTTCTCAACTTATTATTTTTAAATTCTACTGAAATGGCAGCATCATCTGTGGATAAGACCCTTAGATTGACCCCAGAAGGAACCCTAGCTTCTGTTTCCCACTCTACTCCCCTTTCCAGCAAGAAGTATCCAGAAAGAGTTGTCGCCCAAAACCCCCTAACAGCAGTTAGGGTGATATCTTCTCAGGGGGGAGTATTATAAGAGTTATTAAAAAATTATTTTAGGCAGAGAGAGGCTAAGGGGTCCTTGGTAAGGTGTTTTTTTAAAAAAAGCAGCTCGAGAAACTTTTCTTTCCTAGCAGAAAAATAGCTTGAAGGGCTAGGCAGGCAAGCTTTAGTATGCAAATGCTGGCCATTACAAATTGGATCCATCCAATATGGCAATTCCTGCCTTATCCCTTTGTCAACATGTGTGCCAAGCATCATGGCCACTCCCAGATACCTCCACGTGTATAAAACATCACAACATCCTGCATTTGCATATTAAAAGGTTACAGTGAAAGGAACAGTTTTTTCGTGGGCTACGTGAATGACATTCTTTGTCAAACCAAGGAACCCCTTGGCCCTGGATAAATCAGACACTTCTTCCTCCAGCCTCCTAATATAACCAATTGTTTTCTGTCATACTCACAGTTTCCTCTGTTAGCTTGGAGCTCCCCTCCCTCTGTCTCAGTACAGGGGAGCTTCTGCCTTCTTTCCTGCCTATTAAACGCTCTGCTCCCTGAAACCACTCCACATGTGTCTATGTAGTTTTATCTGAATTGGCTCAAGGCAAAGGACACTGCTGTTCCTCCAGTCATTGGAGCTCTATCACATTCATTTGTTACATATTTCAGAGGTCTGGAATCCTGGCAGCTGGAAACCCCACAACCCCCACAGACACTTGAGCTGGAAAGGAGAGCTGCTTAGAGAGGCAGTTAGGGTCAGGACTATAGACTGTGCAGAGCCCAGTGGGTTTGGTGCAGGAACATATGCAGTGGAGCATGGCCAGAGATGCCCATCCCCCCCCCCAAGGCTCACCATGGTCCTCTAGAAGACTTTAGCCTTAGGAGGATGTTGGAGCAAGACAGGGAAGTCTTGCCCGTGAGATGGGACCAGTTAGATCTAGGTGCCCCATGTCTACTGGCCACTCCCAGGACCCCAGTCTGGCCATGTCCACTTGCCATGCAGTCTCTGATGCCCAACCAGGGTGCATCCCAGAGACCCACATCATAGCTCCTTCACTGGCAGACCATACCTAACCATCAGAGCTCCAGCAGAATGGCACCCACTGACAGGCACCTGACCCTCCCCCAGCACCGCTTTGTCAGCATGCACTCACTCACACTCATCCCTCCACTGCTTTGCTGTGAGCTTTTGTGTGGGCAGACATTGCTTCCTTCCCCTTGCAAGGGCAGTGTGTGCCCATGCCCATGCACCGTGCTACACCACTGCTGCTGGCATGACTGTACTCCATCCCCCTCCACCACCACTGTGCCACTGGTGTGAACACATGTCCAGATGCCAGCGATTTTGCCCATTCTCTGTGCTGCCATCACTAACAAGCACGCAGACATCAACAACACTGTCCCCCACCCTGAGCAACAACCACTGCTGCTGTAAAAGCACACACAAAAGAAAGCCAGCATGCTGAGGTGAACCAATGTCCTGCATCCTCTGCTGCTACCTCCAACAGCATCAGCATGTACATGAAGGCCATAGCCCCATCCCCACTGGTATCCAACCCCAGTCAACACACATGCACCCTGCAGTACTGCCACTGCTGCTCCTACACACAAATGAGATCTCATTGCTACTGCCCCAGTGATGTTCTTGGCCAGCACCACCCATCAGAGTGTTGTGGACAGTGGTCTGAAAATACTTTGACCCCCCTAATACCTCAGGGTCATAACCTCCAGGGTTCAAAGAACAAAGCTGGGGCCCTAATAATCGGTACCTAGAGTTGGAGCATGCAGCCCAGAAGTGTGGAGCTGAGCCTTGGCTGCCTAAAATCATACAAAATTGAAGCCAGACGACTATATCCGCCTCTTGCCACGATCAAACCATTAAAGGCATAAAAAAAAAGATAAAATCAAAAGAACACATTCAAAGGATGCAAGGTTGGTTCAACACATGCAAATCAATACATGCGATTTACCACATAAACAGATGTAAAGACAAAAACCACATCATCATCTCAATAGATGCAGAAAAGGCTTTCAATAAAACTAAACATCCCTTCATGTTAGAAACCCTCAACAAACTAGGAATTGAAGGAATATACTTCAAAATAATAAGAGTCATCTATAACAAATCTACAGCCAACATCATATGAATGGGCAAAAGCTGGAACCATTCCCCTTGAAAACCAGCACAAGACAAGGATACTCTCTCGCACAACTTCTATTTAACATAGTACCGAAAGGCCTAGCCAGAGCATTCAGGCGAGAGAAAGAAATAGAAGGTATCCAACTAGGAAAAGAAGAAGTCAAACTATCTATGTTTGCAGACGAAATGTTTCTATACCTAGAAAACCCCACAGTCTCAGTCCCGAAACTCCTCGATCTGATAAAGAACTTCAAAGTTTCAGGATACAGAATCAATGTAGAAAAATCAGTAGGTTTTCTATATGCCAGTAATGTCTACGCCAATAGCCAAATCAAGAATGCAACTCCATTTACAATAGTCATGAAAAGAATGAAATAATCGAGAATACAGCTAACCAGGGAGGTGAAAGCTCTCTTCAATGAAAATTACAAAACACTGCTCAACGAAATCAGAGATGACACAAACAAATAGAAAAACATTCCATTCTCATGGATAGGAAGAATCAACATTGTTAAAATGGCCATACTGCTCAGAGAAGTATACAGCTTCAATGCTATTCCTATCAAACTATCAAAGACATTCTTCACAGAGTTAGAAAAGGCCACGTTAGGCCAGACGTGGTGGCTCATACCTTTAATCAACACTTTGGGAGGCCGAGGCGGGCGGATCATGAGGTCAGGAGTTTGATACCAGTCTGGCCAACATGGTGAAACCTCCATCTCTACTAAAAATACAAAAATTAGCTGGGCATGGTGGTAGGCGCCTGTAATCCCAGCTACTCGAGAGGCTGAGGCAAAATAATCATTTGAAACTGGGAGGTGGAGGTTGCAGTGAGCCAAGATCGTGCCATTGCACTCCAGCCTGGGCCACATGGTGAGACTCTGTCTCAAAAAAAAAAAAAAAAAAAAAAAAAAAAAAAAAACACTTTAAAATTTATATGGAACCAAAAATAAAACTCAAAATAGCCAAATCAATCATAAGTAAAAAGAACAAAGATGGCCGGGCGCGGTGGCGAATGCCTGTAATCCTAGCACTTTGGGAGGCCGAGGTGAGTGGATCACGAGGTCAGGAGATCGAAACCATCCTGGCTAACACAGTGAAACCCTGTCTCTACTAAAAAATACAGAAAAATTGGCCGGGCTTGGTGGAGGGCGCCTATGGTCCCAGCTACTCCGGAGGCAGAGGCAGGAGAATGGCGTGTGAACCTGGGAGGCGGAGCTTGCAGTAAGCAGAGACTCTGTCTCAAAAAAAAAAAAAAAAAAAAAGGAAAAAGAAAAAAAAGAACAAAGCTGAAAGTATCACATTATCCAACTTCAAACTATAAGGCAACAATAAGCAAAATCCAAAAGGTTTTGAACACTGACATGATGCCGCAAATGGAAAATTCCACACCTGGCCTCGTGTGGTGAGTAGCAGTCAAAATTCAAGCATGCAACACAAGTTTATTCAGCATCCCCATGGGAAAAAATACCCTCCCCGCCCTCTTCAACTGTAGTTTGTTTACACATACCCAGACTGCCCCATGCAAGCATGCCTACAAAGGGTATAAACTGACACCTATTCAGGCCAGATGTTCCAACAGCAAGTTTCCAACAATGCCCCATATGGACCCAAGACCTATGTGCGTTATTCACTGTGATTTTTATTTATTCTTTGCTGTATGGTATAAAGACATTGTTGAAAATGTTAAAAAAAAAAAAAAAGGACTGCAGAGATCTTATGGGTTACACTGATAAGAAAAAGAGAAAGCATGTATGTTTGTCTATAGCACAGAAAGACAAGTTTCTCTGTCTGTTGGAGAAACTGCACAGTAGTGTAAGTGTGAAATGTCCTACAGAAAAGCGTGTTGTTGGAATGACCATCATTTATGACCTGAATAACAGAAGGATACACTGTTGAAGGTCAATGCTGCAAGTCACAAATAGAAGTTAATGAAAAATAGAAAAATACTACTTAATGCTAGCAATGACTATCTCAATCATGCTTTGGAAAAGTTGACCTGTGAGCATGGCAGTGAAAAGATGCAGCTTAATGGTACACGGATCATGAAACAAAGATCTATTACAATGAACTGAAATGGAACGGAGTTGTGAATATTCAACAGACTGACTGCTAAAATCTAAGAAAAGATACAGAATTACATTTTTAAAGATTTGTGGTGGCAAAGCATCTGCTAATCACGAAGCAATGGAGAAGTTCATTGATGAGTATGCCAAGTTAATCACTGATTAAAAAAAAAAAAAAGAAAACTGTTTCTAGAATAAGTCTATAATGCTGATAAAACATCATTGTTTTGGGTGTTATTGCCCCAGAAAGACACTGACTACAGCTCACGAGACAGCCCCTATAGGAATTAAAGATGACAAGGACAGAATAACTGGGCTGGTATATGCTAATACAGTAGGCATCCATAAGTGTAAACTTGCTATCTTGGGCAAAAGCTTATGTTTTCAAACAATAGATTCCTTTTCAGTGCATTTTTATGCTAACAACAACCACAAAAAAACACGGATTGTTAGGGACATCTTTTCTGATTGACTTCACAAACATTTTGTACCAGTGACTGGTGCCTACTGCAGGGAAGTAGGATGGATGACAGCTGCAGAATTTTGTCATTTCTTGAAAAACATTCTGTTCATACTCCAATTGAAATTCTCATCAAAAACAATGTGTATGCCACGAACTGTTCCCCAAATGTGACTTCATCAGTTCAGCCATGTGACCAAGACACTCATAAAACAATAAAGAGTAAATATGCAAACACCTTTTTAAACAACATGCTAGCAGTAAGTGAACAGAGGCATGGGTGTGGAAGGTTTTCAAAAGGAGTTTAGCATGCCATATACGCTGTTGACAATGCTTGGAATATGGTGGCTAAGGACACGGTTGTGTATGCCTGGCACAAAGCCTGTGACTATGTCAGTGATGAGAAACAAGGTAGTAATTTTCAAAAATTCTGTGTGTCAAGTGAGAAGGAAAAAGTATGACCCCCTTACATTTGCAAAAAATATACCTTTAGAGTACATCAGTAAACTGAAAAAAGTGGATGTTGAAGAATTTTTTAACATTGATCCTGAGTCTCCAATTTTTTATTTATTGACTGGTAATAAAATAGTCAACATGGTTCTGAATCAAGGTATTCCTGAGGATGGTGATGATGAAGATGATGTTATTAACACTACAGAAAGAGTGTCTGTAGATGACATGGTGAAAACGTGATGGGCTTATGAATGCACTGGTGCAGTGTACATTCATACTAGAAAAAAACTCATGCCAGTTTACAAAATCAAAGAGAGACTTCTAACACAAAAATTGTCAATGAGGCAGATGACTGATGGAAACATTTAAAAAGTCATCCCACGAAATGCCTCCTCATCCCGGGGAACTCACTTTCTAGTCCCTCAACAGCTTCTGATGTTTCTTTCCACCTAAAGAACTAAAATAAGGTATACAGTAGCCTTTTATTCAAACACAGAATCATAGTTGGAGACTGAAAGCCTGCAATTGTTTGTTGTTGTTGTTGTTGTTTAGCAGCTGTTCTAGGTATTCTGGTGACGCCACTGTGCTGCTTAGCTACTCTGAACACGTTGCTTTTACACTGCATTAATGGTATGTTATTGGTTTTTTTACTGTTCAGTACTGGTGTGTGGATATGTAGAAGAAAATAGTTATTGGTAGCATACAAATTCAGAGTAAGGAATGATGATAATGTCAAACAACCACAGATTGTTCACATGAGTGGCTGAGATAGTGACTCATTTGCTTTCTGATGGTTCAATGTACACAAACTTTGGCGCACAAAATTATTTAAAATATTGCCTAAAAGTAACTTCAGGTTATTTGACAAGGTAAATATAAAGCAAAAATGAATTTTGTATTTAGAATTAGGTGCCATTCCCAATATATTCCATTATTTATATGCAAATATTTCAAAATATGAATTTGAATCAGAGATATTCAATCTCTTTAAATTTGGGATCTATGATGTGGTCATGCTCTCCCTATAGTGAGTATTTACCAACAAAAAAATATGATCTGCTAATTTTCACTAAGCTATCACACTAGAAGAGGGAAAAACATTTATCAAATAATTACATAATTATTTATGAATAAAAATCGAAATAAGTGTTCTTATTAAAAAGAAAAAGAAACATTGAACATAAATAAATTTCCATTAAGTGACATATAAGTGGAGATATAAAAGCTATGTAAGAAATTAAGTAGATGAAGAAAGAGAAAGAAAAAGTAGAACTTTTAGGTCACTGAGAAAAAAAGTATGCAAATCCCTGTATGAGGATGAGAATATTACTCAAAGATCTAAAGTAAAATGAGGCTAATGAAGTTAATCTACCAGGGAAAACCGTTAGGAGGTGAGACTGAAGTAAGCAGCCAGGTGATAAAATGTCTTTGTAAACTGATCAAAAACGAACAAGAACAAAAAAATCCAAAACCATTTAGAAAATCAAGGACGAAAGGGAAAACATTATTACCATCAACCTTATAGAAATAAACTACATCATATGATAATACTATGAATGATTGCATGCCAAAAAAATATATAACTTAAATAAGATAGACAAATTCCCAGGAAGAAACAAACTACTGAAACTACTTAAGAAATAGAAAATCTATATATACACCTATAGCAAACAAAGAAATTGAATTAGTAATCAAATACTGACAAGGAAGTGACTAGCATGAAATATCTTCACTGTTGAATTATCCCAGTAGAAAAAAAAAAATCAATTCTCATAAATTCTTCCAAAAAATAGAAAAAAAAAGAGAATACCTTCAACTCACTCTGTGAGGCCAGCATACCTGATGATACCACATCTTATGTAGATAAATACAAGCATCCTCAAGAAAATACCGCAAACTTGAATCTAGCAGCATATAAAAAAGGACTATACATTGACCAAGTGGGATTTATCCTAAAAATACAAGATCAGTTCAACATACAGGAGTAAATCTATTTAATACACCACATTAAGAAAATAAAAGACAGAAACCATATTATCATATCAACAGTCACAGAAAACGCATTGGAATCCTACGTGGTTTCTAGTGTTCAACAAACTAGAAACAGAAAGGAACTGCCTGAACCTGAAAATGGCAATCTATAAAAATTACACAGCTAACATCATTGTTAGTGGTAAAAGATCAAATTTTATTTGCCTAAGATCAAGAATGATACAAAGATATCCACTCTCTCCACCTTTTTTCAACATCATACTGTAGATTCTAGCCCAGGCTGTTAGGCAGAAACAAAATAAAACACACCCAAATTGAAAAGGAGGAGATAAATTTATCTCTGTTTGCAGATGACATGATCTTGTATATAGAAAATCTTTAGGAATCAATTAAAACATCTATCATAATTATAAATAAGGTCACTTGGGTTATAGAATACAAGACAAATATAAAAAAAGTTGTGTTTCTAAAAAATGTCAATGAGCAAATTGAAAATAAAATTTAAAAAAGAATTTCAATGGCATTAAAAAATAAAATCCCTAGGAATAAATTTAACACAAATTTCAAATTTTATATCTTACAAATTACAGAATATTGTTTAAAGAAATTAGAGAAGATCTAATCAATGAAAATGCAACCCATGTTTATGGATAAGAAACTTAATGTGCTAAGATTATGATACTTCTAAAATTGAACTACAGATTCAATACAAGTACCAACAAATATTCAGCTGGCTCCTTTGGAAAAATTGGCAAGCTAATATTAAAATTAATACTAAAGTTCAAGACACCCAGAATAGCCAAACCAATTTCAAAAAAAAAAATTCAGGCCCAGTGTGGTGGCTCACACCTGTAATCCCATCACTTCGGGAGGCCGAGGCAGATGGATCACAGGTCAAGATATCGAGACCATCCTGGCCAACATGACGAAACCCCATCTCTACTAAAAATACAAACATTTGCCAGGTATGATGGTGCGTATCTGTAGTCCCAGATACTCAGGAGGTTGAGGCAAAGAATCGCTTGACCCCAGGAGGTGGGGGTTGCAGTGAGCCAAAATCACCACCCCTGCACTCCAGCCTGACCACAGAGCGAGACTCCATCTAAAAAAAAAAAAAAAAAAAGTCAGAGGTATCAGCTTTTTAGATTTTGCAACTTGTTACAAAGCTTTTGTAATCATGATGATGTAGTACTGGCACACAGTCAATCCAAATGGAATATGATTGAGAGTCCATAAATAAACCCATACTTTCTTTTTATTCCAACTGATACTTGACAACAGCGCCAAGACCATTCACTGGGAAAGAAAGACCTTTTCAACAAATGGTCCTGCAATAACTAGATATCCAAACACAAACATAAATAAATAAATATTTAAAAAGTTGGACTCTTATCTCACACCATATACAAAGTTGATGTAAAATTAATTAAGATTTGAATGTAAGAGTGAAATTCTAAAACACTTGCAGAAAAATATAGCATAAATCTTTGTGACGTTGGATCAGGTAATCATAACATACATGTGACGTGAAAAGCATAAGTAAAAAAGCAAAAAGTAGATAAATTAATCATATTTGTATTTATATTAAGGATTATTACAATTCATTATCAAAAAGAGAAGTAACCAATTTTTTTAAGTGAGCAAATGATCTGAAAAGACATTTCTCCAAGAAAAATGTGCAAATAGTTCAGCATCACTAGCCATTACAGAAGTAAAATTTTAAAAAAGAGATTCTACTTCATACCTAGTAGGATAACTATAATATTAAAAAAAAAAACAAAGATTAAAAATGTTGGTGAGGATGTAGAGAAATTGTAGCCTTCATACACTGCTGTCAAGAATGTACACTGCTACAACTCATTTAAAAACAGTTTGGTAGTTCCTCCAAATTTAACAGAGTTACCATATAACCCACCAGTTCTACTCATAGGTGTATATCCAACAGAACTGAAAACAGGTATTCAAACAAATATTTGTAGACATGTTTATAGCAGCAGTATTCACAATGGCCCCAAAGTGGGAAAACTCAAATGTCTCTCAACTGCTGGATGGGTAAACAAAATTTGGTATATTTATATAATAAAATATTATCTGGCAATAAAAATAAACAAAGTGTTGGTATGTGTTTCCATATTAATGTGCTTTAAAAAGTTTATGCCAAACAAAATAAGCCAGTCAGAAAAACCACAGTGCCTAATTCCATTTAGGTTAAATGTCCAGAATAAGCCAATCCATGGTGATGAAAAGTTTATTAATAGTTGCGTAGAGTAGGAAGGGTGGAAGGGGAAATTGAGAGTGGCTATTAATGGGTTTGGGGTTTCTTGGAGAGATAGTGAAAAGTTTCTTTAGATGATTGTAATTTTTGTTCCTAGAACTCTGTGAATATACTGAAACCATTTAATCATATACTTTAAATGGGCTAATTATATGGTGTTATGGGTTGAAATGCTGTGGCCCTCTAAAAAAATATGTTGAAGTCCTAAACCCAGTACCTTAAGAATGTGACCTTATTTGAAAATAGCATCATTGCAGATGTAATTAGTTAAGTTAAAACGAGGTCATACTGTAGTAGGCAGGGCCATTAATCAAATATAACTGGAGCCCTTATGAGATTATGACTATGTGAAGACACAGGGGCATAAAGGGAGATCACCATAAAGGAAGATAGACGGAGGCAGAAACTGGAGTTATGCATCTGAAAGCCAGGGAGCCCCGGTGATTGTCAGCAAACCAGCAGAAGCTAGGAAGCATTAAGAAAGGACTCCCTTACTAATTTCAGAAGGAGCATGGTCCTGCTTTCACCTTGAGTTTTGACGTCTAGTCTGGAGAATCTCTAAATTTCTACTGTTTTAAGCCACCCATTTTGGGGACTTTGTTGTGGTAGACTTGGGACATTTATACATATAATATGTCAATTTTATCAATAAAGTTATTACACAAAAAAGCTTTTGAAATATTTTAAGTGCTCAATGAAAGAGTGAGGGGAATGTGGTGAGATGATGTGTTAGTCAGTTCTCACCTGCTATAAAGAAATACCTGAGACAATTTAATGTGTCCTCCAATTTTATTCTGTATGTTACAGATAGTCATGATTTCAAAAACAAATTTAGTCATCTGATATGGTTTGGGTCTGTGTCCCCACAAAATCTCATGTCAAACTGTGATTCCCAGTGGTGGAGGTGAGGTCTGGTAGAATGTGATTGGATCAGGAGGCGAACTTCTAAATGGTTTAACACCATCCCCCTTGGTCCTGTACCCACCACAGTGAGTGAGTTATCACAAGATCTGATTGTTTAAAAGTTTGTAGCACTTGCCCCCTCTTTCTTTTCTTCATGCTCCGACCATGTGAAGTGCTGGTTCGCCCTTTGCCCCCATGACTTTAAGTTTCCTAAGCACAGCTTCTCCTAGAAGCCCAGCAGATGCCAGCATCATGCTTTCTGTACAGCCTGCAGAATCGTGAGCCAATTAAACCACTTCTCTTCATAAATTAGCCATTTCCCTCACTCTTTCTCTGACAATAGCTTTATTGTCAAATTTTTGATAAATTTTTACCACTTTCTCAGGCAGAAGACAATGGTTGAACTGGCACATTGTTTGACTTGTCCTCTCCTAAAAATTGTTAACACATAGAAAGAGATATTATGTACTTTTGTTTTTATGATGGTCAAAGACTTGAATACCCTGAATTCAATCATGTCAATCATCCCACTTTCTTTCAAGAATCTCTAGATAGTTATATGCATGCAAAAAACAGTTTAGACCAAGCACCAATTCGTTAGTAGATATATACATCCCCAATACTCCAATACAGAATTCTGATAGAAGCTGGGTTACATCATTTAGCTTAAGTTCCTTTGCCACTGATGCTATAGGCAGATCACATTTAAGATGTTTAAAAATGGGAACATTTTAGAGAAAATATAATAAAAACTAACCCAAGGAAATAATAGGAAACTTGGATAGACCATTAGCAATTAAATATACTGAATCAGCAGTTAAAATATTATTGAAAAATTATAAAAAGTCTGAAATTCCTTTTCAAATAAAAACAAAAATTTTCAAGGCACAGTTAATTCCATGTTATATAAACTTTTTGGAAAGAGAAGGAAAATGAGGAGGAAGAAGAGGAAGAGAAGGAGAAGTAGAAAGAAAAAGCAGAAGGAAAAAGAAGAAAAATTTTAAAAAATATTTCTTATAAGTACCCTAAGAAACAAAATGATCTAATAATGTACAGAATCATGTTATTGTATTATCAATTTTAGTGTATTCTTGATATAATAATTTGTCAATATAATTCAAAATAGTCGCATATATGAAAGCATGTTTCTCATAATGGATTCAGAAAAAAAAATAACTAAAAGCATAATTGATATAATTAAACAATCAGGCAGGCATGGTAGTTCATCCCTGTAATCCAGGCACTTTTGGAGGCCAAGGTGGGTAGATTACTTGAGGTAGGGAGTTTGAGATCAACCTGGCCAATGTGATGAAACCCGTCTCTACAAAAATTAGCCAGCCATGGTGGCAGGAAACTGTAATCCCAGCTACTCAGGAGACTGAAGAAGGAGAATCATTTGAACCTAGGAGGCATAGGTTGCAGTGAGCTGAGATTGCATTACTGCACTCCAGCCTAAGCAACAGATTGAGACATTGTCTCAAAATAATAATAATAATAATAATAATAATAATAATAATAATAATAGTGATGGTTAATTTTACTTGTAAGTTTGACTAGGCCATGGAGTGAGGTGTACAGGCATTTGCCAAATATTATTCTGAGTGTTTCTGGATGAGATTAATATTTAAGTTAGTAGACTGAATAAAGCCACAGTCCTTCATAATTTCGGTGGATTTCATCTAATCAGTTGAAGGTTTGACTAGCCTAAAAGGCTACCCTCCCCAAGATTAAGAGAAAATTCTTTTGGCTTATGGCCTTCAAACTGGGACGTTGGAATTTGGCCTCAGAATGAATCATACCTGGTGTCCCATATCTGATTAGGACTCTATTTAATTGAGACTTTGGACTTGGAATTGATGCTAAAAAGAATGAAGAATCTTGAAGATACTGAGATGGGGTGAATGTATTTTGCATGTAAGATGGCCATGAATTTTTGGGGAAACCAGAAGGCAGAATACTGTGGCCTGATTTGGGTCCAATTAAACTCCTTATGTTGATGTCCTCATCCCCAGTAGACTCTATTTGGAGACAAGGTCTTTAAAGGTATGATTAAAGTTAAATGAGGTTTAAGAATGGGGCCCAAATCTAATAAAATTAGTGTCCTTATAAGAAGAGGAAGAAATGCCAGAGAGTCCTTTTCCATCTCTGTCTCTCTCTGTGTCTCTCTCTCTTTCTCTTCACGCACCACACAAAGAGAAAAGTCACTTGAAGACAAAATAAGATGATGGCTGTTTTTAGCAAGCCAGGGATAGCAGCTTCACAGATGCCAACCCTGCTGGTACCTTAATCTTGGACTTCCAACTTCCAGAACTGTGAGAAAATAAATTTTTATTAATTGAACCACCCAACCTGAGGAATTTTGCTATGGCAGCCTAAGCAGACTATAGAATGATTTATGTTAAAAATTTTCAAAAAATTAGATTATAATAGGAGCACTTTAAAATGTATTTCCTCTCAAATGTATAACTAACAATGCTGTAATTGTTCAATATTAGAATTATTTTTAAAAATCAGATATAAGACATTAATGTAACCAATACACCACTGGAGTCATTAGCCAAAATACCACAAAAATTATTTGAATTAATTAGAGATTTAAGAAAGGGTTTTGATTTTAATATCAATATTTAAAAAGTATTGCATTTCAGTAAACCAGTATGAACTAATAGAAAATATAATGTTAAATATAAACAAAACTATACAGAGACAAATATGACAGAATATGAACAAGGATATTATGAAGGAAAACTAAGTAACTTTACTTAAAGATATTATATAACATTTGAATTAATGGGAACCTAACTCATGTTCTTAGATAAGAAGACTAAATATCAAACTGTCTCAGTTTTCTAACTGACCACTAGATTGAATGCAATACCAGTTTAACATCTCTCAGCAATAATTTCCTTTTATAGAATTTGTCAAGCTGATTCTAAAATATATGTGGAAAGAGCAAAGGTCTAAGATGTTCCAAGTTTTATTACATACGTCAGTGGCCGTCAAATCACTTTTCATCAAAATGGTTCTTTAGTATGCATCAGAATCACCGGAGTTGGAGAAGAAGTTTTTAAGCATAGATTTCTGGACTCCAGCCTGAGTGTTTCTCAGTCTGGAATGGAGCCTGAGAATTTGTATTTCTGACAAGTTCCTTGGTTATGTTAATGGTGCTGGTCTAGACTACCCTTTTTGAACAAATGATATATGAGTGTACTGACTGTGTGTATTTGTAGAACTTCCATTACTTTCATTGTAGCATAATGATAAAAATGTTAGACTCATGAAAAGGACACAGGGATTCTGATGTTTAATGTGCCAGTTACTCACAATCTACTATAGGCTCTCAGCTTGCTCATCTGTGAAATAAATAGATTGGGTAAAATGACCTTTCTGCATGTTCATTCTTGGTATCATTTTATAACCAGGATCTTGGTCACACAGTAAAATGTGGTTTGATTATACATAAATGCACAAAAATGGGTTGGCTATTATTGTCCCTTTTGTTCTGTTTCTATTTCAATGTAGATCAATCAGTTTTTACGTAGGCAGTATGTACTATTGGAAATCTGGCTACAATCAGAGGTTAAGATGTTTCTAAAGGTACCATGATTTAGTGCAAAAAATATTTTCGGTTGAAATTTCAGGAAATAAAAAATATTCCCTAAGACATATTTAGAATATCCAGTAGACATAAAAGAAAATACCTTAAAAACTTCAGCCTACTCTTTACTTATTTACCACATTAGAATTCCTAGCGCACCCAAACCAAGCCTGAAAGCAGGTTTTGCTCCTGCTTTCTCAATAGACTCACAATCCCTTGGGACCATTTCCCTCTCAGTGAGCTACATCTCAATCAGCAGACAATTCACCGAGGAGACTCAGTTTGAATTCTTGCTTCATCTAGTCACACTCAATTGAACATAGAGGCCTGTGATCATTAAAGGCCGCCGCTTTCTCCTGACAGTTTCATGGAAGCGATCCAGAGCTACTCAGTCCCTGAATTTCATATTCCCTTGAAATTGGAGCTGCATAACATGCAGTGGTGTGACCTTTTCCTGTAGGCATTTTTCCTCTCTGCAGATTTAAAGGTATATATGCACATTAGAGAAATTTCACTAAGGACCATCACATAATAAAATGTGACAGGAAAGGTCATAATATATACCAGATAGTAATTTAATTCAGATAAGGAACTCTGCTGTATATATTACTAAATATATGGGATTTCATAGGCACTTATTTTTTGTGATGATTTAAGTAGCTATATCACCTAAATGTTCAGACTGTTTCTTATTGAAGTAAATATAGATTCCAGGTTTTTTTGTTTTTCTTTTTTGAGGAGATAGAGAATCAGCTTAATTTATAATTTGCTTGATAATCCTCAATTGATTTCCAACTGTGGCCACACCTACCTATTTCAAATTACATATTTTTATTTTTTTCATCCTTTTATGTGTTATGGCTGTGTTAGTCTGTTTTGTGCTGCAATGACATACGCTGGTTAATTTATAATGAATAGAAATGTATTTGCCTAACAGTTCTTGAGGTTGGGAAGTCCAATATTGAGGGGCCGTTTCTTGGGAGGATTTCCTTGGTGCATGATAGCATGGCAGAAGGCAAGAAGGTAAGAGGCCATGCGAGCAAGATAGCAAAAGAGGCCAAACTCACTTTTATGAAAAATTCACTCTTGTGATAGTAAACCCACTCCCTCAATAATGACATTAACACATTCATGAAAGCAGATCCCTTATGACCTGACCACTTCTTAAAGGCCCCACCTCTCAACACTGACACATTGAGAATAAAGTTTCCAACACCTGAACTTTGAGGGACACATTCAAACTTCAGCAACGTGCTTGACTATTTCTTCAAATGTTAAATATTCATCATTCCTAAATTCTTGCTGGTGACATAATTAGGTACTCCCTTAAAGAATTCCTCTGGCACAAGAATATTATTATGTAAGAAAAGCAGCAACTTACTAAATACAGTAAAGTTCCTTCTTGTATAGTTTTGTATCTTTGAAGACTGTAAAGCCAGTGTATTTGTAAAAATTGTTTTTCATACCACTGAGAGGTAAAGTTGAAGAAAAGATGTAGATGTTGTGTCTGTCATTGGAAGGATATTTAAGAGAAATTAGAAGGCTAAAGAGTTTATCCTTCCCTAATTCAACAAATAATATCCCACTTATAATTGTTTCCCTGCATAAATGTGAGAAAGTGGGTACATGCATCTGCATACAAATTTCCTGGGCTGAAAGAAAAGGAAAACATTAAAAGGAAGAGAAAGAAAAAGAAACACAGGCCTGCCACCTTTAACACCTGTTCCTGAATACAGGATGCTTACTGCAGGCAAAGTCAGTAAAGGGAGTAGTGGGTTAGAACTTCGTGTGGTCTTTATTAAGATAATAATTTTAAGTCAAATCTCCCTCTGTAAGATGGGACTGACAATAATGACTGACTAATATATATGTAGTAATACTGATGAAAGCAAATTCCGCATGCATATGAAGGAATATGGAACATGTAGTCCGTAGCTTAGCTGAAGAAACTGTAGCAAAACATAAACTATATGTTGAAAAAGTTTCTTGAGAAGTTAATGATTTCTGACAATTGAAATTTTGTAAAATGTAACACGAAGAAAACATTTAGTGAATACCAACTTTACATATCACGGGTCTAAATCAAATAAAAAGTGGTAAACTTGGAGAAAAAACATTTGCAATCTGATGCTACATGATCCAGGTCCTTAGGGAGACAGAGTACTTAAGCAGGTTTCACAAACTGGTATAGGAATTGCATGAATATAACTAGGTATTATAACTGACCTACATCCATAAATTGAGTTGTAAATACATTTTAGTTCTACTTTTATGAATATACAAAGACTATACTCTAACATGGCAATACTAGGATCCTGCTTCCTGGTATAATCTACTGGCTGAATCAGATTCATCTGGGCACAGATCAATATTATAGATTCCTATTCCCTACCCAGAACCCACTTCATTCAAATCTCCAGGAGTGGAATACAGAATCTGCTAAATATAAGTTTAGCAGTTTCCCCCGAGTGAAACAAGCTAAAGGTCACTCTGAGAGGAAAGGCCAATGACAGTAGGCTGTAGCTAAAGGTAATGACATGCAAAAATTGCTTCTATCCTGCAGGCAAAAAACAGGCTGAGAGTATGTCTGATCCATCATTGCTTTAAATGACCTTCAAAACATCATATCAGGATGGATAACTCCAGTTCTTCAACCAGATTCTTTCATTTGTGTGACTTGATTATTTTTTCTGGTGCTTTGAAAACATCGTACACTAACATTATCCTTGTAGATGCTATTTATACTGGGAGATAAATTGAGGTTTTATTCATTAGCAGAAGAAATAGCAACCCTGAAAGAAAAGGCAAGAAATGTGGCAGTAGTCATAATATTTACTACTCTTTGACTTTTTTTCAGCTTACAAACCAGTTTTTCAAACAGTTGTGAATTAATGCTGACAACAACCTTATGAGGTTAAAGAACTAGTTTGCTGTGTGGGTAGTTGAACTGGGACTCAAGTTCTATTACTTTTTATATCAGAAATATAATTGGTATCCCTAGGCCATCTATCATAAACATAGAAAATTATTTTGATTGACTATAAATGTAAATTGATAAAGAAGCTCTTTTAAAAAAGAAAAACTATATAATGGTATATTTACTAAATATGCTAGCTTTAAAAAATATAGTATTACTAGTTTCTGCAGCTTTAGCACATATTAATATATTAGTCCTTCAGGAATAAGCACAGATGAAGAGAAAACATATATCCAGGGATACTGAGCACCAAAGCACTCAGATTTAGCCCAAATGGAAAATAAAATTAAGCATATATGTTGTTAAAGACTGAAAATAAATAACAAGTCCACAGTAGGAAAAAGAATAAAAAAAGATATCGAATTTAAGTTGGTTTACAGTCAGAAAGTAGTTATAAGTGATTGATTTTCATTTTGGTACTATCATCATGAATATTCTTTTGCAAGAGTCTCTCATCCTGAAGCAGTTAGCATGAGAAAAAAAGGAGTGTGGATGCTTTTCCACTGCTTTTCTTGGGCTGTATGAAAAGTCATCAAGACTACAATTTTCTGCCAGATTCACAGGCCAAGTAGTGTAATTGAAAGAACGCTAGGCCAGGAGTCAGTCAGACAGATTATATTCTAGATATGTTTCTGCTACAAATAGGCTAGAGCATGTATATAATCCAATGGAATTCAGCTTTATAACTTGCAAAATGATGGAGTTGAACAAAATTATCCTAAATGTTCTTATAAATATTAATGTATTTTGAAACTATAGAGTCAAGCTGACTGAGGGATACAGCAGGTCAATACTCGTAAATGTGTATGTTCTGTTTACATACAAATTCTGTGAAAACATGCTAAGCATTGCAGTTCCCATCCAAAGTTGTGGTAAGTTGAACAATGGCCCCTCCAAGGTATCCGCATCCTACCCCTGGAACCTATATATTTATTAGTTTACATACTAAAAGGAGATTTACAGATGATTTAATTAACGATTTTGAGATGAGGTGATTGCCCTGGATCAGAATCAGGAAAGACATGTTACAAACGATACTAAAGTCAGAGTGATGGGGCCAGGAGCCAAGGAATGCAGGCTGGCTCTAGGAAACAGAAAAAGCAAGGAAGAGAGTCACTCCTGGAGACTCCATAAAGAACACAGACATTGACCATGACTCCTTTAAGATTCATTTCAGAATTCTGACCTTCAGAACTGTAAGATAATACATATATAATTATTTTTTTGCTTTAATGGATTAAATTTGTAGAAATTTGTTACAATAGTAAAGTAAAACTAATGTAAGACCGCTATGAGGAAGCTCCATATGAGATGGAAGCTTGTCAGTTTTTGTTGTTGTTGTTGTTGTTGTTTTTGTTTGTTTGTTTTTGTTTGTTTTGTTTTGAGACGCAGTCTCCCTCTGTCGCCCAGGCTGGAGTGCAGTGGCGCCATCTCGGCCCACTGAAAGCTCCGCCTCCCAGGTTCACGCCATTCTCCTGCCTCAGCCTCCCGTTAGCTGGGACAACAGGCACCTGCCACCACGCTCGGCTAATTTTTTGTATTTTTTAGTAGAGACGGGGTTTCACTGTGTTAGCTAGGATGGTCTTGATTTCCTGACCTTGTGATCCGCGCACCTCGGCCTCCCAAAGTGTTGGGATTACAGGTATGAGCCACTGCGCCTGGTCGTCCGTTTTAAAACGTATCTGTAAAATCTTTGAGATTCTTTCTGCTGAGAAGGGTATCTATGTCCTCTTCTCTTATATTGGTGCTAAAATCTGTGTTCATTTATATTAAGAAAATACAGAGGAAGTGATGCTAGATGCAGTCTGAGTCTAGGTCATAGAAGGTAATTAGCTATAACTCTGCTCTGTGCTGTTATAAGTAAACTAGGAGCCTTTAGCTATCAACTAACTATTCCCATTACCCTGAGGTCGTAATGCCTTGAAGAAGACTTCATACAGAGATGAGTAGACACTCCAGTCACCTACACCTGCACAGCTGAGCTTCCAGCCAACAGCCATGCAAGTAAGCTATTTTTTATGACAATACAGTCCAGCCTTCACATGCCTGGAGCTCCAGTCAACAAATGACTGAAACTCCAGGAGAAATCCTAAGCTAGAACCGTTTGCATGAGCCATCTCCAAATTCCTGACCCACAAAATCTTGAAGCATATTACGATGGTGGTTGTTTTAAACTGTTAAATTGGGGTAATAATGGGGAGATTCGCCAATAATCTTCCAATAACATCTTTATCACAAAATATTAGTTGCACATCAACAGTTATATTTCAGTTTTAAAGACTTTATTACTAACTTCTGCATATTTAACTGCCAGGAGTCAAACATTGGTGACTTCTAAATCAACAGTTCAGGCTTCTATTCTCTGTGTTAGTCCCACATAACTAACAGGTTTCAAATGAGGCCTCAAAGTAAGCATGTTTAAAAATTGAATGCTCTCCTATATCAGTCCTGCTACAGAGACTCTTTATACGGTATTTTCTATTTTTGTGAAAGACATTGTTAGCTAATCAATTGTCAAAACATAAAGTCTGGGCATCATATCCAATGCCTTTCTCTTTTCCTTCACAATTAATCTGTCACTAAATCAAGCTATTCTTTGCCTTCACAATTCTCAACTGAATCTCATTTTCTCAACTGTTATTACCATGGCTTTCACTGTGGACTTTAACATTTTCTACATGGACTAACTAAACAACTTTCTAAGTATTTTCCTTCTCCTTTTTCCAACTCAGCCACTGTAATTATGTTCCTAATTTGTCAGCCTACTTGTTTCCCGATAATCCCTTCAATGATTTTCATCATCTATTGCTAATAAAGACGTAACAATTTGAAATTCTGTTTTGATCTAATCAGAAATTCAGAGAACAAAATGGCTACATAGCTGTTATAAACCCTGAAGAGTACATTGTTCTTTCACTCATCTATGTGTCCCAGCAGGTATTATGATGTTTGAAATATCTGTGGTCAATTGAAACACTGACAGTGATGATGGCAGCCTACAATAGAGAATTAGAGAAAGACACTAAAATTTCAAGCCTAACTATTCCCTCTCTAGAAAGCAATTCCCTTGGCAAATCAGCTGTTTGGATTTCTATCAGAATCTGATAGAGGATGAATGTATGACTGTTAGATGCCGTTTAACCATATAACCTGAGCTGTCTATCACAAATCAGGTAGCTGGTGTTGACTGTAGCCCCAGAATCAAAAATACATGGGGGCACTCCATCGTGAGGCATGAGAGTATTCATGAATCTGCGTACAATCTAGCTAGAATACATTACTCAAGGCTCAAGTAAGTTTCAGGGTAAAAATTTACTGATATTTCCTGTGATTCAGTTACAGATATAGTACAGTGCTTGTCTCAATATATCCATATGTCTCTGCAGGAAGCTTTGGCTGTCAGTTAAATGAGTAGAAAACAAATAACTAGGCCTATTCTACAGAAAGTTCTGCATGATACGCATGCGTGAATTGAAAATGGTCTACTCCTATATTTCCATCCCATTTGAGATATCCATAAACAACATCGGAGAAGGTGAATCTTCCATGTGGAAAAATTTTGAAACACCTCGTTTTCCCCTTTTCCTGAAAATAGAGATGTAAAGAACCAACGGTTATCCTGATAACCAAGGACTTAGAAAGACAAATACAAAGACTGATAAAGTGGGGAAAATGGAGTGGGTTCTCTTTTCTGAATAGGCTAAATTAATATCTGTGCCACAGAGGGATGATTACCGAGGGGCCCTTACCTCAGAGGAGGCTCTTTATAATCCAAATAACTTTTCTATGTACTTCAGACAACCTACTTTCTAGGCTTCTCGCAGCATGTTTGGTCTTGGGAATGGAATGGATAGAGTAGTAGGAATGACAAACATACAAGGGCTCAATATTAAGGAATTTGCTCCATGGAGTCTATCTTGGTCACTACTAAATACCTTATAGCTCCCCAGTGTGGCCATACTTCAGTTGAACTAGCCTAATACCAGATGTTAATTAAACTAGATTCCTTCTAGCAAGCAAAAGGTAGTAATTTATCTTCAATTAAATTAATATATTCTGAGTTTGTATTTACTTCTCTGTCAATCATGCCTCTTCCAGACCTACGCACTTGACTTTCTGAATGACCTATGCTATGCTTTATTATAGGAGTCTATGCAGAAATGCTTCTGAATGAGGAAATCACATCACAGTGAAATATAAGATAATGAGATAATAGCTATGATGTTATTCAGCATTACCAATGAACCCTAACATCTAGAAGCATCTGGCCTTATAGAATAGAGGAATGGCTTATTGAAATACAGGTTGGCATCCTCTAGGAGATAATAGTTTGTGAATTTGGGGTATTGTCCTAGCACTTTCTCTGGAAATGTAGAACCCACAGGTCTAGGAATCAAATAGCCAACCAATGAAATATGACCTTCCTAAGTTGAATCTTAGTAAGAGGGATGCAAAGTCTAAAATTCCATTTTGTATGATCATAATTTGGATTCCATTGTACAAAACTCCTTGTATGAAAAATGAGCTCTATATCTTCCATTTGTTGACTTTTTTCTTTTCTAAATTTTAAATCCATGCTCAAACAATAGTTTTTAAAACTCACCATGCTTTAATTAAAAAAATAAAATAAAATGATTAATAAGGATGCCGTGCTGATAAAGGGTGGACTTTACTGTGTCTCATTGGCTGATTCTTACTACCATCGCTATTCTTCTAAATTATCCCTTGTACTACAGGTATGTGAAGTCTGAAAACCATAGTGCCAAGGCTTCCTTAACATCAATTTTCAGGTAGATTCTGTGCTTTGGAGGCTATTGTGCAAAATTTGGGAGACAGAAAAGAAAAGCAATGCCACTGTGCTGCTGTCAGCAGGTCTGTGGGCACTGAGAGATAGCAGATATAAGCCTTTATCTGTGGCTTGCAGGCATTCTCCTGAAAAGAGTGTACTTGGAATCTGCGGTTGGCTAATTTTATTGGTAATGGTTACCTTGTTATCACTACAATTTAGGAATTCCTGAAAACCTTCATAAACTTTTTATTCCACCTTATCAGTGATTTTTAAAATTCTGTTTAATTCCCAGTATATCTTTTCACTCAAAATAACTAGAGTAGCTTCTATTTTCATAACTTAATGAATAAAATGCTAAATAAATCTATTAAGTAGATGGATATTGAACTGAGTGAACAGGGCACCTACGTGTACAAGAATTCCCTGACAGAATAACTGGGTTATCATTTCACAGATATCAAGATTCTGCTAGACAATAGCAAACTTCCAGCCAAGCTAACTTTCCTTTGGCATAAGGTCAGTAACTTCATGACCAAGCATACAGGTGTTTATCATTCTGGTGCATGAGATACTGAAATGTTCTCAGGCTGGGCTGCAGGATAAGCAGGTGTTCCTCAGTTTAGACTCAAGTGTTTTAAAGTAAAATGAGTAATAACATTTTTCCAACATTCAGGAGCAAATATGTAGACTTTTTTCTATGTAAGGTATCCTCATATAATTAATCTAAATTCTGTAGTATTTTCTAGAAAAGAAACACTGGTAGAATTTAGAAAATACTAACAATATAAACATAAAACTTTACAAATGACAACAATCCTTAGTTATAGTTTTTGTTTGCAATGGCATGAATGGACAAAATTGAGGAAAAACCATTTCAATTGTTTCTAGGTCTTTAAAATTTAAAACAATTAAATCAGATAACATCTTTCAAACAATATTAGCTTAAGAGTAGATGAATTGTGGACACCCAAACAGTGGTACATCCACACAATGGAGTATTATTCATCAATAATAAAGATCTTTAATGAAAATTTAATAAATTTTACCAAAACCATTGTGAGGACAATGAAGGCCTGAGATTTTACCCTATTTAAAAGTTAACACATTCATCTGCCATAGTTTACAGATGCTGGTTGAAGACACAAGACTCCTGATTCCAAGACGAAAGGTAAATATTACACATAATAATAGCAGTAACCAGAGTATCAGCATATTTGTATCTGTTTTCTGAGCCCTAGTCCCTGTGTTACGAAGGCCAGATATAACCTGCATGCACAGAGTATTGGTCACATATAACCTGCATGCAGAGTATTGGCCACATATAACTTGCATGCACAGAGTATTGGCCACATGTAACCTGCATGCACAGAGTATCGTGTTACAGAATAGTAACCTCGACTTTAGAAAACAAAAATTTAAAAATTGACAGTGTGTCTAACTTTGGCTCTTAATGATGAGATTAAATTTGGTATCTTGGATGTTGAGCCTGTCTGTCCTTTGCTCTAGAGGGAGACACACTACCTTCCAAAGCTATTCACTACACAAAAATTGAAAAGATATTCTGGAACAAAGTACGTCGGTCCTTTGCACATAAGATACATAAAAATATGAAAGATCCATAAATCATTGTCTCTAATCAATCTCAAAATAACAATATTGATAATAATGAAAATACTAATAGAATACTAAAAGTAATAGTTTTTGAAATCCTAACATAGGCAGGTTTTACCTCCCTTTGTTTATGAAAATGTAATGTATAATTGTAAAATGGATTATATTCTGCCCAGAAGAAAAAAATTCCATTAATGTGTTGCATTTGCACAATTAGATTTTGTCACTAGAGATACAGAATAAATGTAATAATAAATTCCTACTGTGGTGTGGAGGAAAAACTTCAGACTAGAATCTTGTGTAGGCAGCCTCTAAATTACACTTAAATGATTCCCACTTCTTGATCTTAAACTTAGATTGTATCATTTACTACAAATAGACGGTGGTGATGTGAAATAGTGAGAAGTCACTTCTGATATTAAATTACAAAAAGACAGAGGAATCTGTTTTGAGGTGCTCTCTTTTCCTCCCCAGCCATTGGTTCTAAGGGAAGCCAGCTGCTGTGTCGTGAGCCAACATGTTGTTAGGTCCATATGGCAGAGAGGTTTCTGGATAACTACAAGTGAGAAATTGAGGTTCTCAGTTTAACAGCTTACAAGTAACCAAATCCTTCCAACAGCAAGGTGAGTGTGCTTAGAAACAGATATTCTCCCAGAAAAGCCTTCAGATGAGAACACAGCTCAATCAATACTTTCATTGCCAGCTTTGTAAGAAACCTTGAAACAGAGCCAGCTGGCTAAGTGATACTTGGATTCCTGATCCACAGAAGCTATGAGATAATGGTTTTGGAAATCTGTTTGTTTGTAAGATGCTAGGTTTGTTTGGGTAAGGTACTAGGTTTGTTTGTAAGATGCTAGATTAGCTTGGGAATTTGTTTGTTTGTGAGATGCTAGGTTTGTAAGATGCTAAATTTGTTTGTTTGTAAGATGCTAGGTTATAGGGTCATTTGTTATGCAGTAATGGGTAACTGTGATAGTTAATATTGCGTGTCAACTTGATTGGATTGAAGGATGCAAAGTTTTGTTCCTGGGTGTGCCTGTGAGGGTGTTGCCAAAGAAGATTAACATTTCAGTCAGTGGAATTTGAGAGGCAGACACACCCTCAATCTGGGTGGGCAACATCTAATCAGTCTCCAGTGCAGCTAGAATAAAGCAGGCAGAAGTTGGAAGGACTTGACTTGCTGAGTATTCAGGCTTCCATCTTTCTCCCTTGCTGGATCCTTCCTGCCCTCGAACATCAGACTCCAAGTTCTTCAGCTTTTGGACTCTTGGACTTACACCAGTGCTTTCCCAGGGGCTCTCAGACATTGGGCCACAGACTGAAGGCTGCACTATTGGCTTCCCTACTTTTGAGGTCCTGGGACTCGGACTGGCTTCCTTGCTCCTTAGCTTGCAGATGGCCTACTGTGGGACTTCACTTTGTGATCGCGTGAGTCAATATTCCTTAATAAACCCTCCTTCATATTTACTTCAATCCTATTAGTTCTGTCCCTCTAGAGAAACTTGACTAATACAGTAACTAATAATAACATTAGTACTGAAAGATTGGGTTCTGCCGTAGTAAATACCTAAATGTGGTAGTGCCTTTGGAACTGAGCAGTGAGTGGGTGGTGACTGGAAGGATTTTTGTGAAGTGTATTAGAAAAAGCCTACGTTGCCTTCAACAGACTGTAGAATTTTGCACATTGAAGACAGTGTTGAGGCCACATAAGGAGGTAAAATATGTATTATTGGAAACTGCAGGAAGGCAAATCTGCGTTATGTAGTGCCAAAAAGATTAGCAATGTGACTGCCTGCACTACAGTGTGAGGTAGAAAATGTGCCTAATTACTTGAATGATCTAACTAAGGAGAATTTCTAAGGAAAGTGTTGAATGTGACATGTGATTTCTTTGTGCTGCTTAGTGTAAAATGTGAAAATAGGAAGATAAGTTGAAGGAAGAACTGGAAAATGGAAAGGAGTCAAGTCTTGAGGATTTTGAAAATTCTTAACCTTTCCAAATGACAAATCAGGCCAAAATTAAGAATTGGCTTCTGAGCAAATATTGAATCTGGGGCATTGCCAGAAATACATGGTCTTAAGATGAAGCTGGGGATGTGACTGCAAATGTGTTTGTTAAGATGACAGAAAGACCAAAGGTGGTGCCAAATCAAAGGTTCTCTGAGGAGATTAAGGGTGTGCTCCACAGATCCTCTCAATTTAAACAATTGATCATCTAGGAAGCTTAAGGTTGTTATCCCTCAGCACTCTCAACAGGAGCTCGAGGTGGAGAAGGGCTTATCAAAGATGCTTGTGGCTGTGGCTTTTGAAATCTAAGTGGATAATTCTTCCAAAAAAAATCACAGAAGAGCCACCATTATTTTGAGATTACAGCCATGGAAACGATGACATCTTTGACTAAAAGGAACAGAGACAGTATAAATTGTAAAGAGGTCATTGGACCCACAAAATCCTATTGAAATTCTCCTGAAATTTTGAAGCAGGGCTGACAAAACCACTCATCTGCAAACCCATGCTACTTTTCATGGGCGGCTTAGGGTAGGGGAAGCATGACCCGAAAAACAGAAGCCAGATCCCGAAGTGCAGAATCTAAGACTGTGGAGAACTATTTGCATGCTTGAAACCTAATCAATACGTTTTCAGCATTCGCCAGGCTGGAATTCAGAATTACTATAAATCAATGATTCATTTGTGCCTCTCTGCTTGCTCCCTCTACTTTTGAACAGAGAAGAACAAATATTCTACACCTACCCGAACTTTGTATTGATATGTTGGAGACAAATTACTTGTCTCCTTAGTTTCATAGGTCTGAAGATAAAGAAGAATTGCATTCTAGAAAATGTATGTAAGAAACTGTGCCCTGGCAGCCTCATCCACACTAGGACTGATTTAGGTCGAGATCCTAGACTTTGAGCTAATATTGTGGTGGGATAAGACTGTTGGGGACCTTCAAATAAGGTAAGGATATTTTGCCTGTAGAAGGGATACAAGTTTTTGGGATCATAGAATACAAAGTGGTACACAGAATAATTAATATAGGCCTTAAAGACCTAAAGTTAACATTTAGGTTTCGACTTTTACTAAGATATTTATTTGTGCGTCTGTGTGTGTATATATGTATACGTGTGTGTATATATGTATATGTACGTATATATGTATATACATATACACATACACGTACGTGTACATATATACATACATGTATGTATACACATATGTACACATGTATACATATAAACAAACATATATACATATATACACATATATACACACATATATACTTATATACACACATATACACTTATATACACACATATACATATATATACACACATATACATATATATTTTTACCATATCCAAGAGTAATCATACTTAACACTATATATATTATATGTGATGCTTAATAATTATTTGCTGGCAGTGATGCTGTAGTGATACTCCATGGAAGTCAATTTTAATTTGTGACTCTATGTTTCTCCTTTCACTTCATCATATATCCTCAGTTTATTTCTATTAGATGCCTTGGATTCAATTTTATAAAACTCATTAGTAATTGATGTATTCTCTTTTCTCTCTTTAATACTGCCAGGATGAATTCTGAGTACTCAGTGGACAAATATCAGAGCAATTCATACTCTTTTGAAAAACTCTAAATTATCCATTTAGATTTCAAAAACTCTTTTGAAATCCAGGCTGAAATGCAAATATTCATTTCATTATGAATACATTAACATGTTTTCTTTTAAAGAAAATGTACTCCTAGTAAGTTATGCTATAGTGAGGATTAAAATAACAAAAAAGACATCAAAGTGCAATGCTTTACAGTTTAATCAAATTTTCAAATACCTCACACTATTATGTGATTGGCAGATTTTCAAAGTAACTATAAATTCTCACTAACGTTAAACAACATGTTTTGCCATTCAGTGAGTATGTGCTTCCAAGTGACAGATCAAATCTGAGTCAGAGAAAAATTCAAAGATTTTGTGAGAAGAGTTTATTGAATGCTATTTAAAAAGTTATTGTTTTGTTGAGTTCTCAAGTTTTATTTCTTATATCAGACTTCTAAGAAAATAATTTATATATTAATGAGATATATCATTTATATATTACTTGATTTCCTTATCATATACATAGTGTGTGTATATATATGCACATATATATATACACACACACATATATATATATTTGTATATTTGACCAAAACCAAAACAATTTCTATGACAATTACTTTTGAATACATGGTTCTTTTCTAACGTTACAAACTATCTTCTCCCAAATGTGAATATTTTATTTTTTTCCTTGTTCTAACATAATACTTCCCATAGATCCAGGCTCAATAAATAATTCTCTCTTGGAGAACTTAATTTTGTTCCCCCAAAAAATTAATCTCAAAAGATAAACCTAATTCAACAGAAAAAGAGGAAAATAATAATATTGTGTTAAATATTTGTAAGATGTGAGCATTTTCAGGGGTTCTCACACAGTTCTTGTAAACCGCCACAGGTCACCAACTTCCATACAATCATATTCTGCTGCTACTGTCCCAGTGTAGTGATATACTTATTTTTTGTTTGCTATTTGCCTCTGTTTTTCAGTTTTACTTTTTCCATCTTATTGTGATTGTAGATTGGTCAGAATACATGAGTATATAGATAGGACTGGAGCTCAAAATATTGGTTTGATGGATGAAGTCTTCCATAATACTTAGGTGGATGCTGGGCTTTTCAGAAACTAGATAATGTTCCATGAACTGCTATGGGGCTCACATATTTCTTTCATTACTTCTTGAGAAACCGCATCTTTGATAATATAACTTTGATGAAAGTTTGATAATCTCCAATCATCTCACACTTACGTCTTTCACTGCTCCTTGGGAATCTCATTTCAATATTATTTAATATTATTTTTATTAATATGATCTATCAGTTTTTCAGCAATTCTCCATTGACACTTACTCTGTATCAGGAATGGATTTGGTGGCTAGGGAAAGAGCAGTGAATAGAAGATGGGCAAAGTGACAATTTCTTAGCAGTCTATTAAGCTTCCTTGAGTAATTCAGAAAAAAACTTAAATTTTGTAATTCAGAAAAAAACTTAAATTTTGGTAGTGATGAGAATTGTTATAGTTGAGACTAGATACATAAAAAATAAATATATATATGTTCAAAAACACATGCACATGTATACATTTATGCATACATATACATGTTATGTTTAATCTCCAGATTTCAGTTTGTTTTATGGAAGTGAGTTAAAATTTTGATAATCTCCAGTCATCTCAAGGCTAAATATGAAGGCTGTGGTTGTATTTTTTATTTTGTTGCTCCATATTACTGGCTGAGTAGATGGGGATACTTTTTATCATTTTATCTTTTTCTATGTGTAAGTGACAGAGAATTTCATTTTGACGTTATTCGGATGTTTTCAGATTAATTGATTTTTTAGGAAAGTAATTCATCCTTTGTTGTGGGTACACAGTCAGAAGATGACAGGAGTTTTGTTAGATTCAAATATCGACTAGATGAAGTAGGCAAAGTTGGTCATTTTTTGTAGCAATTTTTGTGCACATATGCAATCTTTCTGGCTCCTTACCAACGTCTGTCTCTCCTCTTTATTGTAAAAGGAATAATGCTTTATCTGTGTCATCTAATTTCTTAGAACTCACCTTGAAATGTGTAATAAATGTTTTATGGATAACTTTATTAAGCTAAGATAAAAGCTTTCCAAAATTTTGTCTATTTAGGATCATATTGATTAAAAGTGATAGAATCTGAACCCAAACAAGTTTAAATAAAATGTGGAATTAATTTCCTCAGGAAATCTAAGCAAGTTTCAAAAAAAAAAAAAAAAAAACCACACACAGGAAACATAGGAACAATTAGAACCAGGTACATGAACTCCATGAAGATGTCTCTTTTCTCTCCTTTTTGTTGCCTGTTAGTTTCTTTCTTTTTTTTTTTTTTTTTTTTGCCTGAGGCAGAAAACACTAGTACTCTTTTTTTTAAGCATTGAATGACATGTGGTCACTAATATTTCTTAAGTTTTCTAACTTAAAACTTGAGCTCCAAAGTGAGACTGAGTAACTTCGCCAAGTCTAAATGTAAAAATACAAAATCTAAGAGTTATATTCAGACAGGTGTGGCATAGGCACGACACAACCTGGAACCAATAATTGCTTATGCTGAGTGGGCAGGTGGTATTGTAATAACAGAAAAAGGCCCTGGTAATCACATAATCATGGAAAATATTTGACAATGAGATGAGGATATGTTTGTGTGCGTGGAGTGCAGTGGGCTTCCAGTGAAATTATTCTCAAAACAATTCAGTATGCATCACCACCAACTAATTCCTACTTTGTGCTTCAATCTTTAAATAATGGATCTTCAATTTATCTGAGATATATCCTGTATCTATTATAATTTTAACACTCGCTACTTTTAAAATTGTATATAGTACTATATAGTACTTCAATCCATGAATTGCAAGCTACAATATTTCCAATAAATACTTGCATTGTCCAATAGAGGCAGAAAATATGTATAGCAAGCAAATAGATTGAAATTTTACTCCAGCTGCCTCACTTATTCTGTGAGTTTAGGAAAATTACTTAGGCTCTGCTATTTAATGGGGAAAATAAAGATAATACCTATTTTGGTTATTGTGAAAATTAAATGAGATAAGGCCAGTAAAGCAGGACTATTTTGAACTTTAAATGAGATTAGTTTAACTGCCTTATGCATTTTTACCTTTTAAGTATAGGCAAAAGGTAATTAATTTAATTGTTCTTCAACAAGCTACATCCTCTCTTCTAATATTGAGGTAGTTTTTTACATCATTTAGGAAAGTGTTAAACAGATATTACATGTAACTATAGTTGGGTACTTGGCTATTTGGTTTCAAGAAGGAAAATCTGTAATTTCCAGATACAAGTTTAAGATTTTTAGTGCTAAATTGCACATTATTCTAACCAAATTTTGAGCAAAAATATCACTTCAATGTATTGAATAATGTTAGCAGTAAAGTATTGCCATTCTTTAGCCTGAATCTGTAAATGAATTTAGAAATAATTGTTGAAATAATATTTTCTCTATTACTGTAATTACCAGTGTGTTGATTTGAAGATGTATTTCCAAGAATCTACAGTTTCCTTATATTTAATTTTGCTCCCAACCACAAGCAGTTTTGCACCCTGTTGAAGATGACAGGAGACACCTCCATAGTCAGTGGTTTTCTGGCTTCACGTAAGATTAATTTCGTAGCCATTGCTTTTGAGTTTTCAATATAATTTCTGAAGAAAGTTAACTATATACCTAACAGCAGTCACACATTTCTGAAAGAAAACCCCTTTCGCTCTAACAGCAGGTTATTCTTTTACTCTCCCATTTTGTTAATATTTCAAATAATCAGTTACCAAGTATCTTTTATTTTATATTGAAAATAAACTTATGTCTGCCCTCCAACTCCAAAGCAAAGTGACTTAAAAATAACAGAAAGCACTTCTAGCTTACAGATCGATGGTTCACTGCGATTGCTAGGCTCTACTTGTCTCTACTCTTGTGTGTTTTTTCTTTCGAGAACTCAGGCTAAGGAAACAACTGTTCCTGGAGACATACTGTTCTCACTTCAGAAGGCAAGGAAACAACCAGCAAGTTAAATCACACAATTACATTTAAAACCTCTGCTTCAACATAGCGTAATTCAAATTCAATTATCTTTTATTGGTCCAAATACGTCACATGGCCAAGCCTAACAATGAATACAGAAATATCATTGGCCTAGAGAGAGATACTTCACTTTTTATTTCAAAGAGCATAGATGGATAATTCTTTTGTTGGGTAGTGAATATTTGGGTAATGGATATTTATTGGGTAGTGAATATCTGGGAGCAAAAACGCAATAACTTGTTTTCTCTTTTCTCTCTTTTTTTACTAATACTCCCTTCAGATTTCTCTTTCCAAAGCAAATACTATTGAGTTGCTTTTATGCATAAAATTCTGTTTTGTCTCCGGGTGGCTTACAGGTAATCTAGACTTCTTAATGTTATGCATAGGATCCTTCAGAATCTGCTCTCTAACATTCCAACAGCCTCATACTTGCCACACTATCTTTGTTTTTCAAGGGGGATAGTATCCTGAAAGTTGAATGAAGAAGAGATTTCAAAGAACCAAGGAAATGAGCCAAACACTGCTAATAGATAAAGCGTGGTGAGACTTGGTCATTTGCCTTTGATTTAAAAATATGGCAGTAATTTGGGATTCTGAAGAAGACAGTTTTATTGCAATAACAAAGGCAAAAACTTGAGTGGAGTGGATTCAAAAATAATCAAAGACTAACACTGAAAACAGGGATCAGGGAATCAGAGGAACAGTGAGGTAACTTGAAGCATATGTGGGGTCCAGAGAAGTCTTTTGTTTGTTTCTTTGTTTCTTTTTAATATGAGAGAAAATGAAGTTCTGACTGTATGTTGATTTGAATAATCCAGTGAAGAGGAAAAAGTTACTGATGTGTAAAATATGTAAGAGACTCGAAGCAATATTCCTGAGTAAGCAAGAAAAATGAGAGCTAGGGCACGACGGAGTCTGGCCTTAGATGGCCAGGAACACATGTGTGTTGCTTGAAGCAGACCTAAAAAAACTAGATGTGATTGTAGGAATTTTCTGTCAGTTTACATTCATATCGTTAGTGAATAAGCAAGAAAGTTTATAAGCTGAGAGTGAGTATCATGGAAGAAACATTGTGGTTCTGAAGACAGAGGGCAACATAGGAAATGATTATATAATAGAATATGAGACTGAATGGATAGAGATACGTGAAACAACCTATAGGCTGTCACAGGCTTATTCACAAGGTACATCAATATTTAGAGCTATTGTCAGGCATATAGATTTGACTCTGTGTGAGATATATTCTATGCATATCTATCTATTTATCCATATATGAAGTGTGGGCAGTACTGGAAGTTATTCCATTATTAAGCATGATACAGTTAAACTGGCTCAAGGATATTATATCGTAAAATGACAGAAGCTTATAATTAGTAAAATTTGGAAGTGTAAACTTTCATTTGGTCCCTGGTGTCAGCCTGACTGCCCCAGCAGACATGGTTCACATCTCCTTTTCCTGTGCTCTGCCTCTCCTCTCATTACACTATTGTTCACCATGGAAAACCAGGGTTTCCTTGACAGGTAAGCAGAACTAGAACTTAAATGGAAGAAGTAAGGTAACCAGAGCACATCCTATGGCTGATGGGAAGCAGTGATGCTTCCAAAGATTTCTGGTATGTTAAAATGGCAAGTGATACATCTTGTGGATAGTGAGTAGAAATGTGTTAAGAATAAAAGCAAAAAAAATTAGCCCCTGAGGCAAGATACACCTTTTAAGCAAACTAAGACCACAATGATCTAGAAAAGAGAAGATGGCATAACTTATGCTTATTGGAAAGTATAAGATCTCAATAATTTTTTATTAAAGACAATACTCTATATTAGTGAAACAAGTATATGAGAATTCTGTACAAAAAAATGGTCAATAAACAAAAGAGCATTGGAATTTTTTAAACTGCCCTAAGAGACCTCAAACCTAAAATTTGTTATTTTTGAAGATTCAGAACATATGCACTATTTCTTTTAAACATTTTTGTGTATATATGAGTGTGTGATGCAGACAATTGGTATAATAAGTGAGGAATGGTATTTAAAATACACCTGCATTTTGTGCTTAGCCTTATGTTCAAGCCTGTACCCCCAATCATGAAATCTGTCATTTTAAATGCCTACGAAGGCAGATTCACTTTGCCCTAGAGGCAGAAATTATAGAATTTCCCTTGATCACCTACCCAAAGAGATAATGGAGAAATACGTCAACATACAAAAGAGATGAGTGGTATACTATTCTAATCATTCTACTTTTGGCAAAATTAACTTCTCACTTTTGTGTTCAGTTTTTATGCCAACAAATATTACAAATAGAAGCAGCCAATGTCAGATTTACCTTGTTGCCTGAAATCCACGTGGTAGCTGATGTCGTAGCTATCTCCTTGTGTACCAATAAACATATGAATTACAAATTTGGGCTACCATATAGCTATGAATCATTTTGCGTGATAACCTTCCAGTTTGAGAAAAAGCATTAATCTGAACGAAGAAAATGGTTGAGTAACTAGCCTGGGGTGAACACATCTGTTTATTCTTCACCATATGTTTAACAGCCTCTAAACTTGCTTTCTTGGCTACATTCCAAGGCTGTTTGGGACTCACTGAGACTCAAACAGCAAGCTACAAAAGGTTTCCATAGGTCACTGACCCTGCACTTAAGCACCACTAACTATAATTTTGGTATTTGGTAGTTAGTAATAAGTCATCACTTGTTAAGAAGATGTGGTTGAGATTATGTTTATTTTTATCAACTGGTAAATTCAAAGCTTTAATGTCTATAGGGAATAAGGATGGACTAAGGGATAGCTTCCCCCTATCCTTTAGTGGCTGAGCCATGAGAAAAGACTGTTTCTACTATTCTGCTGATTTTTTTTTTTTTTTTTTTTTCAAGACAAGGTCTCACTCTGCCACCCAGGCTGGAGTGCAGTGGCACGATCATGGCTCACTGAAACCTTGATCTCTCTGGGCTTAAATGATACTCCCACTTTAGATTCCTAAGTAACTGATATCACAGGTGCACCCTACCATGCCTAGCTTTTTTTTGTTTGTTTGTTTGTTTTTCAGCGACAGGGTTTCATTATGTTGCCCAGGCTGGTCTAAAACTCCTGTGCTCAAGCAACCCTCCCAGCTTAGCCTCCCAAAGTGCTGGGATTACAGCTGTGAGCCACTATGCCTGGCCTCTGCTGAAATTGTTAACAAAATTTATTATCAATATTTAATGAATGTCATTTTCCTTAACATTTGCTGATACGTCCATTCAACGGGTTACTAGATCTAAATCCTAACCACGGCATTTTGTTGTTGTTATTGTTTGTTTATTTCTTTAAACCAGAGTGTCACTTATTTGTCAATTTTTGAAAACATCTGAGCTGTATTTCTAATTGCTCATCACACATAACTTTAGGTTATGGCATTAGACATAATTTCCATGACAAGGACACACATTTTAAAACATTTACTTTAATATTCACATTTTAAATAGGTTGAACCTTTGAGCTATTGTCAGAGGTTCTTATGGGTTAATTTGTACATGAAATTGTAAAACCAAGGGAAAACATATTTTTTCTGTAACTATACACAAAATATGCTCACCTTCAGATTATTTATATATACTAGTATAAAAGCAAACTGAGAAGTGATTGACGATACTGCCAAATTCTCTCTGAGCCTACAAGATATAGATGGCACCTTTAAAATTGGCAAAAACCTAATTAATCTTGCATGAGGCGTAAACCTTTTCTCCTTAACCTGATAACAGTATGTAACAGTCGGAAACCCACAATTTTCATGATAAGGGAACCCAAGCGTGAAGGATGTGTATAAAAATATTCAAACAACAATAAAATTACTTTTTTCTCTACCATAAAAAAGAACGGAAATCATACCCTGTCATTCTCTGAGGTGTTTTCGAAGTACTCGGCAGCGGGCTTTCTAAGTACTGTAGTTGATCATAAAAGTCACAGATCAAGTTAAGAAGTGCTGTGTGTGTTTGTCTTTTTAAGTTGTTTCCTTTATCAACGTGACACCTAAAGCCTATGCTACTTAAATTGATGTTTACTTGAACTGCTGCTGAGCAATCCTTCTTCTACCCTCTAGGGAATGAGCAACATCTTTTAAGCTTCTTGAGAAGCTAATGTGTCTTCTCCAGTCTAAATCATGTCCCTTAGCTTTAGTCATGCTATTAGTGAAAGATCATTTTTTTCATGGTAAAATCATGACACTCATAGAGTTATTAAATATAAAATAGATGTGTTAAGGATTCGTTTAACTCATCAATTAATGAGGGGAACAGTGAGGTGTTACAACCGGTTCTGAGAAGAGTTCATGAAACCATACATATATTAGGCACTCTGGAATGCTGAACTGAATTTACAAATAGATGCAAAATTGGTCAATATCCACAGGGAATAATCAATTGCGTTTCAATGGACAGAGTTTATTTGCATATTTATAGGCAAAATCATTTGCAATAGGATCTGTTTTTTAGTTTAATGGATTTGAAATATAGTTGAGATAAAATGAAAGGCAAAGATAGCTTTTAATAGAAAATAGCTTACTCAGTAATCGTTTCAGCCCACTGCAAAGTTGTTCACAAATTTCTTGACTATGAAATAAGCAAGGGAAATACTGATGAACAACTTGAATGTCATGGTTTACAAAAAGTTTAGATGAAATTTATGCTTCCAACAAAAACATCTTAATCTAATTAAGCGTTGAAGATATTTTTTACAGGACGTTACTTCTTATAATACAAGAATTAAAGGACTCATTTTACAGATTATGGGCATAACTTGTATTTGCTGCAACCTATATAAACACTTTTTGACAGAGGATGTTCTCCAAAACTTAATGCCGTTGTTTGAATTTGGTCACAGCTGCAATTGAAAATTTCCTCATTAAATAATTTATAGACAATGACTTGGCAAGAATATGCATGAGAGCTTGATATCTTTGTTGTTTTCTGAAATCGTTCAACAAACTTCTAGAGTAACTAGAGGACCTGAGTCATATCACGTTAGAAATTTGCGTACTTAGGGAAAAATAGGTTAATTCCATTCATATTGTTTCCCTTCATTTATTGTGTGTGTACACACATGTGTGCACTTGCACAGACTTTGAGGTGAATTTCCTAACAATTCCTGCCTCTTTTCTTGCGTCCGTGCGCGCGCGCGCACACACACACACACTCTCTCTCTCTCTCTCTCTTTCTCTCTCTCTCAATCTGTTAGTCTGAACATCATCATCGATTGGTCTGTTTTGATATGGCTGATTGGGTACCCCACTTATTGAAAAAGTTAATCATATTTCTCTAGTCATATTTAACGTCTTTTCATCTCCTCTTGATCCACTTCTCACCCTTCTTACTCGGTTCTCTACCCTAAGATGCTGACCTGGTTTACAGTGAAAGTATTGGTTTCTATTCCCCCTGTCTTCTATTTCAAATCCCAATGAGATACACAGTGGGATATTGGAGGGAATGGGAAAAGGAGGTCAGGGATTTATTGCTCTAGCTCTTTCTCTGCTAAGTCAGTCAAGCTTGCTGTGTCTTTGGACCAAAGGTTACTGCTCCTCTCAAGGTAATCTTCTCCACAAGTCTCTCTCTCTCTCTCTCTCTCTGCTTTGTGTTCTAGTACCTGCCTCTTCTTTTGACTACCTCTGGCTCTTGCAGTAGCAGCTTCTCTGCGATATAACCATCTATACCATTATAAATATTTGTTTTATTGAAAAATCATCTTGGAATAATCTAAATGTGGGTGGCCTGTGTTTTCTATTGAACTCCTGACAGATATTATTTTTAAATATGCTTTTATCTTCTGAATTATGTGGCTACCCAGAGGAGTGGAAGTTCCTAAGATTTTAATCTGGGTTCATAAGAAAATAGAAACTCTTTCAAACCTTCAGGTTTGACCAGGGGGTCAGTAACATCATCTGTAAAGAACCAAAGAGTAAATGTTTTAGGTTTTGTAGACCACGCTAATACCAGTCATAGATAATAAGGAAACATGGACATAGATGTGTTCCAATAAATCTTTAGTTATAAAACAAGGGAGTGGTGGTGGTGGTGGTTGTGGCAGTGGTGGTGGTGGTTGTGGTGGTGATTTTAGCCTTTGGCAAAAGTTTGTTGACCTTGGACTAGACCATAAAATGCAAACTAGGTTTACAAGAGCTGCACCTTTGTGTGTGTGTCTTACAAATACCATTATTAACAAAGCAATATTTTGTTTTAGTTTATGCTCTAGCATTTTTAGTTTTTGAGATTTTTTTATAATTTTAGCTATTTGACCGGGTGCAGTGGCTCAGGCCTGTAATCCCAGCACTTTGGGAGGCCGAGATGGGCGGATCACGAGGTCAGGAGATCAAGACCTTCCTGGCTAACACGGTGAAACCCCGTCTCTACTAAAAAATACAAAATATTAGCCGGGCGTGGTGGCGGGCGCCTGTAGTCCCAGCTACTCGGGAGGCTGAGGGAGGAGAATGGCGTGAACCCGGGAGGCGGAGCTTGCAGTGAGCTGAGATCCGGCCACTGCACTCCAGCCTGGGCGACAGAGTGAGACTCCATCTCAACAAGAAAACAAACAAACAAAAAAAAACAAAATAATTTTAGCTATTTGACATTGACGCAATATGACATTAGACATTTCTAATATTTTGCATGAAACTTTTTCAGTTTTGAGTCTCATAATGCAATTCCATTCTGAAGCAAAGTCATTGCTGAGAATGCTAATATAAAAAGTAAAATTTATAAGATTTTTTAAAAATTGTATTAAATTGGTGCTCTACTAAGGTAGTATTCTGTTCTGCAATGAAATACTTTCCTTCACAGACAATTATACAAGGACCTAGGCTACTAACAAATAAGTTTGTCACCTATTCAGATTCATTGCTTCTTCTCAAATTTCTGATAAATTTCTGTACTCCATGACTTCATTTATACATTATGTCTAGAATAAGACATTATAGTTTGGATTCTCCCTCTTGCCAATTCTTTTCCCTTCACTTTTCACAAATGGTATTCCTTGCTGCCTGCAAAGAGTCTCAGAGACATTTTCTCAGGTTACCTGACAGTCTCATTAATTGACTTTTTCAACGTAAGTAAATATAAATGTTTATAACTTATACAGTAGAATAGTTTATCGTATTTGTCTGTTACAACTAGAGTTAAGATAATGAGGTTTTACTTTACTTTCACTTACTTCTTTTTCAATGTTCTTCCTTTCTGTATGTAGGTCAGAATTTCTGACCATGTGATTTTTCTTCTCTAATTTATTCGTTATTTCCTTCTGTAACTTCTCTCACTTAATTCTTTTCCAGTGTTCTTCCTTTCTTTATGTAGGTGCGAGTTTCTGACCCACGTTATTTTCCTTCTCTAACATTTCTTACAAGTCAATTCAACTGCCAACAAACTATTCTTGATTTTTGTTTGTTTAAGATAGTCTATTACTCCTCTGCTTTTGAAGGACAATTTCACAGGGTACAGAATTGTAGGTGAGTCATTATTTTTTTTCTGTCAGCACTAAATATTTCACTCTACTCTCTTCTTGCTTGCATAGTTTCTGAGGAGAAATTTGATATAATTCTTATCCTTGATATTCTATAGGTAGGGGGTCTCCCCAACCACCACCTCTAGCTTTTTCTTCAATATTTAATCTTTATCATTGATTTTCTGAAGTTTGAATATATAATATGCTTAGGTATATTTTTAAAAATATTTATCCTGTTTAGAATTCTCTGAGATTCTTGGGTTTGTGGTTTGGTGTCTGACATTAACAGATGGAAATCTTCCATCACTATAGCTTTAAATATTTATTATATTCCTTTCTTCTTGTTTTTTTATTCCCATTACATGTATATTACACTTTTTCCAGTTGTCCCATAGTTCTCTAATCTTTGTTCTGGTATTTGTTATTTTTAGTCTTTTTTCACTTGCTTTTCAAGTTTGGAAGTTTCTATTAAGATATCCTCAATCTCAGTTATTCTTGCCTCAGTTGGGCTCAGTCTACTGAGCCATCAAAGGCATCCTCCATTCCTGTTGCAGTGTTTTTGATTTCTAGTATTTTGTTTTATTTTATCCTTAGATTTTCCATCTCTCTGCTTACCTTGCCCATTGTTATTACATGCTGTCTACTTTATCTATTAGAGCCCTTGGCATATTTTAAAATTTTCTGGTATGATAATTCCAACATCCCTACCTTATCTGGTTCTGATGCTTGCTCTTTGTCTTCAAACTGTGTTATTTGCCTTTTAATATAACTTGCACTTTTTTTCCTGGTAATTGGGCATGATGTACTGTAATGTGATGGTAAAGTGTGGAGTTGGGGTGAATTATATAATTCTATGATTTTCAGTCTTTCAGTGACCCTGTGCCTCTGTCTTGTGAACTTTAAAAATCTGTTCCCCAGAATGGATGGGACTAGAGATGGCTGGAGTTGGATACTTCTCTTTACACAGGTCATTTAGGCCCTGAAAACTCCCCACCAGTTTAAGCTGGGTTAAATTAACTTTGCTTCAGTTCAAGCTGCTGAGAACAGAATGTTTTGGCATATTTTAAGTGTTACTTTTCCCCTCTCCCAAAAGAAGTATGAGAGGATTTTTTCTCCAACATTCAGTGTGAGAATCTGGTTGAACTGTTAAAGGTAAAATTCACGAAAGCATAGGGTCCCCGCTATGACTGGGTTCTACAGGAATGTTTAACTCTCAGACTTGCCTACTCTAAGCCTCCAGGAATTTATCAATTGCAATTCAGGTTTTCCTACCCCAGAAGTTGTCCTCACGGAAGTTTCCACCATAGTTTTTCTTTTCGTTTATTTTTACCTTGTAAGTTGTGATTCTCTGTGTGCAGCTGTCTAGCTCTCCAATTTTGCAGGCAGCGATCTGACCTGTGGCCTCATTTCTCTGACAGATCTAAGAAGGGTTACTGGTTTTTCAGTTTGTCCTGCTTTTTACTTGTTAGGATGGAGTGTGTACTTCTGAACTCCTTATATGCCAGGCTGGAAACATAGTACCTCATCAGTGCTTTTTACCATTCTGGCTTTTGCTGTATTGCTTGTTTAATACGATCAATTTTTAAAAAGAGACAATACTGTACCAATAGCTGTATTTCAGTGTCTTCATGGGTTTCCTAAAAAATAATTTCTCAGATTTTCTTTATAACAAGTGTCTTTTGATACATTTAAACAACTTAGAGAGGTAGGTTTTGTACACATTAGGTTTTGAAAGGATAACTTCAAAGCGATGCTGCATTTTAGAAACTTAGAGTGAAGGACTAACAATACTTTTTACGCATTAATTCAACCTCTTTAAGGGAGTTTATGCTTTTTTCCTGTGTTATTGACCTCTTCAAACTCTCTTTGCTCTCCTGGATTTTCAGTTGCAAGTCTGACTCAATTCATTCATAATAGCGTGTATTTTTCATTTAAACATGTCCGGACTTCAGATTATAAGAAACATTACTTTCTCATAAACTTAAAATATTTTCAGTGATTATTATTATTATTATTATTTTTAGAGAGAGTATCACTCTATCACCCAGGCTGGAGTGCAGTAGCGCAGTTTCAGCTCACTGCAACCTCCGCCTTCCAGGTTCAAGTGATTTTCCTGCCTCAGCCTCCCGAGTAACTGGGACTACAGGCATGTGCCACCCTGCTCATTTTTGTATTTTTAGTAGAGACGGGGTTTCACTGTGTGGGCCAGGCTGGTCTTGAACTCCTGACCTTGTGATCCACCCGCCTCAGTCTCCCAAGGTGCTGGCATTACAGGAGTGAGCCACCACACCGAGCCTCAAGTCTTGTTATCTTGTGCTGATTTATACATACTTTTAACTGCAATTGACTCATGTGGGAAACCAACATACAGACCCACCTGGACCTTCCCATACTATTTTGCACTTATATGAAAATGGAAGTGCTGTTGCCACAAAAAGTCACCAAGTACAAAGAAAGACTCATTGTAATTTGTCTGCTAGGCAATTGAATCACCTACTTGGCCCCTGTCTTATATATGACACTGTTGTATGCTCTGTCACCCAGACCTAAACCTTTCTATCACACATATATTCATTAAAAAATATTTTTAGAGTTACAATTTATCAGGGTCTGGGGATAAACTTATGAACAAATTGAAATCGCAACTTTCTTATTACACTAATGGTCTATTGAGGAAGGCAATGTTAATCAAGGGTGAAATTTGATTAATATTGTATAATAAGTGCTCTTTTATGAGTTCTGTATGGGCAGTAAGAGGAGCACTTCAGAAGAAGTTTTTCTGGAATTGGTGATATGTGCATTAATATATCAGAATGAATTGTTTATACCGAAGTAAAAGTGATGAGTGAGTGTCAGAAGGGGCAAAACCTTGGCAAGTTGGGAAGTGACAGTGGTTCATTATACTTGGAGCCGAGTGTGTAAGTGTAGAAGTGAGGGTGGAAAGGTAAGAGTACCCACACGGCACACAACCTTGTAGAGAGTTACAGACGTCTATCTAATGGAAATAGGAAAGTGTTGAGGGTTTCAAGTAAAGTAATATGATACAATTTTCAATTTAGAATAGTCACTTAAATTTGAATATAGAGAATAGATTGAGACAGAAAAATATGAGAGGCAAGCAGAGTACCTATGAAGATTCTGCCTTAAATCACAGAAGAAAATAATGAACAAGGTATGGTGCTTGAACCAGGTGAGTAGCAATAGGGAAGACAATACAAATTCTAAAGATTTACAGAAACCAATCCTATAATTCTTGGCTTGGTCAGCCTAAACGATAGTGGCGTTCTTTATTTACATATTTATTTATGTTGTAGAAATATATTGTTCAGAACACAAAAAGAATAGATAAAATTTGTAGCTCTGGACAAAATAAAACAAGAACATTCTACCATATAATTATTTATATACACACACATATAGTAATTATGTAATATAATTACCATTCTACTGTATATATAATTACAAATAAAAACCCTGCAAAAAATACATAAAACAATATTGACATTGAAAGAGGAATAAAAAGATGAGAAAATGAGCATGCTTACAAGACCAAACCTTTTTGGCTAAATTTTCCTTATTCCGGAGTACTATTCAAAATGCTAAACCCTTCTGTCTTCCCACTGACTGTTATGACCATATAGACTATCAACAAATCCTTGCCAACCATTTCCACCCTTCAGTCATGAGTCAGTCCCCCTCCTTATTCCTACAGCACTGCAGAGCCCTTGGAGTGAAGCCCTGTTGGCTTTCCCGGCCTCATGCTAAGAGAAAGACAACAAACACACAGCTCCTGATCTCTTCCAGTTAAAGACTTGGAGAAGTATTACAGAGAGGTGGGAACTAAAGAAAAGAATTATTTGAATTATGTATGAAGTGTTGTTAAAATTTTTGAAGGGCCTTGTATAAAACCAATCAGACATGACAGAGCAAAAACACTAACCCGTTTTTTGAAATAACACCAACCTCTCAGATTCACCTCTGAGTAGCACACAAGTGAAGCAGACCAGAATTGCATGCAAATATTTTGAAAACTAAATTGATATTCAAACCATAGCCCATGAAAATGAGCAAGAATGTGCATTCTGATCCTAACAGGTTGACTGCTTGCTAAAGTAAAAGATTGAAGTAGGAACCCAAATCTCACAACTTAATACCCACAATTTTCAGGACATAATTCAAAATTAGTTTTGCTAACAAGACCACAGAAATCTTAGTTTTGAATGAGGAAAGATAATCAACAAATACCAACACTGAGATAACATAATGTTGGAATTATCTGACAAATATTTTAAATCAGGTGTCATAAAAATGTTCCAACAAACAATTATGAACACTCCTAAAACAAATGGAAAAATATAAAGTCCAAACAAAGAAATAGACAAAATAATAAAGAACCAAATCAAAATTTTAGAATTTCATCAAGCAATGACTGAACTAAAAACTGAACAAGTGTGTTAGTGCAATGAATATGAAAGAGAAAATAATTAGTAAATTTGAAGATAGAACAATAGAGAATACCCAATCTTCATAAAAGACATAAAAATGATTTTTGAAACATGAACAGAGCCTCAAACACCTGTGGGACAATAGATATGATCTAGAATTCTTGTCCTTTTTAGCCCAAGAAGAAGAGGGCATGATAAAAAAATAAAATAAAAACTAATGTGAAAAAATAAAGCAATGGCATAAAACTTCCCCAGTTAAAAGAAAAAGATGTAAACCTAAAGATTCAAGTAATTGAGCAGTATCCAAACATGGCAAACACAGAGAAATTCATGTCAAGACATAGCAGAGTCAAATTTTTGAATACTAAAGGCCAAGAAAAAGTTTTGAAAGGATCTAGAGAGAACAGACACATTACCTGTAGAGGGATAGCTAATCAAAATGTAACAGATATCTCATTAAAACTTCCCAGAAAAAAAGAGAGAAAATTCATTTTGGAAACAAAATTTCTCAGTTCAGAATTTATCCCTCAGGATAGAATGTGAAAAGGACATATTCTCAATGGAAAACAACAACAACAACAAAAAAAAGATTATCCATGACTTGCAGATTTGCTCTAAAATAATAGATAAAGACATTTCTTCAAACAGAAGGGAAATAATAAGGGGAGGACACATGGAACATCAGGACAAAGAAAGAACAAAAGAAAGGGATGATATTAGATAAAGAAAATGAGCAATTCTCCCTATGTTTTTAAAATAATACTTGATGGTGGAAAGCAAATATTATAACCTTTGTTTAACATTTCAATGTATATAGGAGTAATATTTAAGACCACTATATCACAAACAGAAAAAGTCAAAGGACCTAACTGTTGGTAAATAGTCTGCATGCCACTTTAAGTAATAAAATGTTGATTCTAGTAGACTATGATACATTACTTATGTACATTGTAATCCCTAGAGAGACTACTAAAAAAACACAGAGATATACTCAAAAACACTATGCATAAATCAAAGTGAAATACTATAAAAAGGTGAAGTAACCTACAGGAAAGCAGGAAAGGAGAAATAGAAGATTAAAAAAACAGAGGGAAACAACAAAGAACAAATAATAAAATGAAAATATCAGATATAAATAATTGCATTAAACTAGTCTAAACCAACCAGTTAAAATACAAAAAAATTGAGACAATACAAAAATTAAGTCCCAATTTTATGCAGCCTACCAAAAATATTTTCTAATATGATGATAGGTATGTTACAAAATAATATCAAACTATAGATCATATAAATACTAATTAAAAGAAATCTGAAATAGCAACATTATTTTCAAAGTAGACTTCAGAGCAAAGAATATTACCAGTGACAATGTAGGACATTACATGTTGATATAAGTCTCAATTTATCAAGATGACAAAATATATATAAATATATATACACCAAGCAACAGGGTTTCAGAATAACTGAAGCAAACCCTGATAGATCTCTAATAACACCTAACGGATTCACAGGTGTAGTGTGTGACTTCCACACCCAAACTAAGTAATTTATGGAAACACTAGATAGACAAAAGCAAATCAGTATCAAAATAAGAGAACCAAACAACAACATCGAGAACATTCGACCCAACGACAGAAGAATGCACACTGTTTTCAAGAAGAAATGAGAGTGTGGAAAGCAAGTGATTAGCATTGGCATAGGAAAATAATAGTTTAATTTGTGACATACCAAACGTTTTGCTTAAGAATATTCTTATGAATTTAGTACAACAATAGTGTTCTTTGCACATCTTCACTTAATAGAGAAGTTCTTTTGGCTTGGGATATTATTTAAATTATCAGCATAAAATAATCAAAGCAACCTAAAGGCATTACAGATTTTGATATATTTATATTACAGAAAAAGTAAAATTTCATTCTAAATACATCTAATAATAAGACTGGTGGAGTTTTCTTTTTTCATAGTATTTCACTTATTTATAGATGAAAGTCAACTTTTGTAGGAATGACACAGGATATAGCACCAGCCCTATTGTTATTTTTCTTATTATATTAATAAAGACTGACAATTTTTTAAATACAAGACAGAGAGAAATTTCTTATGCCAATGTAACTAAACAAATTTGAACTCCTTGCTGAATTCACAAGGTCATTTATACTCCAAATTTAATTTTGAAGGCCCATCAGATGATTTTTCTTGAGACTTGCATTTTGTTGAAAGCAAAGATTGGAAACTACTTGCTTGCAAAAGTTGGTTACTTGTAAATGAGAAACATTTACACACACTTTCAATATCAATATTTGTAAATGCCCTTCTGTATGGTACCACAGAAGTGTAACAACCTTCAACAATGTGTCACAGGAAGATTCTGGATATGCTTTCCATTTTTAAGTGTGAAATAAAGGCAATTACAAAAAGGGAGATGGGAAAAGATAATTTCTTCAAGATCTTCACCATAGGTGATTTCCTGTGCAGATTTTTAAAGAAATAATGCATATGAAAGGTAAAAATCTAGAAATTGGTTTCCTTAAAACAGTGATTTATTAATGTCCTAAACTTTTTAATTTTTTCTGAACATTTTGTGTAATTATATGCCTTTATGCTTTATTCTAGAAATTTCCTTAAATTTAAATACAATCTAATGTAAAGCATTTTATGTTTATGTACAAATAAGTAATTTTCATGCCTTTTTTATACTTACTTGCATTGTATTTGTATTTTGTATTGTATTACGCATTGTTGTGGCTTTCTTCCAGTATCTTGCACAGTATGGTATCAAATATATGCTTATAGAATAAATGAACTTAGAAATAGGAAGGTAGTAACCTAAAAAAAAAAAAATCCTTTTATCTTAGTAGGTATATTTCTACAGAAGAAGGTGAACGCTAAGAACAAAGTCTCTGGAGACATGTGCATTTGGATTTGATCTTCATCTTCCTACACTAGGTATGCTACATACACTTCTTTCAGATTTGGCGTTGAGGTGAAATTGCGACAGTCTTATTTATCCACAAGACTACAATAAGAATTAAATGAGGCAATGCAAAGGCCCTGCAATTTGTAAATCTTCAAAAAATCAATTTATTGTTATCATTATTATTAATACTAAAATTTGTGATGTAACACACTCCATATGACTATTAGCATATATATATACTTCCTATGCTGTAGATGATAATAATGCACAAAATAGTCTGATATGCACTTTGTTGAAGTTTCTCTAACAGTGATATTATTCATTGTTGGGGAGGAGGAATTACTCAGTGCGGTACTACTAGTTTAGCTTAACTGCATCATGTTAAAAGGGAGAACAAAAAAAAAATAATAAGAGAGACAGAGGAAGAAAAAGAAAAAAATGAAGAAATAAAAGCCAGAGACTGAAAGTTTCCGTGGGAAACTTTAAGTAAAAAAGTTTAAGTAAAGTTTAAGTAAAATCAAATATGTAATATGGAATGGGAAGTAAAAGTAGTATATAAAAATAGTAAAATGATAATGACACTAACATTTGTAAATGTTGTGACTTTTAACATGCATTCTCATCTATTGTCTAATGGAGTTTCTTATCAATTTTGTGAGTAGACAGGAAAGAAAAGTGATTTGTTCACAAACAAGAGAGCTAGGGTTAGAAGATAGAGATTTTGAACTTTTTAAAATGGTATTTAAGTATCAAGGAATAAATATTTGCCTATTATCTTCCTTTAGTAGGAATAAATCATGGAAAAATGAGGAGTGAATACTTGTAAACCATGCCAGCCATCTTTTTGCCCCTTAATCTCAATATGCAATTATCATATCTTAATGTATCTTTCAATATTCTTTCTGCCTCATCACATCCATTGCCACTGCCCTTATTATTTTTAACTGGAGTACTGTAAACACTTCCTAATTAGGTTTTACACCCTGGTTCTTGACTCCTTCAGAACATCTTTCTCATTCCCACTAGACTGATCTTGCTAAAATAGCAATGTAAGGGTCCTAGTCTTTCAATCAGTACTCATCACATTCAATCTAAAATACAAACTCCTTGGCATGATATATAAGAGCTTTCTTGATCACAAACCATTTTCTCATAGATATCCTTTGTTCAAGTAATAGAGAATGAATTAAAAGGCTTGGAACAGCCCAGGTTCTGTAAACTATATGCCTTCACACAAACTATTTCCTCACTTTGTAACGCTTTCTCTCCCTCCTCTGACTAGCTCTTCCAGGTGCCTCAAGCTTCAGCTCAGCTCTTATCTTGCCTAGAAACTCTCCGAACTTTTCTCCTGCATTACCTCCCTGGTCCAGGGTGTGTCCCACTACCCTCATAATACATCATGATGTTCATCTTACTAGGTTTATTTTATTAGTTCTTTCATTCTTGCAATAAATAATTATGACTGCTTTCTGTATTTAAAATACCGTTCTGAGTCAAGAATACAATAATACACAAACTAGTCAACATTTTATCTTACCAAACAACAAGACAGAGGGAGTTACAAACAACTAAACAATTTCAGAGCCATATGATACTTATATAAATGAGCAGTACAGTGTTGATCTGATTTTTCTACAGTCTTGTGTATACTTAGCAAAGATCTTATTTCTGGAGCCCATTTGGAAGCAGGAACTACAGCTCTATCACTATATTTTCAGTGCCAAAATCACTATGTTCGTATTGATGGAGGCTGACACACGTTTGCAGAACTAATATATATGCATTATTTTTAAAATATGATCTTCTAAAAGACTACATAACTTCTGTCAATCTATTCTTATGATTAATAATATTTATTCTTAAAATGTTATCTTCACATTAGGTTTAAATTTATACTTCTATGTGAGATAATTTTCTCTTGTGTTTTCAAAGAAAAATGGCAAGTCCCTTTATATGTTTGGATGCTCTAGTAAGGTTTCTGATGACTTGAATTTGGTAGTTTGATCCACCAGGATCTGACCTGCAGTAACATCTCTCATCTCATCCCCAGAACTCTGCTCCTCCCTGTTCTGTTACAGCTGCACTGGCCTAGTTCTTACCTCAGCTCTCCAGCATTTACAGATGCATCTGCCGGCAACACTCTTTCTCTAGATATTAAACGCACAGGTTTCTTTGCTCCTCGGATAAGCCTTCCTTAAAAATAGTGCCCTCTCCACGTTCTTTTTATTTCTATAATCTCTCACATTTTTCTCCATGACACTTGAATGTAAGCTCCATGAATACAGGAACTTTCTTTTCTTCGATGTCGTATCGCCATGGACCGGTCCATATTCTCAATTATCATTTGTCGAATGTAATGTTGACAACACAACTGCAAGGAAGTACAACTGGAGAAGAGAGATTTGGAAGATATTGTGGAACTGAGAAACAAAGAGAAAACATCAAGAAATGTAGAAGAGCCAGAAATTCTATTCTTGGCACAGGAACGTGACATCTGATATCATCGGTATTTAATGAACTTTTATTGGAATATACAGTTGTCCTCTGGAGACATTTAGAGATGCATTAATACATGATCCTCTGTAAGGAAGCTGCCTTCTCCCTTCTTACTGCCTTCTAGGCTTATGGCATTAGGCCCACAGAGATTGAGTAAATTTAAGTACACACATTTGGACTTCTTTTACCTGGACTATATCATCTCTAGTCTATCATTTTCTATCATCATTCATATTTTTAAGTATTCTTTTCAAATTGTTATCATTTTTAAAATGTAATTCAAATTTTCCATATTGGTTTTAAGGCATTTGGCCATATGAATATTTGCAACTTTTAGTCAGGATTTGACAAAAAGAGACTCATAGAATGTAAATGCATACTTATCATGTATATAAGAAATCTAGAACTCTTCGTGCCTTGGAGTTTTGAGTCATTATGAAATTAGTAGATAATAGATAATGCTAGATTTATTATGTTTGGGGATTCAGTGGATCACACTGGATCATTATAATGTTTTAAGTATAGTAAAATAGTGATTTAAAAAGCTATGTATTTTTTTTCTAATAACCTTGAATGTTTTTCATTATGGAAGAAAGTCACTTAATGGTATGCCTTGCATGATTTCACATTTGTATTTAATTCTTCATAAACAATTTAACCTAGTTCTGGAGTTGAAAGACTTACAATAATTTAAGTTTAATTTAGAGATTCTAAATGTATACATGTTATTTGATTTCATTTTTTTGCAAATGTGAGACACGAAAAAGAAAATTTGAATTCTGCAAACTCAAAAGAAATTTCCAGATTAACTGCTGTTTTTGAAGAGTAGTTTCAATTTTCAACAGTCTGATAGATTTGATTGTTGGTATCACTTGTCATATTCCCTCTCTGTTTATCAGTTCACTAGAACCAATATAGAAAGTGCTATTAATATCCCTCTTCTTATCGTCTTGCCAACTATCCATGAAGAGCAGCAGTCAAGTAATTCCTATATGAAGGATTTATCAATGCTGCAGTGACTTGTAATTGAAGGCATGTGGCTTCTGTGAATTCATATATTTAAGTTGTCCTTGCTAAATGTCACAGAATAAAAGGCTATCATATAAGGAAATTTAAACTAATAACCTAATTAATCATTCACATTAAGTGCATAATGTTAAGAAAAGAGTTTTCTTGCATCATCTATTTCTAAGAACAAGGAAAATATAACTTCATCATTCAAATGAACAGGTCCAGTTTTTCTCCTTGTCCCCCAGTGGCCTTATACACAAAAAGTAAACTAGTTAAAAACAGCAGTCAGAGATGATGGTGAGTCTAAACATATTAAAGGAAGAGCTGGCACCTAATGATAAAAAAAAAGATAGAATTTTATTAATTTCTTACTTAAAAATTCTTTAGGCCAGACGTAAGCATTTTAGGAGGCCGAGGTGGGTGGATCACCAGAGGTCAGGAGTTCGAGACCAGCCTGACCAACATGGTGAAACCCCGTTTCTACTAAAAATACAAAATTAGCTGGGCATGGTGGCGCATACCTGTAATCCCAGTTACTTGCAAGACTGAGGCGGGAGAATCGCTTGAACCCAGGAGGTGGAGGTTGTGGTGAGCTGAGATCACACCATTGCACTCCATCCTGGGCAACAAGAGCAAAACTCTATCTCAAAAAAATAAATAACTAAAAATAAAAATAAAAAAAATTTAATTGAAAATATTTTCACTTACTTAAAAACAAATTTAAGTAGCATTTCCTCTGTGTAAATGTTGACAGATTCAACATTTAGATTCTCCTTGCTTCTTTTTTCTGTCATCTATCTATCTATGTATTTACCTACGTATCTATCCTAATTTTTGAATGTGCCAAGGGTCAGGGATGCCAGGGAGCCACAGAGGGAAAGCATCTTCCATACCGAAATACAAGAAATTCAGCAAATAGTGAACAGTATAACAGCTTAGACATTTCAGGTTTCCATACAGTTTTCAACTCTAAGGAAACTTGTTTTTCTATGTTCACACTGGAGCTTTACTAGGTACTTGCTTTTTAGCTGTATTGGCCATGCCTGAATTTCATGTGGACTTATATTAAGGAGAAAATTTTTATGTGGAAAACCTCAATGCATTTCTCAGGCTATCAAAATTAATTGAATATGGTCAGTGAATACCAAATACATGGGAATCATTGTACACGTTCCAGTGGATAAAGCAAATATTTTTGAAACTTCAATATCACTTGACAAGAAATCTGTTTAAATGAAAACATTGCAAGTACTGAATAATGGAAGAAATATGTTGTTTTTCTTGATTAAGAACATCTACAGTCATTCATAGAATACCCACAGGAAGCTCAGAAACATAATGGGAAAAGTGCAAAATCTATTGAATGCTTTATTGGCTCAGTTATTCTCTGAATCACAGTGGATATAAATACTCTCCTTGGCCTTGGGGCTGCCTTCAAAAATGCTTGTCTATATCAACTTAGATTGCAAAATAAATAAATAAATAAAGTGTCAGGAACTGTGTTAAACTACTGCAGGCAGAGATTGAAAAATGGTGCAATAGTATTCTCAGTAGTTGACCAAGATCAGAGTTGTTAAGAGGGAGTGACAGGTGGCGTATGCATCCCCTGGCCCTGACTCACTAAATTCTAAATGGCACTTACTCTACCTAGACTAATGATCACAGCAGTCACGTTGTACCAAACACTTCTTGTATTTTTCATCTGTGGCTTCTGTTAAGGATAAAACATTTTAAGAACCTCATAAAGAGATGAAAATGGTTAATTTGTACTTTGTCATGGATTCTAAATCCTATATTAAAATGTAAATCTGTTGCATGAAACGTGATTTGTCCATGTACCCTGAGTTTATAAACATTAAGGTGTTACCGTACGGTGGTGTAATCGTCGTCTCTGTGTGCCTCTCTGTCTCTGCTGAAGTTTCAGCTGTTTGAGAGCCAGGAGCCTGTATTTCCATTTCTTTGTCCTTAGCACCTAACACATCATAAATATAGTACATGATGAATGAATAAAAAGAACAACTAGACACGTGGACAATGTTAATGATACACAATCAACATTTTTTTTCTGATATTTCATGGGGGAATATATAATGTAGCTCTCTACTTGACAAAGGATATTTCAGAACTCAGTGAGTTTTCAAATGTAATTCTGAAGACATAACTTTGTTTTGACATGCTTACCAAGCCATAAGCTGCTGGGATTGCAATTTTAAAATGGATGAAATGAGGAAACTCGACATGAGTAAGCTGAGGTTGGGGATGAATGTACTCTAACAGAAAAACAGATGTAGGAGACTTCTGTGATTTTAATTGTTTTAAGATGTGGAGAGTATTTCTGGAGATTGAAAAGAAAAAAAAAATGTAAGGGTTTAATCTACATATTTAGAGTATAACTACTTAATTACAGAAAATGAGAATAGGAGTATCTGTATAGCCTTGAATTATCTGCAAAAAGTTCAATGAATCAAATTATTGAGATATTTTCATAGGAAAACTGTACCCCCTTCTTAGAAAAAAAAAAAAATGCCAGTTTTCCTGGAAGCCTACGAGTCTATTATCAACAAATTCCTTGCCTATTCCAACGTAGACTCATTCTTCAAAGTCTGTAATTCGCAAATCAATTATGTCAGTGCTGGGTCTTCTTAGGGGCAGAAAGAGCTCTTAATCCTAGCCTTTCCCTCTCTCTGCCTGTGCTTGTAGATCACATGGTCGAAGATTTTCCTATTGCAATAACCCTGCATCTCCCTATTTCAACAGTTGTCCTCCCCCTATTGTAATAATCCCTTTGATTAAAATATATTTTTCTATGCCCAGATTTATAGTTATTTGATGACACAATATATTTTGTAGGTAAATAAACTGTAGGAATAAAATATACTCACTAAATATGAGAACTATACACACCAGTACCTAGAATGTCTATCAGAAAGGTATTTCAGTTACAGGTTTTTGGAAAGCAGGGCAGAATATAACATATAAAGAGTCTGGTAATATTTAATATTGCACCATCAATCAGCAAATAGTGTGTGGACAGAAGGCAGGTGAAAGAGTACAGAGTCATTAGACTTACCTGAAGAAAATTTTTTAACTGTATGTTTTTGTATCATATCACCCCGGACTACCACTCCAGACTTACGTACACTCCCCTAGGGTAGAGTAATTTGTTTCATTTCAAATCTTCAAATATTCCTTCTCCGGAACAACTCCTGCTTTGAGTCAGGAGGCTGGCAGAAGGCTCCCAGGAGAGGCCTCACTCAGGGCAGTGGGAGCCGGGCATGTGGTTTTGTCCTTGGTGAAAGGCTTTATGAGAAAATGAGCTGGTTGAAATAGAAAAGTGGAATAGTGGCTAAGGACAATGTTACGCAGGATTTACTTACTCATGATTGTAGGCATATCTGGTAAAATTGCAACAAGGCTTCTTTTGTCAGACATCATTTGTGAAAAACAGACCTATAAATCTCTCTCGTAGCCATTAAGAGGGAAAGTAAAATTTTCATTTTTACAAAAAATCCATGGCAACCATTAAACTATGTTTCCAAAGAAATATATATTTTATGTCATTAAGACACTTACATTGTTTACATAAGTTTAACATACTCTTTCCACTCACAATATAACCGATTCCTAACTATAATACATTGTGTCAGCATAATCTGTTGATATAAAAGTTTGTTTAATTCCAAAAGTAGAAAATGGTCTATGCAAAACAAAGCTTCATGTTTTGACTTCTTGCATTTAAATGGAAAATAATTTTAGTTTTTTGGTAAGAAAATTATTTGACATTTCTTAATCGTTTTAAGTATTTATGAATTGTTTACAATGAAGCAGTGAATAAATTATTCTACTGAGCCCAAAGTTTGAGTAAAGTATATAATTAAGTGGAGGAAGTGAAAGTAACAATAGGTAACAAACTATCTAAATTGGAATTTTTGTTTTACAGAAATACTTTACAGCAAGGCAAATTGTACAATATGTGGAAATAATTATAGCAGTGCCCACAAATTGCAGATTAAAGTTAAGATCACTTCCTAACATTTTCTCTGATAAGTACACCACCACAGCTATTCTTGGATTTATTTATAATGTTTAAATAAAGACCTCTATGTTTTCATGGAGGTTGGCTTCTATTCATTTCTGTTTTTCATTTTACAATACTATATGCCATATTATTTCTAAAAGGAAGAAAAACAAATCTGTTCATTAGGAAATAATTATATTAGCAGATCTTACTTTCCAAACTTCCAGTTAACTAGTTGGACAAATGGAAAGAAAATATTAACTTAATATGTCAATGACTTCATATACATTTTTATTTTATGTATCATTATTAAGCCAACTTGCTTCTAAATTTTTATCTTGTTTGCCCAGGGATAGATTCAAATTGTTAGAAAATCACATATTTTAATTTGATCATTGTATTATATTTCTGATGGACTTTTGATCATTAGCTCAGGTCAATATTAGTTACGCCAGAGGAGTTGTACAACAGCCAGTTCCCACAGCATAAAAATTTCATGCACTATTGAAAATTCTCATCAGCAGAGTAATATTTTCATATGCTATTGAAAACTGCCATAGTTTATTTAATAAATTAGATTAACAAAGGAAAGAATATATACAATTCTCATGACTGAAATATTCAGAGATAGTTTAGGTAAGGCCTGAACTGGGGACTCAAATAATACCAGCATTTTTTCACTTAATGTTCAGGTAGAAGGAACATATCCCTTGTAGTTATTAGGAAGAAGAAATTGTCCTTTAATAAATAAATTGATATTGTAGGGAAAATAAAGATTTGTTTTCCTCAATCATGGCAAGGTTTATGACTGAGATGACTATAACAAAAAAACAGCTTAATAAAAGAAAAGTATGCAAATTTATTTAATATAAGTTTTGCACAAAATGGGAGCCTTCAGAAATGACAACCAAAAGAAATAGGGAAATCTGTTATTTGTATGGACAGTTGTGCAGAAGTATGATTAGACAACAAAGGAGTACCCTCTAATGGTAATAAACTAGGAAAGTCAGGAGGGTTAGCAAAGTCTATTTATTTTTCAGATTTTTCTTTACATCTTGATATCTTTATTTCTCCAAGGATAGGGAAGATTCTTCTGGAATGAAGGTTCTGTGACCTACTGTAGAGAAAATTTAGATAATTCTTTTATGGTATTCTTCAGGGGATAATGATTAAGAGAGTCAGAGAGACCTACCTGCTTCTGCTGTTTTCCCAAATGCCAAAGTGCCATATTTTGGAGTAGTATGTCCTAACACCCATCATTCCCATTTGAAAATGCATTGGTGAATTGTTTCATAAGTTAATAAACCGGTCTTTCAGTCCCAGAATTAGGTTGGTCCAAACAGTTTACGTTGTGTCTCATTTCAGAAGGCAGTGTTGCTGGTAGGCTTCCACTAAAGTTATGACTCTATATGGTGTAATCAATCAGGAATTTAAGAGACATTTACATGAAAACAACAGAAAGACAAAGGTTAGAACAACCAATAAACTCAATTTTGAGTTTAGAAGAGATCTGGTAGAGATGATTTCTATATACTAGCTTAAAGCATCTTGAAATAGAGGGTAGGCAGTGGCAACCTGAAAGATTTTCCTTGTTTGTAGTCTGCAAAAGATGTCCCAGTAAACTTTTGGAGTAACCGACATAGCAACAGGCATAAAGTTTGTCTGTATTTAAGCAGTTGTGATGACTTTTCTGAAGTCTATATCAAGCTGTCCAGCTTTAGTTTGCAGGTATTCAGGAAAAAGGGAGTTTTAATATTTGGTGACACCAAGTGAGAAGGGTAGAAGAAAAATTGGAAACAGTAATTTGGAGAGATATAATCAGACATTAGAGAATCTGGTTCAGGTTTTGTAATAATACCTCAGAAACAATGAATAGGGCTAGAATCTAATAACAAGTTACTATATTGTTTTAATCATATTTTCTCTTTCTACAATTATCTCTACTTCTACCAAAGATGATCAAAGTAAGACTAATTTGTTTGCAAAAGTTTTTGTTTTATTAAACATGGCCTGATTATTTACATAAGTAAGGCAAGTATTGTCGTTGAGTATATAGTCTCTTTTTAAGTCTCCTTTGCTGAAAATTTTAATAAGGAATCACAGAGTAGACATTTGAAAGCCTCTGAATGCTAGGAAACCAAGCTAAGGGCATGTCATCAGACTTTGCCTGTAATACTGACATATTTAGGTGAATATATCTCTTATCAGTGTGCAGAAAGTATATCAAGATTCCCAGGCCTATTAGGAATTGACATCCCTTACTCATCACTAAGGCAACCATGTATGAGAACCATATATGGGAATCATGTATGTAGGTTATAAAGCCAACTCCCCCAACCAGCCCTGAACTATAATCACCAAGAGCTTTCATTCACTCTACAAAGTCAACCTTAGTTTATTAAAGTTGTCTGGTAATATCTGAAAATACGATATTCCAGTCAAAATCTTGATAATACTACCAGTGTTTCTAGTTGTGTCCTGTTACAAAAACAGATTCTTAATTTATGTTAATACCTATATTATCCTAAAAATAAGAGTACTAATAGTTTCCAAATTATAAAAAGATAAAGTAGTAAAAAAAAGTAATTGTTTTATCTTTGTTTATAAAAAAATACTTTACTAAATTGTCTAAGCTATAGATAGCTTAAGAGTAGGAAAATATTTTCTTAAATTTGGAAAACAAAACATTAAAGAAGCAGCAATGCTTCAAATAAAAGGTCATAAAAATGATTTCAGCAGTTCATTCAGTCCTATGTAATTAATTATTGATTGTTTAATTTTGATCGGTGATTGTATAAACCCATCAGTTTCTTTATTGGATTTCTAAGTATTTTTACAGAGTCCATTGGTATGAGCTTAAACTTATGAGAAAACTATATTCTGAAGTACTTATCAGAGTCTTTTTTCATGAATCTCCTTGAAGAAAAACCAGTGTTGAATTTTTACTGGTTGCAAATATTTGCAGAGAAGAATCAAAGTAAAACAATAACTGTAGAAGACAAAAGAGCTAAAATAATCACTGTTATGGATCTAATGAGAATTTACTATAATAATGATGCAATTGACAAGGAAATTTGGTTATTTCTGTGGCATACAACATTTTAATATAGTAAATAAAATTATAACTGATAACATTATAAAGAATATACCAAAATTCTAAAAATTTCATAACAGTTCTGAAACACACAAAATGTTGGTCAAAGGATCCATAATTATATAGAACTACATTTCAAGAGATCTATTGTGTAATAAGGTGACTACAGTTAATCAAGATGCATTTTTGAAAAATATAATGAGAGTGGACATTATGTGCTCTCACTACAAAAAAAAGTATGTGAGATAATGCATTTATTAATTAACTGTATTTAACCATTCTACAATGTATATGTACTTCAAACCATTATATTGTGCACAATAAAAACACAATGTTATCTACCAATTTTTAAAATAATTCTTTAAAAAGTTAGTTTGAGGTCAAAAAACTTAACTTAGAATTTGATTTGGGGAAGTTATAAAACGTGCCAAAAGTTTCAAACACTTTATTAAATAAAATCATACATCACTGTGGAAGCAATACCAAAGTGACAAAAGATTTTGAAAGCAAACACAGAAAAGTTATATAGTTGTGAATAAAATTTAGCTCTTATAATATTGAAAAGGCTTAGTTTTCTTAGCTGAAGACCTAATAAAAGACAACATGATGCATAATAAATTGTTATAATAAAACATGAGATCTTATTTTTGTAGGACTATTACCTAGAAGGAAAAGCATTTACAGTATTATCAAAAACAGAACAATAGTTCAAGAAAACTTTTTCATTAAATAGAGAATACCATATTCTAGTTTTGTATCAGTGTGCAATTAATACTAAGAATAATTTAAGAAAAAGAAATGTTATAAACACATCCATTTAATTTCAGGCAGTTTTGACTACCCAATAATAGTTTGTTTTTTGTTTTTTGTTTTTTTTCCCTCACAGCTTTCTTTTTCACAAATCTTTTTCACTCTTTTTAAAACATATATCACTTTTTTCCTACATTTTTTTTCTCATTCAGAAATAATCTGTCATTTTACTTCAGTACAGAAATAATTATTCTCCTTTACTCTTAACAAAAATTCATCTTTGTACTTCATACCTTTTTTAAACCAAAAACACATTTTCTTTTCATACAGATATTTCCCTTATAATTCCTAGTAGATTTAGGTCCATATATTAATTAGAATTTTTAATTCTTAGTAACCTTAATTTCTACTGAAAACTAAAAAATAAACAACTGTGAACTGTTGTTCACATACCAACATTTTGTATATAAATATCATTTTATAATTCTAAACACATGTTCTTACTCATGATACAATTTCTTGTGTTTAGTAACAGACCCAAATATCCTGAGTTTCTCCATAGTGCATTACAAACAAGATGTTCTTAATGTTTTAGTATTTTATCTTACTTGGAAGTAATCTAGGTTTTCAATATATGTCTATTACTTAATTTAACTTAGAATAATATAAGGTTTTAAATTACCAAAAAGTCTAGTAATTATATTTAAGTAGTATATTTTATAAAACATAATTTTGTAGAAAAAAATCTTTAAAATATGTATCCCATTTATATTTATTTAGTTCACTTATTCTTAACAACTAGGCTTGAACCACTCATGAAAATTTCATGGGACACTAAACAAAGCTAGGCACCATCTTAAGTGATTTGTCTTATTCACAAATCACATACCTATAAAAACTATCACAGACAGAAATAAACTAAAATAGTAAACATATAATTATTTCTTCTTTTTTTAAATGTATTTTCCACTTTCATGATAAACAAACATCAAGCAATTCATTTATTACATATTTTGCTCTAATTAGATTTACAGTTTAAGGATCTTAAATATCTAGCAGAGATGATATAAGGTGTTCAATTAGTAAATCTATGTAGAAAAAAATTGTATGTCTGTATTATATTTAATTCTAACAATTCTGAGATGTTTGTGTTTTTATTTTACCAAAAATTTAAAACCTAGCTAACTTAAAAAGAATTTTAAAAACACATGAAATTAAAAAAGAAAGAACATTTTAATGAATTTCTATATTTCTGAGTGTTCCAGAAATACTTAATTTATATGTGTCCTCATTATCTCTATGTCAATTTGAATACATTCCCTTAAGGTATTTTATAAACTAACTTAGTAATATTATCGGGAGGTAGAAAAATATCACATATATATAATATGTTATATGGATACATACATAAACATATAAAAATCCATAGATAGATGTAAAGATCTCATAGCTTTCATTCTAAAATTTTAGCCATACATGTACACTCATACAGAAATCACTAGGTGATAAAAGAACATCAGGATCCAGATTGTGTTATAGACAGAATAAGTTAAGATTACATGCTAAGATAGCAAAAGATGCTGCCTGCTGTGGTTCACGCCTGTAATTCCAGCACACTGGGAGGTCGAGGTGGATGGATTCGATGGATCTCTTGAGTCTAGGAGTTTGAGACCCTTCTGGGCAACATGGCAAAAGCCCTCTCTACAAATAAAAGTACAAAAATTAGCCAGGCATAACGGTGAATGTCTGTAGTCCCAGGTACTAGGGAGGCTCAGGTGGGACAATCACTTGAGCTCGGGGCATCAAGAATGCAGTGAGCTCTGAGTGTGCCATTGCACTCCAGTCTTCCAGCTTGGGTGACAGAGCAAGACCTTGTCTGAAATAAAATAATAAAAATAAAAAGACACCCAAAGGTTGTTATTTTCACTAATACTTATAGAAAAGACTCTTAATGATTTTCCTCATGTATCCAGTTTCTAAATAGTTTCTTTATAAAAGTTTCTGATTAAAGTCATTTCTCTGATGTTCATATTTCCAAAATGTAAGATTCTAGTGGAGATAGGGTAGAGTATTCATATCTCAAGAGGGCACAGATATATAATATGTTTTAAGAAAGAATTTTAGAGGTAATTACCTATCATCTGAGGTCAATTGTATGGAGGTTAAAGACTAAATTTTAAGTGAGTGACTGAAATGATATCTAGCAGCTGTCATCCAGTCTATTTCCAACTAGACTGTTTCTTTTTCAGCCCCAGGTAGTTGCTTTTGGAGGTCCTTGAATCTCTTGACAGCCAAGAGCCCCAAAGCTTAAGTGAATGAGGGGTTAGAGTGAGAAAGACAAGGTCTGGTAGTAGTGGACAGAGAGATGGAAGACTTAGGGCTTTGATGGGTGACATAACAGATAATTCAAGGAAACTGGATAAATGACCGAAGATGACAAAATGATGAAGGAGGACCAGAAGCAAATAAAAGAATCTTACAGAAGCCAGTATGAGGGGATTTTAATCTTCCCAAAGAGGCCATTGACGTTCTACATTTTTTTGTAGCAAAAATCGTTCCAACAAGAAAGGAAGCGAACAGAAAGAGCAGAATATATGGTTAGCAGGGTTTCAAAAAGAGAGATTTCTGGTGACGAGTAAGTATCCATAGGAGAAGCATGACCCATTGGAGAGAATAGAGGCTTCAATAGTATCCTTGATATATTCTTAGTACCAGCTGTCAACCAAGCTGACTTCTAATCAGAGAGATCTTTAAAGCAAATAATCAAAAAACCCTTCCTAGCAATGTTGATCTCTCTTTTTCTTGTTTTAAAAAATCAAAGATATCTATCAAGTGGCTCAAAACCAAACACAGTAAGCCTTTTATGACTTAACCATGAATGCAAGAAACATCCTCAAAAAGAATGCAAAAAGATGCAAGCTTCTCAAGATCCAGAACCAAAACAGAAAAGAGCTAAAAGAAAGATCTTTGCTGTCAAAAGAGTACGTTTGTTGTAAAATAACAAAGGTTGAAATGACAAAGTCCCCTGGAAGACTGGGACCTCTTATTATAAACTTCCCTGAGAGCTGGCATGATAGATCAAGGAGAGTGCTTGGGCTACCAGCCTCTGGGACTGGCAGCCTAAAGCAAGGTGACACTTGTACCACCCAGCTGACAGAGACCACAGAGAATATTCTCAGTGGTTACAAAGCCAACTTCTGTCAGAACACAAAATAAGACAAACAGGAAATAGATAGCTGTCCTTGGGAGGGAAAGGATCAATAACAAATGGGTACCACAAGATTAAATTTATACAAGCATCACAGTAAAAAAAAAAAAAAAAAATGCTTCTGTTAATCTAAATTTTGAAAGGAAGAAACAGAAGAAATGCTTATTTTTGTCTCTTGACCAAGAACTATAGAGATGTAGGTGCACTGACTAGTAAGAATGTTCACCTTTCATCAGCTTTTTGTCAGCTGTTTCTGAATCTCATTCACAGGCTCCAGTGTGAGTGGCGTGTCTCAACCACCCAGCATTGGGTGCCAGAAACAGTAGGGTTGAAAACATTTTTTCCTCACTCATCACAAGATTTATGGCTGAGACTCTTATGACAAAAGACAGATTAACAAGAGAAAAACATATATATTTACTTAAACTAAGTTTTACATGGCTTCGAGCCTTCAGAAACAAAGACCCAAAGCAATGGAGAAATCTGTGTATTTTTATGGACAGCTGTGCAGGAGTATGACTGTAGGATTAAAAAAAGGCATGATGCAATAGTAATAAACTTGGAGAAACTTAGAAAGAGCTGTTTATATTTTTTTTTATTTTTCATTTTTGGTGTCTCTGTGTCCTCATTTATTTCCTCCAGTTATAGGAAGAAGACCTGGGAGGCCATGGTCTCATCTGGGATGAGAGTTTTATTATCTACTTTAGAATTTAGAAAGCAAGTTCAACCATTGTGGAAGACAGTGTGGCGATTCCTCAAGGATCTAGAACTAGAAATACCATTTGACCCAGCCAATCCATTACTGGGTATATACCAAAGGATTATAAATCATGCTGCTATAAAGACACATGCACACGTATGTTTATTGTGGCACTATTCACAATAGCAAAGACTTGGAACCAACCCAAATGCCCATCAATGACAGACTAGATTAAGAAAATGTGGCACATATACACCATGGAATACTAGGCAGCCATAGAAAATGATGAGTTCATGTCCTTTGTAAGGACATGGATGCAGTTGGAAACCATCATTCTCAGCGAACAGAAAACCAAACACCGCATGTTCTCACTCATAGGTGGGAATTGAACAATGAGATCACTTTGACACAGGAAGGGGAACATCACACACCAGGGCCTGTCATGGGGTGTGAGGAGCGGGGAGGGATAGAATTAGGAGATATACCTAATGTAAATGACGAGTTAATGGGTGCAGCACACCAACATGGCACATGTATACATATGTAACAAATCTGCACGTTGTGCGCATGTACCCTAGAACTTAAAGTATAATAAAAAAAATTAATAATAAATAAATAAATAAATACATTTTTAAAAAAGCATTCTTATAGCCTTATTTGGGGGACAATGGTAAGAGAAGATCAGAGAGGCCGTTTCCTAATCCTGCTGTCTTCTGAAATGCCACGGTACCATATTGTGGGTTAATGTGTCCTGAACCCCATCCATATGAAAATTATCATGTTGAATTGTGACTGTGTTGACATTCAACTAGATTATTTCTTTTCTTTTTTTCTTTTTTCATACACTCTTTCTTAAGCCTGGCCTGGATTTAAGGTCTTGAACTGGGAATCTACTACAGGCTAATGTTACATACTTTACCTCTTTCTCTCCTCACATCTCTGAGTAGGTGGCAAGAATGAAATCATGAAAGCTACAACGTGAATAGCATAGAGGAGATAATGCAAGGTCTAGCAACTGGGTACATCCAGAGTGTTAAGATTTGCTAAAAGTGAGACTTGTAATAGAGGAGACAAAAATGTTATCATCAGCATATTAGGATTGTAAGGATAAAACATTATTGTCATCGTTCTGCTGAGTGTCAATCCCATTTGTTATTATGCAATCTCTCTACAGTGGATACAGAGACTATGCAAAATTGATTCAGAGGAACCTCATTATGAACTGAGCACCATTATCAAATGTATCTCAAGAGTGTTTTTCCCGGCAGCATCCGATGCTTTTGAAAACTTAATAGATTTAATATGGTATCCTCTTCTATTAGTATCATTCACAATTTTAGAAATTAATTTTCTTATGATGCCTCTCATGGATGAGTTATGAAGTAATGATGAGTTATGTAGTGATCAATTCAAAGGCAGATATTTGAGAGGATCAAATGCTTGAGGATAACATGACTTCTTTATCTCTGGAAATATATCTTCATGTTTTCTATTATTTTTCTCTACAGAATGGCAAGATAAGTTTTCACAGCAAACTAAAGAGTAAATAAAGGTTATGACGCATAAGAATAATAGAAACACACTTTCATTATAATTTAATATTCATTTATTTTCTATTTTGATTTTGCAAAATGATATAATAATGTTGGAGAGTGCCCACTTTAAGAAAAACAGACTGCAAAAGTAATTCTTAGAATTAATTATTTGAAAATAACAAAACACTGCTTTATTTGAGGGTAAGAACAAAAAAAAAAGCAAATTGAACAGAAGAGTGCTATAAGATTATCTGATTTATCTGGGTGAAGAGAGGTGGAAGGATAGTTGATGCTGTTATAATGTAAAACAAAATAATTTTGCAATTGGGTAATAATCCATACATTTCACATCAACTTACAAAATCCAGCTTTTCTGTTGTGCTTACTAAATATCTGACAAACACGCTTGAAATTCATGAAGTAGACAATTAAGAAGTCTCTCTAGGTATATATGTAAAGACTCAGAAAATAATAAATATATATTACATAGCCTATGTCAAGAAACATTAACTTACCAAGTTATATTTATGGCCTATACCTCCCTGCCTAGGAAGAAGTTATAATTTAGGGAAGTTCCCTTTATAATTAAGATTTAATATGTATGTAAGAATATACTATAATTACAAAGAAAGGAGGCAGAACTAGGGGGAAAATAAAGTCAATTTAGAAAAATTTAAAAGAAAAATACTGTTGATTTTATTCTGGCTCTTTGGAATTTTAAGAAGTTAGAAATATATTAGTTTATGAAAAGAAGTTTTGGGACTAGAGGAAAATGTATTAAGGGAAGCTCTACGTGAAAGAATGGTAGAGTAAGATATTCTCAGTCAAATCCAGAGAAAAATACATCTGTGAGACTGGAGGTTAGCTGTCTGTAAGCCAACTGTGATGTTTGCAGAAGAGGGATATAAACTAAAAATGTATACTACCAAACAGGATCTCTATAGCAAAAAGAAATGAAAGAGTCTTATTTTAGCCAGTACTAGAACTCCTCTATATTCCCGTGGTTCTTTTAACCTGACTGCCTGCAGTAACTTACCCCCGACTCATGAGGCATCCCATTCCAAGTAACCCTGAAAGGGGATATGACTCAATTAAAAAAATTAAAAATCAACCTTGGGAACACAAAGCAGAATTAACCATTGGAAATATGCTCTTTTATGCTTTAGTTTAGAACAATTTTGAATTTGAGATAGGTTTGTAAAATATACAAAAGCACTATCAGAGGAGGCAGAACCAGATGACTCAATAGAATTCCCCAGCAAACCTTCTTTCCCAGGAACACTAAACTGAACAACCACCCACACAAGAAAGTGTCTTCTTTGGAACAACAGCAAAAAATCATGTGAGTGATCACAGCATCCAGCTGCAACATAACAAGCAAGATTGCATTGAAGAGTTGAAGAGGGTAGGAAAGATAATCTTTCATTGCCTACTCCGCTCCTGCCCCAACCCCAGGCAGCACAGTGTGGAGAGAAAATCTTTGTTGAACTTTCTTGAGTAAGCTAAAAAAAAATGTACTTGAGGAGGGAGAACAAAGTGAGTGTGGGACTCTGCAATGGAACTCAGTGCTGCCCTGTCACAGTGGAACACACATTGGACACAATGCAACAGGTGCCCATAGAGGGAGTATTTAGACCCATCTTGGGCCAGAGAAACATCCTCCATCCCAGAAGGAGAAATCTGAGTCCAGGCCAGCTTCAATATCAGCTGATAAAAATGGCCTAGGACCCCCTCAGATAAATTTGAGTAGCAGTCAGGCCATAGAGACAGCAGTCTTTGGGCGAATCCTGGTGCTGTAATGATCTCAGAGGCAGTGGGCTAGGGATGCAACTCAGTGAGATGCTAGCAGTGGTGGCCAAAGGGTTGCCTGCATCATCCCTTCCCCAGCTGCAGAAAGTCCAGTACAGGGAGAGACTCCTTCCACTTGGGAAAAGGCAACGGAAGAGAACAGAGGACTTTGTCTTTCACCTTGGGTATGATCTCAGCTGTAAAGCACCAACAGATTCCTGAGAGCCCCAGTTTTAGGCCTTTGCACTTGGATGGCATTCCTAGATTCACCTTGCTCCAGAAGGAAATCTGCTGCATTGATAGGCAGGCTTAGTCCTGGTAGGATCAACTACCTGTTAATTAAAGTAGCCTTGGGCCTTGAATAAACATCAGAAGTAGCCAGGCAGCAGCCACTGCAGACATTGGGCAAGTGCCAATACTGTGCTGGTCTGGAAGGCCACAGGCTTTTAAATGCCAGGTGGTGAAAGAAGCCAGGAAGGGAGGCTGTACCCTGCAAAGCCACAGGGGTGAAGCTTCCCAAGGCTGTGGGAGCCCACCACTTACACCAGCATGACCTGCATGTGAGACATGGTGTCAAAGGTGATCATTTTGGAGCTTTAAGTTTCAATTTCCGTTGTATTAGATTTTGGACTTGCATGGGGTCTTTAGCCCCTTTGTTTTGGCCAATTTCTGCAATTTGAAATGGGTATATTTACCCAATGCCTGTATCTCCATTGTTTCTAGGAAGTAACTAAATTGTTTTTGATTTTACAGGCTCATAGGAGGAAGGAACATGCTTTGTCTTAGATGAGACTTTTGACTTGGACCTTTGGGTTAATGCTGGAATGAGCTAAGACTTTGGGGGGACTGTTGTAAAGGCATGATTGTGTTTTGAAATGTGAGGACATGAGATTTGGGAGGGGCCGGGGCAGAATGACATGGTTTGCCTGTGTCCCTGCTCAAATCTCATCTTGAACTGTAGTTCCCATAATCTCCATGCGTCCTGGGAGGGACCCCTGGAAGTGATTGGATCATGAGGCCTGTTTGCACCATGCTGTTCTTGTGATACCAAGTGAGTTCCCACAAGATCTGATGGTTTTATAAGTGTCTGGCTTTTCCCCTGCTGGTACTTCTCTCTCCAGACACCTTGTGGAGAAGGATGTGTTTGCTTCCCCCTGCACATGATTGTAAGTTTCCTGAGGTCTCCCCAGTCATGCTGAACTGTGAGTCAATTAAACCTCTTTTCTTTATACATTTCCCAGTCTTGCTTTTTTTTTTTTTTTTTTTTTTTTTTTTTAAATATAGCACTGTGAGAACAGACTAATGTGCTGTTGTAATTGAAAAGAGGAGTTTTTGGTTAGGTTGTTCTCTTCTGTATTTTTCACAATTATACATTGTGTGAAGTATCATGTAAATAACTGTGATGTTAAAAACGTTTTTTAACGAGACAGCAAAAAGATAAGTATATTAAGATGCTTTTGCCATATAAGTGCCATGATTAATATCAAGTGGAGGATAAATTTAGTTCTGCTCCTTCCACTTAGATAACCTGTCAGAGAGTGAAATGATACTTAGAAGGTTTTGCTCAATAGTGTTATAATGGTTTATTTTTCAAGATTTTTGCCAGTGCTTTGTGTTGCTAAGGGTTAGAGTTATGCAGTAAATGGATATTTGCTTAGTAGAATTATTAATTAATATTTGCATGTATTATAGTATTCCCAGAGCTGAATCTGTTGTAGGGATAAGAAATTCTTGAATTGTTCTGCATAACAAAGTGTGAGAAATTATTCACTTCAAAGAAACTAGACAAGGGGTGGAGTAGGTTTAAGATGGGAGGATGAGTCCTCTAAAAAACAGTATCTCTTATTATTATTAAATTGCATGCCTCTCTGTCCTAAAATTTACTGCAATGCCATTACATTTTCATAAAATGTCTATGACATATAACTTTTTGTGTGTGTGAGGAAAGGTTTTTCCTTGCAAAAACAAAATCCTTTTGTAAAGAAAATCAAAATAAAATAAAACAGTCTTTGTTTCTTGTTTTTTGTCATTATGGAGGGGAAAGGCAAGATCAACCTCCAATGATGAGCCAAGAATCATGTCACATATTCATTAGAAGCAGATGATCAGAACAAGAGAATGACTTAAGAATAATACTGGTGATACTGGAGTGGGAAGGAAAGTCACATTTTCTTTCTTTGAAATTCTAACATTAAAATTAAAGGTGGCTACTATTTTGGTTATGCATGCAAGCATCACCTTTCAGTATATATAATTACTCCTAGAAAAGGAAGAAAGATAAAGAGTATATATAACTAATATTTGCTAGTTCATTATATGGCGAATCAACTTGCAAGAACTACCCACACCTGTACCAGGTGTCAGATTAACAAATCTAGACTTAGTAAGGGAAAAATTGTATTGGAGAGGATTATTGCAAGGCAGTAGTTAGAGGGTGCTCTTCCAATAAGAAAAAATACAATGATCTGTAAGAGTCTAAAGATTTAGTCCAAAAGTGGTCTTATGCATAGAGATGGAAGAACTGATATAAAGAAGTAGGATGAAAAGATGGTATGGATTTGAGAGTAAATCAAAATTTTTGTAACTTGTGGACATCCTATTTTTTGAGAGGAGCCCTTGAGGTTGTTAAAGCCTGTCTCAGGCTGAGGGTGGGCCCAACTTCAGGGACTTGAGGGAAGGAGAGAAGCTTAAGCAAACTTTTCTTTCCATTGATCAGTGGGTACTGAAAAACATACCTCTCTTGATAATTGCTCCTCAGGCTTCTTCTAAACTCTCTGCTCAAGTAGGCCTCAACTTTTGGACTTCCCTGTTCATGTCTACTTTGTCTAATTTCAACAAGAATCCTCCTAGAACAGTTTAATCACAATTCCCTATTCTCGATATCCGATCACTCTTGATATCTGATGGAGTTTCTCATCCTCCACCAACCCCCAGTTGATGTGTAATCACCCTTGATCACACTGGCCTGCCTTCAGCAAGAATCGTGCTAGGTCAGTTTGGCTGGATTCTCCCTTATCACTAATGTTTCCTTTCAGTAATGTTCCTGCCACTGACCCCAACTCTGCTTCTTGTCTATAAATTACCACTTGCCCATGCTTTATTTGGAGTGGAGCTCAATTTCTCTCCCTTTGTAAAACCTCATTGCATTAGTGATCCCTACACTTATTGCAACAATCTCGCTTGAATGAAGTCTTCCTTACCGCATTTAATAAGTATCATGAATAATTTCTTTTTTCTTTAACAGTACAAAACAGTTTAGCTAATCATTTGTAAGTCAAGAATGAGGATTTGAAAGTTCTGTGTCTGGCCTTGTCCTAGGTAAACAAAGGGTACACAATTGTTATCTAAGTCTTACAAAAAAGAGAGAAAATTCCATTCAGTAAGTTGTTCCCTGGAATACAAAAGGGAGGAGAAAAAGAAAGAATTCCTTAAACTTGCCCTGTTTTGCAGGAGCACAGGGCTCCGGTAAAATTCAATTTGTCAAAGGATAACTCCTCCTCTAACAATAAGTTCAGATATAAGAAATTCTATCTATAAGCAATAGTTATTGTATAAATAATTAATTTTCATGAACAGAATGTAAATTCATAGATTTACATGACGCATATAATACAAATATTAATACTGTTGCTAATACAAGCTAAATTACATCTAGTGATTACAATGAACCAGGCACTGTGTTAACTATATTGAATGGACTATCTAATTATTTCCCACAATTTTATGAAGAATTTAGTATTTATACATTCATTTTACAGAACAAAACACAGAAACAAAAGTGAGAACTGAAGACAATTGCCTAAGGCAGCAGTGTAGTTAAATGACAGATGAATTCATTGTTGAAATGTTTCCCCCTTTACTTGTTTTAAAATATGGGGGAAACAAAGGTGGTTTTTCTACTGTGACTCATCACTTAACATCACTGACACCAGATGTGCATGGGAGGTATTTTCCCACACACGAAGCAACTTTCCAGCGGACACCAGTTGGGCTTCCTAAAGTCAATTTAATTCAGACACGATCTACTGAAGATAGCATCAGATCCCACAAGTTGAGGGCTCAGTCCTGTAAGACTGCCCCAACTCCCAAGCTTCAGATACAAATCAGAAGTAATAGGTTGTCACCTATACTTCTGACTGACTGACCAGCTACAAATTAGGGATAGTTACCCCTTACTTGGGTTAGATGAATTTGGTAGAGTAGCTCACAGAACTCAGAAAAACACTTAACTTACTGGTTTATTAATAAAAGATATAATAAAGTATACAGAGGAACGAACAGCCAGATGAAAAGATGCACAAGGTGAGGCCTGGAACGGTCCTGAGTGCAAGATCTTCTGTACCCAGGGAGTTGAGGTGCGCCAACTTTCTAGCATGCTCATGTATTTACAGACCTGGAAGCTCTCTGAACCCCATATTTTAGTGTTTTTAAATGCAAGCTTCATCCTGCAGGTATGGTTAATTATTTGCTATAGTTCCTGTTCCTCTTTAATTTCTGGAGAATGGAGAATGGGGCTGAAAGCTCCAAGCTTCTAATAATGGGTTGGTCTTTCTAGGACCAGTCCCCAACCAGGAGCCCAAAAAGTGTGGCCTCATTAGAACAAAAGACATTCCTATCACCCAGGAAATTCCAAAGAATGTAAGAGCTATGTGCCAGAAACTGGGGTCAAAGATCACATATTAGAACAGAAGATTCTCTTTTCACCTCTGTTGACAAGGATAGTGTTAGCAGTCTGCAGCAATCTCAATTCTTACCTCCTCAGAAGAAATAATTTGACCAAGGAGCATGAGGCAGAGGAAGAGACTGAGGCAAGCTTTAGAGCAGGAGTGAAAATATGCCAAAAAGTTTAGAGCAGAAATGAAAGAAAGTGAAAAACACGTGGAAGAGGGCAAAGTGGGTGACTTGAGAGATCAAGTGTGCTGCTTAACCTTTGACTTGGGGTTTTAAATGTTGGCATACTTCCGAGGGGCTCTGTCTCTTCTCCCCTGATTCTTCCCTTGGGGTGAGATGTCCACATGTCCAGGGGCCCTCCACTACTTTGGAGTGGCTGCATATGCAGTTTGTTCACCGAAATTATGCACATGTTCACTTAAGGGGTTCTTCCGTAATCAGTGAAGTGTTTCTAGAGGAAGGTCATATACCTGTTAAACTCTGCCATTTTCCTTCTTATTGTGCATATGTGAGCCCAATGGCTCAACTCCTGAGATCTTATCAGAAAGCTAGTATAAATAAGTGTTTTCTCTCTATTGGGAGACCGCCCGTTCCCTGGCACCAGGTGAGACCAATTATTACTTTAGAGAGACAGCTTAACAACCTTGATGGTTGGCTGATATTCTTGGTAGCGGGTGGGGTTACTCTCCTACCCTGCTAATGTCTGCCTGACTACCTATGGTAACAATATTAGGAGGTGTCTCAGTAACTGGGACAGAGAACAAATATTAGAACAAAATATTTTCCTAGCACCCCAAAAGCTCAGAAATTATAACCGTCTTTGAAAGCCCTGTGTCAGGGACAGGGGAAGAGACCAATATGTATATTTCTTATTATTGTTACATAGGTAGTCAAGCTGTTTCAACCATCACATTGAGTTCTCATCAATTCCTTCATCAAGTTTGAGGTATGTGACAGATTCATATGCCCAGAGACTGAAGAACAACTAAGCAGAGAGAATTATGATTATGACTCTATCTTATGTGAGGAGATTAAAAATATTTAATATTTTTCTTTCTATGCTCCTAGGCTGGGGTCCATGTATCAAACAAGTAGATAACACATTAACAAGAGGAAAACCACTTTTATTAAGTTTGTATGCATGGGAATTCTCAAAGAATGTGGTTGTCAAGGAAGTGGCTAGATGATAGCTATGGACATACCATCTTAGACTAAACAAAGGAAAATGGGTCTTAGACTTCCAGGTAGGGGAGGTGAGTAATGGGAAGGTGAAGAGAGACATGCATGGTAAGTAAGTGTTGTCTTATTATGCAGATAAGAATCTCTCAGGTGATAAGAGTTTTCTCAGACACTGGCTCTCTTCTTGGTATGGAGATAACTGCACAAATGGAAATTTTATTTGTAAATGAAAATTTCCTTAACAAAAGGGAACATTTGTATTCTGTTTTTAGGCAGTTAGGAAGAGATAAAGAGTTTTTCTGGCATCCACTAGTCTTCATGTCCTTTAGCTCAAAATAATCTGTATGCTAAAGAGACGTATTTTGAAATGGAATATTCTGATACCCTTCACTGATGGTCCGGGGTTCAAGTGGAGATAAAATCAATTGGGCCAAATTCTTTTTTTTTGAAAATAGATGTGGCCACTTATAAAGGTATAGATAAAGATTTATAAAGATAAAGGTGTTAGGCATGACTTTCACTTTTTTTAAAAAGAAGTCAACATTTCTTAAAAATTAATTTTAAAAAGTTTGTAATAATTGATACTGATAATTGATACTGATGATTTCTTAGTTAAATTCAGAATATCATATGATGAAAAATGACATTTGATTGGTGTACTGAAGTTATTGTCTCAATGGTTTAATATATGCCATTATAAATTTTTAATATATGCCATTATAAATTTATATTTATGTAATTCTTTTAAGTAATCCACTTAATGAATGAGAAAAATAGTTTTGCTACACATGAATCATTCAATAATAAAAATAGAAAATTCATATACAATAGTTAATAACATAACTAAATAATAAGTAATAAAATCAAGTAAACTTTTTCTTCTAGATGTGTGTCTATAATTCTGCTTTACAAGCCATGTGTCAAATTCAGTAAATCCAAACTAATTATTTACATTAATATGTTAGTTGAAGATGATAATTAGCTTATATATGAAGGATAAATTCAGGGATATTTCACATTCAAAAAGTTATTTTAGGGTTTTATTTCTTCTTCAGTAAAATAAGCCCATTATTAAACTCAATTTTGTATCCCTTGTATACAAAATATAACAAAAAAGGTCATTTTGTTAGAATAAAATCAAATATGTAATCAGGAAAATATATTAGTAAACATTTTACAGTAAAATCACTGGTTACTTCAGACTATTAAAAATCATCACACTTTCAATATCTATTAATAAAATATTAGAAATTATAGCAAGATCTTAGTATAATTTTTTTATAGATATCTATGTCTGTGTACTATATTATGTATAATGAATTAGCAAAACCCAAGTAAAATTTAGATATGGGCAGAAATCATACTAATTTGCATATCAAATTAAAGTATGATGAGAAAGGAACAGATGATGACTGTTTTTCTGTTTTGATTTTAAGTGTTTGTAAATGTGTGATTCTATGTTGCTCATTTTTTTTGTGCTTATTTGCAATGGATTTAAACTCAGAACTAAATCATCTAATGAAGGAAAAAGAAAGCCTAATTTTTGAATATGCCAACCTGTTTATGCAATATAAATATTGAACACGGATAAATTGGGCCAAAATACTGGTATTTGAGGAAATATAACCTTGAAATTCCTTTTACCTTGAGCTTGGATTGTATTCATTTTATTTAGTTCTGTGGCTTAAAATCAACACATTAATTAATTTGCTTCAATCAATATTTGTAGAGCTTCTACTCTGTATTACAACACTGTATTGTATGCTAGAGAATCTTATGCAATACAAATAGAGAACAATATCTTACTCTTTATTGGGATTCCATATATTCTTATGAATGTGTAAATTGTGGGTGGTTGGAGAGATGAAGGGATAAATGAATGAGCTGAAGTCTCAACCAAATACATTTTTATGACTTCCATTGTAAGTACGATACACAGTTTTTGCTTGTAGTGACAGCATCTTCTACCATCAGCAATGGACCTCTGCATTCGTTTCATAGGTCTTATCGCTTAACACACACTTAAATCTCCTGTAAATTGTAATCCCTCAGTAATAATTAGACAGCAATTTGCTTATTCACATCTTCATTTATTCTTTAAATCTTTATCAACTACCTACTCTGTTCCAGGAATTTTGCTGAGCCTTGGCATCCATGCCATTATGGATCACTTCACTTAGTAAAGTAAAACAGACTTTGAGCAAATAATTTGAAGTATGAAGAATATGAAAAATAAGTTTGGGGAACTACAAAAGCTCAAATAACCTTGAGGGGAATAAAATGAGACCTGAAAAAATAGTTGGAGTTAGCTAGAGGACACTGGGGTTATGAGTAGATGTTGGGGTAGTGATCACAGTTGGAAGAGCTTTCCTTTCCAAGAATACCAAATTTGAAAAGTCAAAAGGCAGGACCTAAAACAGGTTCACATATATGTAGTATTGAGAACAATGGAGAAGTAGTATAGAAAAATGTATAGAAAAAGGCTAGAAAGGTAGGCCAAGATCAGATCACAAGAAGCCCCCAACTCTGCCACCTCTTCTAACATGGAAGCTTGATGAATGTTCCACGAAAAAAACAACTATACATTTTGTTTAATAGTTTACTATTATCTCCTCCTGGAGTACAAGTCCAGTAGAAATTGTTTTATTTTAAGTAGGCATATCACAAGCATTCCATAAATATCTGTCAATTCAGAAACAAAAAAAGATATTATTCAATCTGTACAACAAAAGTTAGATTAGAATAATTATAATAATTAAACATATATAATTTAAACATATGTTTAAAATAATTAAACACATATAATTTAAACATATGTTTAAACAAGTAAACATATATACCTAAAAAGACTGTTATTAACATCTGTTTTCTGGTTAGGTTCAGTAATCTCCTTTCATCTGTAAATTTGTTGTGTTGCTAAAATAATACTTAAATGGAATAAAAATATTTATCTTATTTTCTGATATGTTTCATAGGCTACTTAAAATATCCCTACATATTTTCTTTATTATATTATAAACTATTTAGCAAAGTCATTGCTCCTATTCACTTCCAATTTCAAGTGAAAAATTATTTTCCTGAGATAGTCTCCCCTCCATATTTTAAAGCTTTCAGTATAATTTGTTGTTCTCTATCACCAAACCAATATGTGTTCCACCTTTTAAATACTAAATTTATTGTGTCTAAATGTTTTATATAAATTATTAACAATATGCAGCATTGTACTTGTGTTCACAATTATTTTTATTTAAGATTGCAGAAACACTTGTGCCATTGTAGAAGTATTAATAGGCTGCAATAGTTTTCTGGGTTCAAATGCTTTTAAAAATTATGTTTTTAAACTGTGATTTCTTGTAGGACTTCAGTGCGGGCATGATCCCCAAGATATTGTTTGTGAAACACTTAAGATTCGTATGTGAACTCCTTTTACAGACAACAGAGAAAGTTACCATATCTTTTATCACATTCTCTAATGGGTCTGACATCTTTTACAAAAAGGTTAAGAACCACTGTTGTAAATAAATATGTTTTCCTCTAAGGCTTCATAAGTGCACAAAACTTTGCTTTAGAAAAATTGACTTTTTTATCTCATGAGTTCTTGAGGCTAATTTCTCACTATGACTGAAGGACAACAAGATGAGGTTAAACTAGTGAACCACCTTGCACATTTGAAAGCACTGGCTATTGTATTGCTTTGGTGATATACAGAACCATTCACCCCTTTGGTTTCTAATTAATATTATGTTCCAACTCGGTCAGAGAACAATGATCTTTAACCAGATGTTTTTAGTCAAATGACTTGCATCAGCTTATCCGTATTCCCCATGGGGCCATAACCACAAGAATGTCATTAGTAATTACCTGTCAAATCCACTTAGCACAGTCTTAAATAATTACCACATTATCACTTTTGCAGAACTGTCTCTATAGTGACTGGATAATCACCTCTTTGTATTCTCAGTGTGTTTCTCCAGTTCCTCTCCCTTCTCTGTATTCTGTAGACCACTCATTTTTGTTGTTGTTGTTATTGTTGTTGCCTTCTGTTTTGACAGAAAGCTGGGCACCCTGCTACTACCCCTTTTTCAAAAAACTTGGGGAGGAGGGAGGGATAGCATTAGGAGATATTCTTAATGTAAATGACAAGTTAATGGGTGCAGCACACCAACATGGCACATGTATACATATGTAACAAACCTGCATGTTGTGCGCATATATCCTAGAACTTGAAGTATAATGAAAATAAAAAATAAACTACGTACAGGTCTCATTAACCAGCTACTTTCTGCCATCTGTATGTAGAAAGTGAGTTTGAGTAACGAATATAAGAAGAGAACAATTGAGTTCTCATCAATTCCTTCATCAAGTTTGAGGTATGTGACAGATTCATATGCCCAGAGACCACCTCAGCCCGGACTTCATTGTCCACATCATTATCAGCATTTTGGTCAAAACCATTCGACGAGTCTCAGGGAAGTTCCAACCTTTCCTACACCTTCCTGTCTTCTTCTGAGCCCTCCAAACTGTTCCAACCTCTGCCAGTTACCTAGTTCCAAAGTTGCTTTCACATTTTTAGGTTATCTTTATATAGTACCCCACTACCTCAGTACTAACTCATTTTCACACTGCTGTAAAGAACACTCCTGAGACTGGATAATTTATACAGGAAAGTGGATAAATTGATTCAGTTCTGCATGACTTGCAAGGCCTGAGGAAACTTACAGGCATGGCAGAAGGGGAATCAGGCATATTCTTCACAAGGCAGCAGGAGAGAGAATAAAGGAACTTCCAAACACTGATATAAAATAACCATGAGTTCTCATGAGAACTCACTCAGTATCACAAGAACAGAATGGAGGAAACAGCTGCCATGATCCAACTGCCTCCCTCCCTTGACATATGGAGATTACAGGTCCCCTGCTTGGCACGTGGGAATTACAATTTGAAATGACATTTGGGTGGGGACAGAGAGCCAAGCCATATCAGTACGTATTCGTGGATATTTGTTTTATATTATGGGTAATAGTCATTTATTATTTGGTTGCTCCTATTATCCAAACTTCAGTCAGTTTTTCAGTTGTCTTTTGTGTCCCTTTTATATAAACTCATTACTATAGTTCTTCTTCCCTCCTTTGTTTCTTTCTTCCTTCTCACTTCTTTACTTTTTGATACTACAAGATGTTTCTTTCTTCTTTTGTATAAATCTAGTGCCAGTTCCAGAATCAACCATTTCTCCAAGTAGCTTCAATTCTACTTTCTTCATTCACCAATTTATATTTAAGGCAAAAATACTCAACAATTTACTCGTATAGGTAAAATTTATTTTTACTGTTGTGTAGTATTCTATTTTATAAATAGGTGATATTCTATGTGTTCCTTTTTCTTGTAATGTTTAGGAAACTGACTAATATTTATGAGAGACACAATTTTGACTATTCTTGAAAATGAGATTTTGAGTACATGTGACTTTTTGAGTACACACACTTTCTCCAACTTACAAATCTAGAAGATAAATTATTGAGTCAGGAAGTGTGATCATTTTTAATCCTACTAGAAAGTATCTCATTGGATGGTAGAAAGGTTATGCTAATGTACCCTCGTATTGGCAGTTCTAAGACTTCACCATTATAAATCCTTGGAATTTATGGACTTTTTGTTTCAACCTGACATGTAAAAAGTATCTCTTGTTATTTCATTTTGTAATTCCCTAATTCTGGTTGTTAAGCATCTAAGCATAAATATTTTAACCATTCACACTTTCCTTCTGTAAAATTGCTCATTCATTTCCTTAGCAACTTCATTTCAACTAGCTGTTCTTGATATATATATGATATATTTAAATATACATATTTATATTTATATAAACATGCATAAATATGTGAATGTGCGGAATATATACTGATATATATTTTGTATATATATCATTTGTATCATAATATATGATATAAACATACATATTTGTGTATGTATGTGTAGAATATATATAGACATTAAAATACATTTTAATATATCTATATTTATATATATATAAACATACACATCTGTTAGTACACATATTGCAAAAATATTTTTTCTGTTGATTACTTATGTGTTACTTTGTAGCACTTTTGTAAAATTTTAAGTTCAATATAGTTATATTTATTAACTAACTTTCTTCATGGAATATGACTTTTTTTTCCTGGTGGGGGAGCAAAAATGAGCTTAGCAATTATTTCCTATACCATAAAGTCATAAAAATTGTCTAGATATCCAGTAAGAGTTACACGGCTTTGTTTATTAAAATGCAGATATTTAAAAATCTAGAAATTATTATGTGTGAAATGAGGATTGAATCACATTTTATTTAGTTTAATATTAAAGTCTATTTTTCTCAATATTTTTTATTTAAAATTTATCCTTATTTATTTGCATGTTGATTCTGCACATATAAATTCACATATACATATTTATCTGTTTGGAAACTGTTATGCTACATACATATATTTGTCTATTGTTTTAATATAGCAACTTTATCATACTAATTTTAAATATTATAGCTTTACAATAAATTCTGAAAACTGACAGATTTTGTACCCTCCAATTATCATGCCTTTTCCTAGCACTTCCCTTTTTTTATAATTAAATTACTAAGTACTATTAAATTGTAAGTTTGCATATAGATTAGAACTGCCACTTATGAAGTTGTATTAATTAATTAATTTTCTTAACTTTTAAGTTCAAGGGCACATGTGCAGGTTGGTTACACATGTAAACTTGTGTCATGTAGGTTTGTTGTACCGATTATTTCACCATCCAGTTATTAAGCCTAGTACCCATTAGTTATTTTTTCTGATGTCTGTCTCCTCCCACTATCCACTCCCCAGTAGGCCCCAGGATGCTTTGTTTCTGTCTATGTGTCAATATGCACTCATCATTTAGCTTCTTCTTATAAGTGAGAATATGCAGTATACAGTTCTCTGATCTTGTGTTAGTTTGCTAAGGATAATGACCTCCGACTCCATCCACATCCTGCAAAAAACATGATCTTTTTTTTTTTTATGGTTGCATAGTATTCCATGGTGTATCTGTATTACATTTTCTTTATCCAGTCTATCATTGACTGGAATTGTATTAGTGCATTTTCATATTGTTGATAAAGACATACCCAAGAATGATAAGAAAAAGATGTTTAATTGGACATACAGTTCCAGATGGCTGGGGAGGCCTCAGAATCATGACAGGAGATGAAAGACACTTCTTATATGGTGGTGGCAAGAGAAAATGTGGAAGATGCAAAAGCAGAAACCCCTGATAAAGCCATCAGATCTTGTAAGACTTAGTCACTACCGTGAGAATAATATAGGGGAAATTGTATCCATGGTTCAAATTATCTCCCACCAGGTTCCTCCCAAAACACATGGGAATTATGAGAGTACAATTCAAGATGAGATTTGGGTGGGGACACAGAGCCAATCATATCATTCTGCCCCTGGCCCCTCCAAATCTCATGTCCTCATATTTTAAAAGCATTCATGCCCTCCCAACAGTCCCCCAAAATCTTAACTCATTTCAGCAATAACCCAAAAGTCCACAATCCAAAATCTCATCTGAGACAAGGCAAGTCCCTTCTGCCTATGAGTCTGTAAAATCAAAAGCAAGCTAGTTACTTCTAGATGCAATGAGGGTGCAGGTATTGGATAAATACAGCCATTCCAAATGGGAGAAATTGGTCACAACAGGGCCCATGCAACTCCAAAATCTAGCAATGCAGTCAAATTTTAAAGCTCCAAAATGATCTTCTTTGACTCCGAGTCTCACATCAAGGTCATGTTGATGCAAGAGGTAGGTTTTCATAGTCTTGGGAAGCTCTGCTTCTGTGGCTTTGCAGAGTATAGCCCCCCTCCTGACTGCTTTCATGGCTGGCATTGAGTGTCTGCGGCTTTTCCAGGCACACAATGCAAGCTGTTGAAAGATCTACCATTCTTGAGAATGGAGGATGGTGGCTCTCTTCTCATAACTCACTAGGCAGTGCCCTAGTAGGGACTCTGTGTGAGGCTCCAATCCCGCATGTCATTTCTGCACTGCCCTGACAGAGGTTCTTCATGAAGTCTCCACCCCTGCAGCAAACTTCTGCCTGGGCATCCAGTCATTTCCACACATCTTCTGAAATCTAGGTGGAGCTTCCCAAATCTCAATTCTTGATTTCTGTGCACTTGCAGGCTCAACACCATATGGAAGCTGTCAAGGTTTGGGGCTTGCATCCTCTGTAACCATGGACTGAGCTGGACTTTGGCATCTTTTAGCAATGGCTAGAGTGGCTGGCACAGAGGGCATCAAGTCCATAGGCTGCACACAGCACAAGGACCCTGGACTCAGCCCACAAAATCATTTTTTCCTCCTAGGCTTCTGGGTCTGTGATGGAAGTTGCTGCCTTGAAGATCTATGGCATGGCCTGGAGATATTTTCCTCATTATCTTCAGAGTTAACATTTGGCTCCTTGTTACTTGTGCAAATTTCTGTAGCCAGCTTGATTTTTCTCCTCAAAACAATGAGTTTTTCTATTCTATTGCATCATAGGCTGCAAATTTTCCAAACTTTTATGATCTGTTTTCCTTTTAAAATGGAATGCTTTTAACAGCACCCAAGTCACCTCTTGAATGCTTTGCCATTTAGAATGTTTTTCCCATCGGATTCCCTAAATCATCTCTCAAATAGAAAGTTTCACAAATCTCTAGGAAAGGGGTAAAATGCCATCAGTCTTTTTGTTAAAACACCAAGAGTCACTTTTGCTTCAGTCCCCAGCAAGTTCCTCATCTCCATCTGAGACCACCTCAGCTTGGACTTTATTTTTCATATCACTATAAGCATTTTTGTCAAAGTCATTCAGCAAGTCTCTAGGAGGTTCTAAACTTTCCCACATTTTCCTGTCTTATTCTGCATGCTCCAAACTGTTCCAACCTCGCCTGTTACCCAGTTCCAAGGTCCATTTCCACATTTTCAGGTATCTTTTCAGCAGTGCCCTACTCTACTCTTACCAATTTACTGTATTAGTCCATTTTCACACTGCTGACACCCGAGACTGGAAAGAAAAAGAGGTTTAATTAGACTTACAATTCCACGTGAGTGGGGATGTTGCCTCAGAATCATGACGGGAGGTAAGAGGCGCTTCTTACATGGTGGCAGCAAGAGAAAATGAGGAAGATGCAAATCCACATGACTGGGAGCGTTGCCTCAGAATCTTGATGAGAGGTAAAAGGCACTTCTTACATGGTGGCAGCAGGAGAAAATGAAGAAGATACAAAAGCAGAAAACCCTGATAAAACCATCAGATCTTGTGAGACGTATTCACTGCCACAAGAACAGTATGGGCAAAACCATCCCCATGATTCAAGTTATCTCTCACCAGGTTTGTCCCACACCACATGGGAATTATGGATGTAAAATTCAAGATGAGATTTGGGCAGGGACACAGCCAAACCATCAGGAATTTAGGTTGATTCCATATGTTTGCTATTGTGAATAGTGCTTAATGAACATATGCATACATGTCTATAATAGAATGACTTATATTCATTTGTTTATGTAACCAGTAATCAGATCGCTGGGTCAAATAGTATTTCTGCCTTTAGGACTTTGAGGAATTGCCACACTGTCTTCCACAGTGGTTGAACTAATTTACACTCCCACCAACAGTGTATAAGCATTGCTTTCTCTCCATGCAGCACCTGTTATTTTTTGACTTTTTAATAATAGCCATTCTGACTGGTGTGAGATACTATCTCATCATGATTTTGATTTTATTTCTCTAATGATCAGTGATATTGAGCTTGTTTTCATATGTTTATTGGCCGCATGTATGCCTTCTTTTGAAAAGTGTCTGTTCATGTCCTTTGCTAACTTTTTAATTGGAGTGTTTGTTTTCTTTTTGTACATTTAAATTCCTTACATGCTGTGGATATTAGACCTTTGTCAGATGTATACTTTGCAAAATTTTCCCCCATTCTGTAGGCTGTCTGTTTACCCTGTTGACAGTTTCTTTGGCTGTGCAGAAACTCTTTGGTTTAAATTGAGTCCGTTTGTACATTTTTGGTTTTGTTGCAATTGATTTTGGCATCATTTTCATTAATCTTTGCCCATACCTATGTCCTGAATGATACTGTCTAGGTTGTCCCCCAGAGTTTTTAGAATATGGGTTTTTATTTTAGGTCTTTAATCCATCTTGAGTAAATTTTTGCATATGGTGTAAGGAAAAGTTTCCGTTTCAATCTTCTGCATATGACCACCAGTTATCCCCGTGTCATTTACTGAACAGGAATCCTTTCACCATTGCTTGTTTTTGTAAGGTTTGTCGAATAATAGACAGTTTTAGGTGTGGGGTCTTATTTCTACATTCTCTATTTTATTTAATTGGTCTATGTGCATGTTTTTGAACCAGTACCATGATGTCTGTTTACTGTAGCCCTGTAGTATAGTTTGAAGTTGGGTAGCATGATGCCTCCAGCTGTGTTTTTTGTTGTTGTTGTTTTTGCTTGGGGTTATCTTGGCTATCCAGGCTCTTTTTTGGTTCCTTATTGATTCTAAAATAGTTTTTTTCTGTTCCTTCAATAACTAGTTTATTGAAAGTTTTTAACATGAAGCGATGTTGAATTTTCTCAAAGGCCTTTTCTGTGCCCATTGAGATAATTATATGGTTTTGGTCTTTAGTCCTCTTTATGTAATGGATCGTATTTATTGATTTGCATATGTTGAACCAACCTTGCATCCCAGGAATAAAGCCTTCCTGATCATGGTGGATAAGCTTTTTGATGTTCTGCTGGATTTGGTTTGTCAGTATTTTGTTGAGGATTTTTTTTTTTTTTTTTTTTGAGACGGAGTCTCGCTCTGTCGCCCAGGTTGGAGTGCAGTGGCGCAATCTCGGCTCACTGCAAGCTCCGCCTCCCGGGTTCACGCCATTCTCCTGCCTCAGCCTCCTGAGGAGCTGGGACTACAGGCGCCCGCCACTGCGCCCGGCTAATTTTTTCTATTTTTAGTAGAGACGGGGTTTCACCATGGTCTCGATCTCCTGACCTTGTGATCCGCCCGCCTCGGCCTCCCAAAGTGCACTGATGTTAATTAAATATATGGCCTGATATTTTCTCTTTTTATTGTATCTCTGCCAGGTTTTGGTATTAGGATGGTGCTGACCTCATACAATGTGTTTGGCAGGAGTCCTTCCTCATAATTTTTTTGGAATAGTGTCAGTAGGAATGGTGCCACCTCTTCTTTGTACATCTGGCAGAATTCAGCTGTGAACGTATCTGGTCCTGGGCTTTATTTGGTTGGTAGGCCATTTGTTACTGCCTCAATTTCAGAGCTTGTTATTGGTATATTCAGGTTTTCAATTTCTTTCTAGCTCAGACTTGGGAGGGTGGATATTCTCAGGAATTTATTCATTTCTTGTAGATTTTCTAGTTTATGTGCATAGAGTTGTTCATTATATTCTCTGATTATTGATTGTATTTCTCTGGGGTCAGTGCTAATATCTCCCTTGTCATTTCTGATTGTGTTTGACTCTTCTCTTTCTTCTTTATTATTCTAGCTAATGGTTTATCTATTTTATTATTTTTTTCAGAAAATTAGTTCCTGGATTCATTGATCTTTTGAATGGATTTCATGTCCTCATCTCCTGATATGGTTTGGCTGTGTCACCACCCAAATCTCACCTTGAATTGTAATAATCCCCATGTGTCAAGGGTGGGGCCAGGTGGAGATAATTGAATCATGGGGGCAGATTCTTCCATACTGTTCTAGTGGTAGTGAATAAATCTCATGAGATCTGATGGTTTTATAAATGGGAATTCCCCTGCAAAACCTCTCTTGCCTGCTGCCATGTAAAATGTGACTTTGCTCCTCGTTCACCTTCTACTATGATTGTGAGGCCTCCCCAGCCATGTGGAACTGTCAGTTAAACCTCTTTCCTTAATAAATTACCCAGCCTTATTATGTCTTTATTAGTAGCGTCAGAACAAACTAATACATCTCCTTCAGTTCAGCTCTGATTTTGGTTATTTCCTGTCTTTTGCTAGTTTTGGAATTTGTTCACTCTTCTTCTCTAGCTCTTTCAGTTGTAATGTTAGATTGTTAACTTGAGATCTTTCTAACTTTCGTGGGCAGTTAGTGCTATGAATTCTCCTCTTAACACTGCCTTAGCTGTGTTCCAGAGGTACTAGTATGTTGTTTCTTTTTTTCTCACTAGCTTCAAAGAACTTCTTGATGTTTGCCTTAATTTCATTATTTACCTAAAAGTCACTCAGGAGCAGGTTATTCAATTTCCATGTAAGTGTATGGTTTTGAGTGAATTTCTTCATCTTGATTTCTAACTTGATTGCACTTTGGTTTTCATTTGCTGAGGAATGTTTTACTTTCAATTATTTGGTTGATTTTAGAGTATGTGCCATGTTTTGATAAGAAGATTTATATTCTGCTTTTTGCTTTGTGTAGAGTTCCACAGATATCATCAGGTCCATTTGATCCAGTGCTGAGTTCAGATCCTGAATATCTTTGTTAACATTCTGTCTTAATGATCTGTCTAATAGTATCAGTGGGGGTATTAAAGTCTTCCACTATTATCATGTGGCAGTCTAAGTCTCCTTGAAGGTCTCTAAGAACTTGCTTTATTAATATGAGCTCTCCTGTGTTGGATGCACATATATTTAGAATAGTTACTGGTTCGTGTACTTTAATGTGTTTTTATAGTGGTAGGTAATGGTCTATTATTTCTATATTTAGTGCTTTCTTCAGGAGCTGTTGTAAGGCAGATTTGGTGATAACAAATTTCCTCAGCATTTGCTTCTCTGAAAAAGATCTTTTTTCTTCTTTGCTTATGAAGCTTTGTTTGGCTGGACATGGTATTCTGGGTTGGAATTTCTTTTCTTTAAGAATAATGAATATTGACCCCCAATCTCTTCTGGCTTACAGTATTTCAGCTGAGAGGTCCACTGTTAGTTTGATGGGCTTTTCTATGTAGGTTACCTACCTTTCTCTCTAGCTATCTTTAACATTTTTTCTTTTATTTCAAATTTGGAGAATCTAATAATCATGTTTATTAATGATAATCCTTTTCTGAAGTATCTTACTGTAAGTCTCTGCATTTTCTGAATTTGAGTGTGGGTCTCTCTAGTAAGGTTGGAGAAGTTCTTGTGAATAATATACTGAAGTATCTTTTCCAAGTTGGTTCCTTTCTCCCCATCTTTTTCAGTTATACCCATCAGTCATAGATTAGGTCCTTTTATATAGTCCCATATTTCTCAGAGGTTTTGTTTAGTCCCTTTTATTCTTTTTTCTCTATTCTTGTCTGTCTGTCTTATTTCAGAAAGTCAGTCTTCAAGTTCTGAGATTCTTTTCTCCACTTGATCTAGTCTGCTGTTAATATTTGGGATTGCATTATGAAATTCTTATAATGTGTTTTTCAGCTCTATCAGGTAAATTATATTCTTCTCTATACTGTCTATTTTATCTGTCAGGTTCTCCAATTTTTGTCATGATTTTTAACTTCCCTGCATTGAGTTACAATGTACTCCTGTAGCTCAGTGAACTTCATTACTCTTCATATTCTGAATTCTGTTTCTTTATTTTCTGTTATCTCAGCCTTATCCCAGTTCCAAACCCTTGCTAGAGAGGTAATGTGGTCATTTGGAGGCAAAAAGGCACACTGGCTTTTCTAATTTTCAGCATTCTTGCAATAATTCTTTTTCATCTTTGTGGGCTTTTCTACCTTCAATCTTTGCGTTTGCTTACTTTCAGAGGGTTTTCTTTTAATCTTATTTGATGACCTGGAGGGTTTCATTGTGGTATAACATGAATTTAGCAAATTGGCTTCCTTTCTGGGAGATTTTAGTGGACCAGTGCTCAGCTCCCAACTCCTGAAACTGCATACTCTAATGCTGGGGGACTTATATTGGGGTCTGACTTTATTCTCTGGCTCATCAAGGTTTGGAGACCACTGCAATAGTGGGGACTGAGGTGTAACAGCTACAACAGAGTGCTAGTAGATACAAGGGTGCCTGCCTCCCTGCAGGTGTTTACCACAGTGGCTCAGGTCAGGTAGCTGTGGGGCAAGTCAGGGTGGGTGGCCCTGCTGGAGACTGTGCACTATTGCACTAGAAGTGGTGTTGGATTGGTGTGGGGTGCTGGCCAGTGCATGTCTCGGTGTGTCCTCTGTGCCCATGAACAGAAGTGATCACTCAGGGTGTGGGAGGATCCTCTGTTCTTTGCTCAGTTTTAGTTCAATGTTGGGGCACAGGCATGGGTGAGGTTTGCTGGGTCTGTGCCCACAAAGATTCCATCTAAAATGGTATCAGCAAGGGTTGGGTGGGGGGTATACTGCACACTCACATGCTGGCAGGGCAAGTAAAGCAAAACCTGCCTGTGTAGACATGTGTCAGCAAAGTGATGTGGGGAATTAGAGTGGGCTGGGGAAGTTGCAGTATGGAGAGGGAAAGTGCAGGTTGGTGTGCAACCATAGAAGTCACCTAATTGGAGCTCTCCACTGGTCAGGTATGGTTTGCTGGTGCAGAAGCTATGGTGTGAAACTCGTGGCATCAGAGACTGCTCTGTATGGAGGTGTGGCCAGGATGATTCCCTGGGAGAAGCCAGAAGACCAAGGAGTGCTCAGGTCATACCAGCCCCATCTGATGTGCAAGAATGCCCTGCAGAGATCAGGTCTGACTGTTCCCCTAGGGCTAAAGTCTCCTTTGGGAGCAAGTCTAGCCTAGAGGGATAGCCTGGATACATTCCACTACAAACGCGCCTTCACCAAACCCTCTGGGCTCCACATCAGGTGGCTTGCTGCCCCACTACTTCTCTAAGCAGCTCTCTACTCACCTCAAGTGTCCATGAGTGGTTGAGGGGTCCCCTCCTGCATGATTACAGAGGGCTGTGGCAGCGGCAAGTTGCTCCTTACCAGTTCAGCTCACCCATTGCCCTGGAGTTGCTGCAGTTCAAAAATGAGTCCCAGTGTATGGTAGCCCATGTGGAATTCCCAGCTTTCTCCCCCCTTCAGCCTAACTTCTGTGTCTTCCCTCCATCCACTCTCAATACCTTCCCTCTGAAGATTTGTTAACAGCATGCCAGTCATCTCACTCCCTCCATGGGAGCTGGTCCACTTGTTTGCATCTACTTGGCCACCTTGCCCTCCCCAACTACTTATGAAATTTGAGTGGAAATATCGTTCCTATAATATTGCTTTGCACTAGTTTGCTTTTCTTTCATAACAAAGTACCGCTAACTTGGTCGCTGAAAACAACATCCATATATTAGCTCACAACTCATAGATCAGAAACCCAGTGTGGCATAATGTATGGCATCAGGGCATTTCAAGGCTGAAATCAAAGTGTTGTCTGGACTGATTTCTGATCTAAATTCTCTGGTGAAAAATCCACTTTCAAGTTTATGCTTCTTGTTGGAAGAATTAAGTTCCTAGATATTGTTACACTGAGGGACCCATTTTCTTTTCTTTTTTTTTTTTTTTTTTGAGACGGAGTCTCGCTCTGAGGCCCAGGCTGGAGTGCAGTGGCCAGATCTCAGCTCACTGCAAGCTCCGCCAACCGGGTTTACGCCATTCTCCTGCCTCAGCCTCCCGAGTAGCTGGGACTACAGGCGCCTGCCACCTCGCCCGGCTAGTTTTTTGTATTTTTTAGTAGAGACGGGGTTTCACCGTGTCAGCCAGGATGGTCTCGATCTCCTGACCTCGTGATCCACCCGTCTCGGCCTCCCAAAGTGCTGGGATTACAGGCTTGAGCCACCGCGCCCGGCCAGGACCCATTTTCTTGCTGGCTGTCAGCTGGAAACCACCCTGAGCTCCTAGTGGCTTCCTGCCATTCCTTGCCATATATTTCCCATTATCTTCAAGCCAGTAGTGACACATCAAGTCCTTTTCATGCTTCAGCTTTCTGAGTTCTTGTTTTTGACCTCATGTGGCCTCATGTGATTAATCCATTTAGATAATAACCCTATTTAAAGTTACTAAGGTTAGAAACCTCATGTGATTAGCCCATTTCATGAAACTAATGAAATGGGACCTTAAGTGCATTTGCAAAATTTCTTTACATCATGAAATCTAATCTCATTGGAATTAGTGTAATTCAAGTACATGTTTCCATACCATGGTCCCCATGACATTTCAAATCAACTGCTCCGGTACTTCAGGAGTCCAGAGAATCTAATGATTTGTGTTGAGCTGGAGACTCAACTATGGAAGCAAGAGGAGTGAATGCATGCACACACGCGTGCACACACACACACACAGAGACACACATACATAGACACACACCACTGAAACCTTAGAGCAGGGGTCCTCAACCCCCACTGGTCCATGGCCTGTTAGGAACTGTGCTGCACACCAAGAGGTTAGAGGTGGGCAAGAAAGCATTACCACCTAAGCTCTGCCTCCTGTGAGATTAGCAGTAGCCTTAGATTATTTTAGGAGTGTGAACCCTATTGTGAATGGTACATGCGATGGATCTAGGCTGTTTGCTCCTTATGAGATGGAACAGCTTAATCCTGAAACCATCTCCCTCACACATACACCATCTGTGGAAAAACTGTCATCCCTGAAGCAGGTCTCGGGTGCCTAGAAGTTTGGGGACTTCTTCCTTACTGGGATGACTCTGTTATCTATTGGGATTAGTAGATATCATCCAAATAGTTTAGGACTAGTGTGTTTACACCACTTTCAAAACACAAGGGCAATAAAACTCTGGAGAATTTACCTCAAAAAGCATTTGTGCTGACCCTGCATTTGCCACTTACTGATAGGACTGGAGGTTGCACTGGGACACCTAAACCACACACGCCCTGAATAAGGTCATCCTTTGCAAGAATTCCTCTCTCTCTCTCTCTCTCTCTCTCTCTCTGTCCAATCTCTTGGGGGCCCAGAAGTAGAGAAGTGGCAGAAGTTTGAGTAGTAGAAATATGTGAATGATCTCACTTTTCCTATTTTCTTCCAATTTCAATGTCTCAGGCATTTGGAAGTACTGGATTCTATTGTTTGTCAAAATGTAGATGACATCAACTTGAAGGTGTTGCTTTTGCCTGACTTTTTACGATGGCTCCAGTGTGAAGCAATACCTGATGATCCTACCCTGTCTTAACTCAGACATTCTGACTCACAGGTATTATGCTGGCCGTCATTACTTTTGTGTGGGTACAAAATAAATAAACTTGAACTACCACAGGACCATGTGAGTGAAGAATGTGACTACTAGTTCTGAGTAATTGCTAAAGTGATCATCCAAGTATGGAACAGAATCTATGATGCTTCTAGAAATAAATGTCTCCCTGACAACATAGAGGCAGAGAATGAGAGTTGTACATATTAACAGTCTTTCATTTGGATCCTTCCAGGAAGGCTGTCACCCAGGTGCTCTGAATTTGTTGTGCATGCTCACAGAGACTGATGTTTTCCATTAATACTTCATGATGCTATATTTTCATTAGGTACCAAATAAAGCAAGGGAGAACTGTACCCATTTCAATACCTTTTAAAATGCAACCTTACTTTAAGATCCTACCAACCTCCAGGCATGTTCCATCAGGCCATACTACTCTTTCCTGTGAAACAAATCAGTGCCAAAAATAGACTTCAGATCTCCAAAGTTAGCATGCCATGTTGAACACATCTCCCATCATAGAGAATGACAAGAATTTTCTAGATTTTGGAGAAAGTTTGAGAGATTTTCTCGGACCTTCATCAGACAGCCACTCCAAGTTATCTGGGCCCCCCTTCCAATTTCTCATGACTATCCTCTGGCCATGATGCAAAAACAAACAAACAAGAAAACTTCCTGTGGAATAGCAGTGATAATACTACATGGTATCAGACAGGATATTATTTTATACTATTGAGAGGACTTCAGGTATTAATCATAACCATTTTTTCCTAGGCACCAATCAATTCATCCTGTTGTGTCTTCTTGAGGAAGTCAGCAACTAGCCTTGCATATCCAATGGGCTGAGATGATAGGTAATGCTGACAAAGTGGGCTGTGATGCACAGAGTTCACCAATTCAAAGGGTGACAGCCTATAAGGTAACCATTAATTCATCCAAAACAACTCCTTTGCAAACTAGCCTCGGTGAAAGTGGTTTGGTCTCTTGCAGAAGAGAATAATTTGCAAACTCAAACTTTTTTCTTTAAAAGTATGCAAAAACCAAGTGTGGTAGGCAATCAAACCCGGTGGAATGCTGATGTGGTTCATCAGGACTGGAAGCTGTTTGTCTGTGTTGTTATCATACAGCTGCAACTGTAATACTTGGGCTCTAATCCCAGGAAACTCCAGGAAAGGAGCTAATGTTATCCCAACAATGACTGCTGACATTGGGGAACAGGGATGGAAGTCAAGTTTTCTCCATATTCTACAGCTGTGAGCAAAAAACTTCTAGCCTGTACAAAGCTTAGTCAGGCTAGGATTTACCCTGACTTATTCATAATCATGCAGTTTATAAAACCTCACAGCCTAAGAAAGAGCCAATGTCTCTCTCTCTTAAATTCTGACACACAGCCCTGATAAATCCTGACAGATTCTAATTTTATTGTATTGCCCTCATAAAACAGGATCTTATAATCTATATCCTTGGGATTTTTTTGAGTGAAATAGGGAAAATCATACCCCAGCAACTGCTTCTATTTTGAAAGTTTCGTCATGCTATTAGGTCATTCACTCTTGTTTGCTTAAGAAATATGCTGATTTCATTTATGATTGTTCTTCTATTTTCACATGACACTGCTTCTTGTTTTTTTACACTACCTTTGTCAAATGTCACTTTTAATGTCCTAATAGGTTATTAAAATGATTTGAATAGATACCCCAATTTTTCCAATGTCTAGAAAAATCTACAGAAGAAGGAAACTATTTATCTTGGTATTTTTGCTGAAACCATCTAAAAACATTATCTAGGACTCATGACATTATCTTAAATTATAATTTTAATTTATAAATTATTAATCTATTGAAATTTTTGTAATTAATTTCTTTCTAATAAAGCATTCATTCATCTTTTTTCAAAATTAGCTCATATTTCTTTAAAATGCTTTGATGTAATCTTTAAAAATCTCTTCTAAATGCAAATTTTGTCAGTGTTCCAATTTTAATCATTGTTTAACTTTGTTTTTTGATAAGTCTATCAAGATACGGGCCTATTTTATTTGTATTTTTAAATAATTAGCATTTAATTGTATTGATCACTGTTTTCTTTCTTTATTTACTATTGTATTGTTTACTTTTAACCTTAGTTCTACTTTCTGCTATATTTTTTAGTTTACTGAGTAATTTGAAAAATTTTCTAGCTTCTTGTTTTGAATAGTTCATTTATTTTCAATATAACTGGATTAATGACTAATGCTTTCAAAGTTATAAATTTTCCCCTAAATACTATTTGAATTGCATTCTACATGTTTTCAGTAGGTAACACTTCTGTTAATTTTCAAGTCTGCATACTTGGTAATTTCAATTATGCTTTCTTTTTTAATTCAAGAGTTGGCCAGAAGTGATTCATTTTTACTTTTGCTGTTTTCTGGCTTTAATTTCTAATTTTATTGCATGTGATCATATAACAGAATCTTATCACCTGTATCCATGGCAATTTTTTGTCTTCATTTGTAGTCTTATATTGAGTAAATTCAAATTTAATAATTAATAGGGGCTAAAAAGGAATGTTGATTCAATTTGGGGGAGGTGTTCAGATTTTATACACGTATTCAAAGTTTGTGAATTACCTCATTTGTATATTTGCCAATACAGTTAATTTTTTTCTTTTGTCTATCAATTTTAGAGTAAGAAGCGTTAAAAATATTTCACTGTGATAAGTAATTGGTTAATTTAGCATCAAAATCTTTTGAGGTTTGTTACATATTTAGGATCATGTTGTTAAGATTTATTCAATGAGCCTGGGGAATATTTCTAAAAAATACCTATTCCTGGACCCTGAAACACATGGACTGAAGAAGAGGTTCAGAGGGTTGAGGTTACATGTCTGCATTTTCATAAGTTTCTAAGTTAAGGAATTTAGGACCTAGTTATTGCAGTTTTTTAAAAACTTTCTTTCTAGATGGCCTCTTTTATACCTATGATGTGAAAATGACCATATTCACATATACATATTTCTAATGTAAATGTTTGCTTTGTATTCCAGATATGCTACAATCTTGACATGTCACATTGGATGTTTCACAAGAATTTCAGATTTGAAATGACAAAAATTGAACTCCTGATATTTATTATCCCTGATATTTACAATCTTCCACATTTCAGCAAAGAGAAATTATTGATACCCATTTGCTAAAAAGAGAATCTTTAGATTTCTGCTTCATTTTCCAGTTTCCTTTACCTACCTTTACCCACCTCAAGAATAAGTACCACTATTTATTTCTCCAAAATTTGGGTCATATTTGTCCACTTGTCTTTATTCACAATTCCATCATACTAGCCCACATCACAACATTATCATTCTTTTTTTTTTTTTTTTTTTTTTTGGACTGTTGTCCAAAGAGAATTATCATTGTTTTTTGAACAGTTCAAAAACATTTCAGATTGGTCTCCAAAATTCTGAAAAATATTTTATAAGGTAAATTTTTACATTTTTAGTCCTTTATATATAAATCTTCAATAAATTTCCATTACAACTTAAATAAAACCTAAACCTTCATGGCCTAATTCCTACATGATCTGGCCCTTAATTATCTGTGTGTTGTCACGACACTCTACTGTTGCCCTGCTTTCTCCTCCTTCCCAAGATTCAACCATACAAGTTTCTTTACCCTTCTGTTTCTACTCTTGAAGCCAAGGGCTAGTCCCTTTGCTGGAATTTTTTTTGTGTTTATCATAACCTTCATCTTTTGCAACTTCTAGTGCCCAAGCCCCATATATCTACTTCATATTCAGTTTAATGCTGTTTCTTCATGGAAACCTTCCCTCTCCATCACTACATCAGCTCTGTTTAATGATACTACAGCACCCTGAAAATTCCATTCATGAAAATTCTTGCACTTATAATTTTATCACCTACAATGCAGAAGGCCAAGGAAACTCTTTGTCTAATTCAATACTCTATTACCAATGTACAGCAGAGTAAGAATACAAATAAATAAATAAATACAGCAATAGTTAGAGTTTTGTTTGATGGATCCTTTGAAACTTATAAGGAAAGAATACAGAGGTTTGAGGATAGTAGAAAAGTCCAATGTCACAGTGGGCAAAACTGTTGTACTTCTTATCAGTAACATAAAATTTACTTACCTACACTGTGTGTATTTATGTGTGTATATGATATAGTAGTATATGCACATATGTATATAGATGTACATATATACATACATGTTTCAAATATGTCAAAATATTCATCTTGTATAATATATAAATGTACATACATACATCTATCGTGACCTATTGCATGTGTGTCTGTGGACAGAGACAGAACAGAAAGACAGAAGCAGATTATATACCTACATACATGTATTACATACCTATATCCGTGGATGCAGGTATGTAGATGAGAGAGAGGGAGGAGAAATTGGCAAAAGACAGAATTATTTCCCTATATGGATTTTAAAAATTTAAAACTACCTGGAGACAAAATCACTATGTATATCTTTGATTTTCCTCTGAAACAAAAATTTACAAGTATAATTATTAGAACAAAAGATGGCAACATACTGATATATATTGACAAATTGTCTTTCTGAAAGTTTTAACACTATGCATCATGCATTAACAATATATGATTGGACCACTAATGAATACTGTGGATTTTGATTTTCACTTTGAAAGATCATTACTAAATGAGTATGTTAAAACATGCTTCTCTACTCTTGCTTTAACTTTTATTTATTTGATGAATTGAAGGTTGCATACAGTTTAACATTCATTAGAGATCCCTACTTCTTTTGGACTTTTCTTTCACCCTCTCTACTTTTTTCTACTTTTGTATGTTTATTGTTTCTTAATATTTAAAAATTCTTTGTCTATTAAGGTTATTGATAAACTTTGTTTCTCATGTGTAGATATTTTCTTTTATATATAAAATACGTTATTTCTTTACAATTTACCTCTTTATGTTAAAGATTAGAATGAGCACCCCTAGTTCAAGAATAAATATTTATATTTGTTCTAATTCTTTTAGCATTAATTTATTTTGCAATAATTTTCCTTTTACATCTAACTTTTTAGTACTGAAAGCTATGACAAATTCTATTAAAACTAAGAATTTGAATTTTAATATTAGTCAGCCTAAAGTGTCATTCTTTTTATTCAAAATATTTTAAGAAAATAATGACGTCTCAGGGATAGCTGAGCTCTTGTACTATACCAAGGAAAAACAAGGTGGCATTGAGGATATAGTCAGCTTAAAGATTCAACTTAAAGTTGATCATACTAAGCAGAGAATCTCTAGATGTGAAGATGGATTTATTGCACCCATATCTCTGAACAACTGCCTACATTCTTCTTGAGCTCATCTCTTTCATTATTAAAATACATTTCTCAGCTTATCACTTGCTTTTAGATAGGAGGCAGTTGAACAAAACTAAAGAAACATTGAGTTATTTGTTTGTAACTGGAAAGGAGATGCACAACTATTTTGAAATGTGATAAAAGTCACTTTAATATTCAAAGGCTAAAATGGATAATTCAGAAATCCTCCAGATGTCTTTGGATTAAGCTTTATTTTAACTTTATTCCTAGAGAATCTGGAGTTTAAAGATGCAATTTACAATTTCTAAAAATTTATATAATGCAGATAATTGTTATTTTATATGAAACGTATAATAAAATTTTATAGTCAACTTTACTCTCTCTCTCATGACCCTTTATTTGCCAAATCTTCACAAGGCTGTTGAATTATTGTGACTGCCTTATCCAAAATAATAAATTCAGTTTATCTGGTAAAAGCAGATGCTAAAGCTAGATTCAGTAATTATCACATAAAATGGAGCTATACATATGTATGACTTTATCAGGTAATACCAGGTACTGAATATTTATCCCTCAAGCCACAATGGTTTCATATTATAAATTTATAATTTCTTAGTATCCACTATACAGAATGCTTCTAGCATTCAAATAGGCAAATCCCACCTCTCTCTTTCTTTGAGAGTTATAGTGAATATTTAAATATATACGTGTTTGTACATATACGTTTATATCTATGCTTATATTACTTTTGGTCTGTAAACTACAATTACTCAGAGGATGATGATCATGTATGAGAAAAGGAAAGGAAGCAAAAGGCTCTCTAAAACTGCATAAAATTTAAGATGTTCCTTCCAAAGAATCATTTGTGTCTGGAGGTTAACAAACAGGCAAAATAAAAATGCTGAATAGAGGCACAGAGCACCTCTACATAAAATAAGAATGCTTGGCAGTGACCTTGAGGCATAGCATTTTAAATATTTCATGCATTTTTCTTTAAGGGGATCAATGTAGGTAAAATTTGTAGAATCCTGTATAAAATTTGCTAAGGTTTCTTTGTATTTACAAAGGACAAAACAGATTTTCTCCTTTAGAAAGAAGGTTTTTTGTTTGTTTGTTTGTTTGTTTGTATGACACAAGTACAGGCACTTCTGCCTCATTTTGGAAAGTACTTTATAAAGAATGGCTATTCCTATGATACAGAAGGGAACTTAGAAATACTCAAGGCAAGAAATTTTCACAGGGTCAAAGCATTCTTTGCAATGCCTGAGTGAATTTCCAGGTACCATTAGCTAAAGCAAAGATGGTTATTTTCAGGCCTCTGAGCCCAAGCTAAGCCATTGCATCACTTGTGACCTACATATATAGGCCCAGATGGCCTGAAGTAACTAAAGAATCACACAAGAAGTGAAAATGGTCTGATCCTGCCTTACCTGATGACATTCCACCACAAAAGAAGTGAAAATGGCCAGTTCTTGGTTAAGTGATGACATTCCCTTGTGAAACTCCTTTTCCTGGCTCATCCTGGCTCAAAAAAGCTCTCCCACTGAGCACCTTGTGACCCCCACTCCTGCCCACCAGAGAACAACTCCTTTTGACTGTAATTTGCCTTTACCTACCCAAATCCTATAAAATGGCCCCACCCCTATCTCCCTTTGCTGACTCTCTTTTCGGACTCAGCCTGCCTGCACCCAGGTGATTAAAAAGCTTTATTGCTCACACAAAGCCTGTTTGGTGGTCTTGTCACACAGACACACGTGACATTTTGGTGCCATGACTCGGATCAGGGAACCTCCCTTGGGAGATCAATCCCCTGTCCTCCTGCTCTTTGCTCTGTGAGAAAGATCCACCTACGACCTCGGGTCCTCAGACCGACCAGCCCAAGGAACATCTCACCAATTTTAAATCCAGTAAGCGGCCTCTTTTTACTCTCTTCTCCAACCTCTCTCACTATCCCTCAACCTCTTTCTCTTTTCAATCTTGGCACCACACTTCAATCTCTCCCTTCTCTTAATTTCAGTTCCTTTCTTTTTCTGGTAGAGACAAAGGAGATGCATTTTATCCATGGTCCCAAAACTCTGACACCAGTCACGGACTCAGGAAGACAGTCTTCTCTTGTTTAATCACGCAAGGATGCCTGCCTGATTATTCACCCACATTTCAGAGGTGTCTGATCACGTGGGAATGCCTGCCTTGGTCCTTCACCCTTCGCGGCAAGTACCACTTTTCTGGGATGCAAGAACCCTCCAACCCCTTCTCTCTATGTCTCGACTCCTCCACTTTTCTGGGGGGCAAGAACCTCCTGACCCTTTTCCCGCTTTTCTGGAGGGCAAGAACCCAACCCCTTATCTCCACGTCCTGACCCTTTTTCCTGCTTTTCTGGAGGGCAAAAACCCCCCAATGTCATATCTCTGCATCCTGACCCCTTTCCCTTTTTTCTGAAGGACAAGAACCCCCTGACCCCTTATCTCTGCGTCCTGACTCCTTTCCCACTTTTCTGGAGGACAAGAACCCCCCAACCCCTTCTCTCCATGTCTTTTTTACTCTCTCTTTTTTCTGGGCTTGCCTGCTTCACTATAGGAAACCTTCAACCCTCCATTCCTCCCTCTTCTCCCTTAGTCTGTGTTCTCAAAAACTTCAAACCTCTTCAACTCATACCAGACCTAAAACCTAAATGCCTTATTTTCTTCTACAATGCCACTTGACCCCAATACAAACTCAACAGTGGTTCCAAATAGCCAGAAAATAGCACTTTAGTTTTTTTCCATCCTACAAGATCTAAATAATTCTTGTTGTAAAATGGGCAAACAATGTGAGGTGCCTGATGTCCAGGCATTCTTTTACACATTGGTCCCTCCGTAGCCTTTGTTCCCAATGCAACTCATCCCAAATCTTCTTTCTTTCCCTCCCGCCTATCCCCTCAGTCCCAACCCCAAGCATTGCTGAGTCTTTCTAATCTTCCTTTTCTACAGACCCATCTGACCTCTCCCTTCCTCACTACGCCAAGCTAGGCCCCAATTCTTCCTCAGCCTCCACTCCTCCACCCTATAATCCTTTTACCATCTCCCCTCCTCACATCCAGTCTGGTTTATGGTTTCACTCTGCCACCTGCCCAGCAATTTCCTTTTAAAAAGGTGGCTGGAGCTAAAGGCATAGTCAAGGTTAATGCTCCTTTTTCTTTGTCTGACCTCTCCCAAATCAGTTAGTGTTTAGGCTCTTTCATCAAATATGAAAAATCCAGCCCAGTTCATGGCCCCTTTAACAGCAACTCTGAGACACGTTACAGCCCTAGACCCTGAAAGGTCAGAAGACCGTCTTACTCTCAATATGCATTTTATTTTATTACCCAATCTGCTCCCGACATTAAATAAAGCTCCAGAAATTAAATTCTGGCCCTCAAACCCCACAAAAGGACGTAATTAACCTCTCCTTCAAAGTGTACAATATTAGAGTAGAGACAGCCAAGTAGCAACATATTTCTGAGTTGCAATTCCTTGCCTCCACTGTGAGAGAAACCCCAGCCACATCTCCAGCACACAAGAACTCCAAACACCTGAACCGCAGTTACCAGGGGTTCCTCCAGAACCTCCTCCCCCAGGAGATTGCTACAAGTGCCAGAAATCTGGCCGCAGGGCCAAGGAATGTCCACAGCCTGGGATTCCTCCTAAGCTGTGTCCCATCTGTGTGGGATGCCACAGAAAATCAGACTGTTCAACTCACCCAGCAGCCGGTCCCAGAGCCCCTGGAACTCTAGACCAAGACTCTCTGACTCCTTCCCAGATCTTCTCGGCTTAGCGACTGAAGACTGACGTTGCCCAGTTTCCTCAGAAGCTTCCTGGACCATCACAGACACTTTAGGTAACTCTTAGAGTGGAGGGTAAGTCTGACCCCTTCTTAATCAATACGGAGGCTACCCACTCCACATTACCTTCTTTTCAACGGCCTGTTTCCTTTGCCTCCATAACTGTTGTGGGTATTGTCGGTCAGACTTCTAAACCTCTTAAAACTCCCCAACTCTGGTGCCAACTTGGACAACATTCTTTAATACACTCCTTTTTAGTTATCCCCACCTACCCAGTTCCCTTATTAGGTCAAGATATTTTAACCAAATTATCTGCTTCCCTGACTATTCCTGGACTACAGCCACATCTCATTGCCACCCTTCTTCCCAACCCAAAGCCTCCTTTGCTGCTGCTTCTTGTATCCCCTCACCTTAGCCCACAAGTATAGGATTCTTCTACTCCCTCCTTGGTGACTGATCATGCACCCCTTACCATCTCAATAAAACTTAATCACCCTTACTCCACTCAATGCCAATATCCCATCCCACAGCAAGCTTTAAAAGGATTAAAGCCTGTTATCACTCACGTGTTACAGAATGGCTTTTTAAAGCCTGTAAACTCCCCTTACAATTTCCCCATTTTACTTGTCCTAAAATCAGACAAGGCTTACAGGTTAGTGCAGGATCTGCACCTTATCAACTAAATTGTTTTGCCTATCCACCCCATGGTGCCAGACCCATATACTCTCCTATCTTCAATACCTCCCTTCACAACCCATTATTCTGTTCTGGATCTCAAACATACTTTCATTACTATTCCTTTGCACTGCTCATCCCAGCCTCTCTTTACTTTCACCTGGACTGACCCTGACACCCATCAGTCCTAGCAGCTTACCTGGGCTATGCTGCTGCAAGGTTTCAGGGACAGCCCTCATTACTTCAGCCAAGCTCTTTCTCATGATTTACTTTCCTTCCACCCCTCTGCTTCTCACCTTTTTCAATATATTGATGACCTTCTTCTTTGTAGCCCCTCCTTTGAATCTTCTCAACAAGACACCCTTCTGCTCTTTCAGCATTTATTCTCCAAAGGATATCACGTATCCCCCTCAAAAGCTCAAATTTCTTTATCCGTCACCTACCTCTGCATAATTCTCATAAAAACACACGTGTTCTCCCTGCTGATCATATCCAGCTAATCTCCAAATCCCAATCCCTTCTACAAAACAACAACTCTTTTCCTTCCTAGGCGTGGTTGGATACTTTTGACTTTGGATACCTGGTTTTGCCATCCTAACAAAACCATTATATAAACTCACAAAAGGAAACCTAGCTGACCCCATAGATCCTAAATCCTTTCCCCCTTGAAGACAGCTTTAGAGACTGCCCCCACCCTAGCTCTCTCTGACTCATCCCAACCCTTTTCACTACAAACAGCAAATGTGCGGGGCTGTGCAGTCGGAATTCTTACACAAGGACCAGGGTCACATGCTGTAGCCTTTTTATCCAAACAACTTGACCTTACTGTTTTAGCCTACTAGCCCTCATGTCTGTGTGCAGTGGCCACCGCCATCATAATACTTTTAGAGGAGCTCAAAATCACAAACTATGCTCATCTCACTCTCTACAGTTCTCATAACTTCCAAAATCTATTTTCTTCCTCCCACCTGATTCATATACTTTCTGCTCCCCAGCTCCTTCAGCTATACTCACTCTTTGTTGAGTTTCCCGTAATTACCGTTGTTCCTGGCCCAGACTTCAATCCGGCCTCCCACATTATTCCTGATACCATACCTGACCCCCATGACTGTATCTGATCCACCTGACATTCACTCCATTTCCCCATATTCTTTTGTGTTCCTCACCCTGAACACACTTGATTCATTGATGGCAGTCCTACCAGGCCTAATCGCCACTCACCAGCAAAGGCAGGCTATACAATAATATCTTCCACACCTATCATTGAGGATACTGCTCTGCCACCCTCCACCACCTCTCAGCAAGCCGAACTAGTTGCCTTAACTCAGCAGTCCCTCACTCTTGCAAAAGGACTATGTGTCAATATTTATACTGACTCTAAATATGCCTTCCTTATTGTGCACCACCGTGCTGTTATATAGGCTGAAAGAGACTTCCTCACTATGCAAAGGTCCTCCATCATTAATGCCTCTTTAATAAAAAATGCTTCTCAAAGCTACTTTACTTCCAAAGGAAGCTAGAGTCATTCACTGCAAGGGCCATCAAAAGGCATCAGATCCCATCACTCAGGACAATGCTTATGCTGATAAGCTAGCTAAAAAAGCAGTTAGAGTTCCAACTTCTGTCCCTTATGGTCAGTTTTTCTCCTTCACATTGGTCACTCCCACCTATTCCCCTGCTGAAACTTCCACCTATCAATCTCTTCCCACACAAAGCAAATGGTTCTTAGACCAAGGAAAATATCTCCTTCCAGCCTCACAGGCCCATTCTATTCTGTCGTCATTTCATAAACTTTTCCATGTAGGTTACAAGTCGCTAGCCCGTCTCTGAGAACCTTTCATTTCCTTTCCATCATGGAAATCTATCCTCAAGGAAATCACTTCTCAGTGTTCCATCTGCTATTCTGTGACCCCTCAGGGATTATTCAGGACCCCTCCCTTTCCTACACATCAAGCTTGGGGATTTGCCCCTGCCAAGGACTGGCAAATTGACTTTACTCACATGTCCTGAGTCAGAAAACTAAAATATCTCCTGGTCTGAGTAGACACTTTCACTAGATAGGTAGAGGCCTTTCCCACAGTGTCTGAGAAGGCCACCGCGGTCATTTCTTCCCTTCTGTCAGATATAATTCCTCCGTTTGACCTTCCCACCTCTGTACAGTCTGATAATGAGCCGGTCTTTACTAATCAAATCATGCAAACAGTTTCTCAGGCTCTTGGTATTCAGTGAAACCTTCATACCCCTTACAGTCCTCAATCTTCAAGAAAGGTAGGATAGACTATGGTCTTTTAAAAACACACCTCACCAAGATCAGCCACCAACTTAAAAAGGACTGGACAATACTTTTACCACTTGCCTTCTCAGAATTCAGGCCTTTCCTCGGAATGCTACAGGTTACAGCCCATTTAAGCTCCAGTATAGACGTTCCTTTTTATTAAGCCCCAGTCTATTCCAGACACCAGACCAACTTGAACTGTGCCCCCCAAAACTTGTCATCCCTACTATCTTCTGTCTAGTCATACTCCTATTCACCATTCTCAACTACTCATAAATGCCCTGCTCTTGTTTACACTGTCGGTTTACACTGTTTCTCCAAGCCAGCACAGCTGATATCTCCTGGTGCTATCCCCAAACCGCCACTCTTAACTCCCTCTTAAAGTAAATAAGTAATCTTTGCTGACAGGGCTATGCTGAGCCTCCTTGGGCACTCTCTAGATGTCCTGGGTCCTCCCAATTCTTAGTCCTTTCATACCTGTTTTTCTCCTTCACTTATTCCATTTAGTTTTTCAATTCCTACAAAACAGTATCCAGGCCATCAGCAATCATTCTACATGACAAGTGTCTCTTCTAACAACCCCACAGTATCACCCCTGACCACAAAACCTTCCTTCAGCTTCATCTCTCCCACTCTAGGTTCCCACGCCACCTCTAATCCCACTTGAATCAGCCCTGAGAAACATCGCCCATTATCTCTCCATGCCACCGCCAAAAAATTTTTTGTTGTTGCCCCAACACTTCAATACTATTTTATGTTATTTTTCTTAATATAAGAAGGCAGGAATCTCAGGCCTCTGAGCCCAAGCTAAGCCATCGCATCCCCTGTGACCTGCATGTATAGGCCCAGACGGCCTGAAGTAACCGAAGAATCACGAAAGAAGTGAAAATGACCTGTTCCTGCCTTAACTGATGACATTCCACCACAAAAGAGGTGAAAATGGCCGGTCCTTGCCTTAATTGATGACATTCCACCACAAAAGAGGTGAAAATGGCCGGTCCTTGCCTTAACTGATGACATTACCTTGTGAAATTCCTTTTCTTGGCTCAAAAAAGCTCTCCCACTGAGCACCTTGTGACCCCCACTCCTGCCCACCAAAGAACACCCCCTTTGACTGTAATTTTCCTTTACCTACCCAAATCCTATCAAACAGCCCCACCCTTATCTCCCTTCCTCCCTTCGCTGACCCTTTTCAGACTCAGCCCGCCTTGAACCCAGGTGATTAAAAAGCCTTATTGCTCACACAAAGCTTGTTTGGTGGTCTCTTCACATGGACGCGCATAACAGTTATTACTTTTTTTTCTTTTTTCTGTCCTAAGGTGACACTTACCCTTATTCCTGCCTTTCAGATGATGACCTAATTCCCTAGTTCATGGAGAAAGCTGGAGAAAACAAAAATCAGCTCCAACAAGCTGTCACCCAGCTCATCCAAACCCCACCTGCTCTGTGCCGCTATGCTCCACCCTGTCACTTGGGAACTTCAACCTCACTCCCTTCTGCCCACTCAAGCAACTCTGTCCTCCATCTCCTGCTTCAAGGTTTTCCTTTCTCATAATTCCTATCAAATTATTGTTATTTCTTCCATCTTAAAATATCCATTTGACCCTATTTCTACCACCTCTTTCTTTTTCTCCTTCCCTTTACAGAAAATTCCGAATTATTCATTTCTGTTATTTCCCAACTCCCTCATGGCATTCTCTCCTGAAGCCACGGTGGTGCCTTTCAAGCTTCACTTTTTTTTTTTTTTTTTCCCCCTGCATATGAGCAAGCTGATAAGAAAGCCTGCATGCTATGTTCTTTGGAATCAATGGGAGTTTCACACCTTTGGAAGTCCAGGAAGTGTCAACCTAGCCCCACCTCCTTGCCACAATGTTACCCGCCTCCCCCCTCCCCCCCTGCATTGGGTCTCTTTTCTCTGCTCTTAAGCCTCTTTGGATCAGTTTGAAAGCCACATTATAGGAATAATAAATCTTTTCAGACTCTCTTGGCATGTGTGTGGTGTATTAGGACATCACACTCCCTGTGTTATTCTGACCCCTCTCACTGCTCCTTTTCACTCCACTCTGTTGATTCCTCCTCATTGCCTTCATCCTTAAAAGTGAATGACCCAGGCAGGGCTCAGTTCTGGAATCATTTCTCTTTTCTGTTTATCTTCACTTCATCATGGTCTTATTCAGACATATGAAACGTTTTTGTGCTGATGACTCTTAAATTTTTTTCATTATCTCAAATCTCTTCCCTCATAGTTAGATTTATAGATTCAACTATGTGTTTCATATCTGCTGTGTAGTCATGTGTCATGTAACAATGGGGATAGATTCTGAGAAACACCTTCTCAGGCAATTTTATCATTGTGTGAACATCACAGAGCATACTTGCACAAACCTAGATGGTCTGGCCTCCTACGTACCTGGGCTACAAACCTGTCATGCATGGCACTGTTCTGAACATTGTTGGCAATTGTAACACAATGGCAATTATTTGTGTAGCTAAACACACAAAGGTTACAATAAAATGTGGTATAAAAGAAAAAAATACGGTACATCTGGATGGGACACATACCATCAATGAAGCTTGTAGGACTGGGAATTGCTCTGGGTGAGTCTGTGAGTGAGTATGGTGAGTGAATGCGAAGGCCTAGGACATTACTGTACACTAGTGTAGACTTTATAAGCACTGTACACTTAGGCTACACTGAATTTAGTTAATAGTTCTTATTTCATTCTTAGTAAAACTTTGCTTACTGTCAGTTTTTTACTGTATAAACTTTTTATAAAAAATTATTGACTTCTATAACCTTTAGCTTAAAACACAAACACATTGTACGGCTGTGCAAAAATATTGTTTTTCTTTGTATCCTTATTCTATAAGCTTTTTCTATTTGTTAAATTATATTTTATTTTTTTTTACTTTTTAAATTTTTCTGTTAAAAACTAAGACACAGGCCGGGTGCAGTGGCTCGTGCCTGTAATCCCAGCACTTTGAGAAGCCAAGGCAGGCAGATCACCTGAGGTTGGGAGTTTGAGATCAGCCTGGCCAACGTGGAGAAACCCCAGCTCTACTAAAAAATACAAAATTAGCCAGGCGTGGTGGCGCATGCCTGTAATCCCAGCTATTTGGGAGGCTGAGGCAGGAGAATTGCTTGAACCTGGTTGCAGTAAGTCGAGATAGTGCCACTGCACTCCAGCCTGAGCGACAAGAGTGAAACTCTATCTCAAAAAAAACCAAAACACACACACACACACACACACACACACACAAGAAACCTAAGATGCAAACACACACATTAGCCTAGGCCTGTATATGAGATCTGGATCATCAATAGTACTGCCTTCCACCTCCACATCCTGTCCCACTGGAAGGTCTTTAGGGACAATAACAGGCATAGAACTGTCATCTCCTATGATAACAGTACCTTCCTCTGGAATACCTATTGAAGGACGTGCCTGAGGCTGTTTACAGAGAACTTTTTTTTTTTTAATGAGTAGAAGAAGGACACTCTAAAATAATGATAAACAGTACAGTGTAATAAATACATAAACCAGCAAGAGTCATTTATCATCATTAAGTACTATAAAATGTGTGTAATTGAATGTGCTATATTTTTGCTACATTTTTATATAACTGGCAGTAAAGAATTATTTACACCCACCTCACCTCAAACCTGTGAGTAATGCTTGTGCCATAATGTTAAGAAGACTGTGAAGTCTGTAGGCAATAGGAATTTTGCAGCTCCATTATAATTGTATGCGACCACCATGGTATATGGTTTGTTATTGACTGAAACAGGGTTAGGCTTTGTTAGATGTCATTAGGCAGTAGATGGTGGTATCTCATCAAGTCTCATGGCTTCAAATGCTATTAATATGCTGATGCTTCTCAAGCTTATATGTTCAAGTTGAACCTCTATCCTCGACTCTAAACTCTGATATCCCCACCTAATAGACACCTTAAAGATAACATGTTAAAAACTGAATTTTTGATTATTTCCTCAGACATGCTGTTCTTATAGTCTTCTTGATATCTGCAAATGACAATTCCAGCTTTGTAGTTGTTCAGACCAAAACATCAGTAAATCTTAAGTTCTTGCTTTTTCTCAAGCCCCACTTCAATCAATCAGTAAACCTTATCAGCTGTTCCTTCAAATTATAGGGTTGCATAAAAACAGAAGCCTTTCCAGTTTAGACAGGCCACTTCAAGAAAAAAAATCAAAAGTTTTGAAAATAAAATTAGGCATAAATGTGAATATGTATTTATAACAGGAATCACAATATAATATAAAATTTGGATAGCTGATAAAAGGCAAAAAATTATAAAATAAAACATAAGAAATGTTTTGTTATGTAATTATATGACGTATCTTTATAGCACTTCTCCTTACAAATTCTCGCTTCATGCTCCTTGAATACTTTCTCCTATGATGATTCTCAAAATACTCTTAAAGAGAAGAAAAAGACATTTAACATCTTCATAACAGTTGATTGAAAATTTAAAATTATTTTTAGTTTGGAAATAAAATTTGTGAAATTTCAGCTTTACAGCTTACTTTTGGTGATGCAGTACAAGTATTAACTTTATTAGATTGCTTATGTTCTAGAAAAGTCTTTGGAATTTGGAATAATCTTTACATATTTTCCTTCATATATGACAAAATTTCAAGGCATCTCAATTTTCATGTAGGGATACTTTAGGTACCTTTTGAATGCATATGTATTACATTACCTAGTTTGTCACTGATGTCCATATTTCAGCAGTTAGTTATGAATTTTAAGTTATTTTCATTGATGTATTTAATGAGAATGCATAAAATATGAGACTTCAAACACAGTTGAACTTACTATTTGTAAAAACACTGTAAGTTGCTGATCTATAACCACATAAATTCTGGTAAATTCTGTTTCATGCTCTTCTCATCAAAGTATTTTTAAAGTTAAGCTGTTTATAATTTTGTATGCAGAATTATCAAATGCTTCTGACAGGCAGGAACTTCTGTTTTGGCTAGATATTAATTAGAAGAAAAATCTCCACTTAGAAATTTACACATCTCATATTTGGAAGAATTGCCCACAGGCTAATTTCTGGCCCAAAAGTTGTTTGTCCTTTGCATTCTGTCCTCCAGCTCTTCAACTGTTTATTCACTGCCCCCCATGCATACACGCTAGGAGCCACAAGACATTCATTTCAAGATACAGGCCTGCTTTGGAAGGAGCCCGTGCAGAGGAGAGTCCCAAAGCTAAAGTTTCATTAGCTTCACGGTTGCTTTGCTTCTGTGTGTTTTATCGATCCAGACTCTCTCCGTGTCACCCCACTGCTGCCATCATAAGGCGTGCCACAGTCATCTTTCTAAATAGCTTACTCTCCGGTCTTCTTCATTTTTTTCTTTCCCATTCCATATTCTATCATGTGCAGCAGAGAAAACGATCCTATTAAAACCAACTTGGCTTGTGGTGCTCCCATGCTCAGTATCACATTATGGCTTACCATCTCACTAATTGTAAAAGGCAGTCTGTAGCCATAAGGTCCTGGCATAGCTGACTGCTGGTTACCTCTGTGCTCCTATCCCCTATTCCCATCACTTCCTTACTCTACATGAGTCTCCTTGCTAGTTCTCTAACACGCCCAGGCACACTCCTGCCTCCATGTCTGCACACTTGGTGCCCTGCCTGCTTGTCTTTCTCTTCACTGTTTCACTTCTTTCATGGCTCCATTTTGTCACCTTCTCATGTAGTACTTCCTATTGACTTTTATAACCTAATCACCATCCTTCTTCCCTTTCCCTGTGTTATCTTTAACAATGATCACTATTCAACATGCACATATTGCACTTATTTAGCTTATTGTTTTATTTATAGTTAACTTACAATTAACCTATTAGCTTATTCACTCATTATTCTACTTTATGTTTTCTTTACAAAAAATTAAGCTCCATAAGGACCATGAGTTTTGTTTTTTTCCTGAAACAGCAAAATATCAGAAGATGCAATTTAAATTCTAGCTCTTGTATCTAAATCACAAAATATTTGTATTATATTGCTGCTGACCTGATAGCAATGTGCTAACCCAAAGGCAGTAAGCAGAATTGAATTTGTCTGAGGAGTTATAAATAAATACTCTCATTTTCTATTAACACTGGTAAAGAAAACACCTTTGCCAAAATGTGCATTTTCAAAATAGCTCTATGTTAAATAGCCAAGGTCAAAATAAAATCTACATACGGATTTATACCATAATCTTTTATTGTTTATACACTGCCCCTACTTCTCAAGTCCTCTTCACTTAATACTTTCTGTAACCTGTTTATTTCTTGGTTTAGTCATTCAAAATCCTACTTATGTATTAAGCTCCAATTTTGAGTCCATTTTCATGAAAGGTTTTCCCTAACACAATAGGGTGATTTTTTTTTTTTTTTTTTTTTTGTCTGTGTAAGAACCAATTATTATGCCTAGGCAATTTTACATGTTTGGTATTGGTTTAATCAGCTTTAATGAATTTTGTATGTGCTTTATGTTATTGTTGTGATCTCTTATTACGATGTAAAAACAAAATATTGGAACTTAATGATAAAAACGTCTCCAGGACAAGAAACCATGTTACTTGAGAATAACTGTTATATATTAAATTATTTCAATCTCTGGAAATGTTTTATCTGAGGTATCTTAGTTTTACAGCGCACAAATGATTTATCATGCCAGCCCTAATAGGATTCTGGCTTACCGTAGTCACAGCCTACTCCTGTGCTATAAGAGAAGTGGAATATTCAGCTTAAACAATTAAGGGGCAACCTTATGAAAACCATTGGCATATTTTTGTACAACTGTTTGATGTTTCAAGACAAGCTAAATGGCTTAAACTTCATTTTCTTAAATATTACATTTTCAATATTATAATATTATGCTGATTAGAAATACAGCAATGAGAACTGTGTCAGCCATACCATTGATGTTCAATAAATGTCTGTTGATTATGAATTAAATGAAAAAAATCATTCAGAGGATGAATGAGTTGCCATTATCTTCAAAATTTTATTATTTATGCTCATCCAACCATCATAACAATTATCACATCGTCATCAATATTTAGGGCTGTTACTAAGGTGAATGGGCAGCCCTAGTAGGGCTTCAATAACATTTTTATTATCTTTTGATATTTTTCTCTTCCCACACTCTTTCATTTTAAAAAATAGTTGAACTATACCATTATTGCTATAGTATATAGCCAGGGCATACTACAGTACAAAAATACATTTTTTCACTCTTATTATCCATTTAGTCTTAAAGTCTGCAATTAGCTATATCTGTAATGCTCATCACCAATGCTTATGTTAATATTTCTGGTAACTTTTTAGGGAAGAGACATAGGAACAAAAATTCCTGACTTCTTTCATGTTCATAAATTTGGAAGTTAATCATAACAATGTTTCCAGGACAAGAAACCATGTTACTTGGGAATAAGTTTTATATATTATATCATTTCAATGTCTGGAAATATTTTATCTGAGGTATCTTAGTTTTACAACAGACAAATGATTACAACAGACAAATGCACATGTGCTTTTACACTTAAATTTTATTTTTTTCCCCATGGATATAAAACTCCTTAAATTGAATTTCCTCTCACCAAGTTTCTTAAGTATGTTACTTTTATTTCCGTTAACGTAAGCAGTTCTGTAGAAAAGTGTTATAACAATCTAATTTTAATTTTTCTTATAAGTCACCCTATTTTCTTCCTATATGACAAAGGACTATTTTCTTTTCTTTAAAGTTAAATAACATTACTTAAGTATGTTTTGCTGTTGGTCATTCTGGATCAATATTATTAGTATGTGAATGCATTTTTAATATGCAATTACAAATCATTTATAGTATCTATTTAGAAAAATTTTATTTTAATTATATTAAATATTTATATCTATTCTCTTGGTTTGGTTTTCTTTTTCAATGATTTATAATATGTCAGATATACTTTGTTTAGCTTTAACATTTAACACTTTTTAAATTATTCATTGCCTATTTTATTTGTTTAATCCATGTCAACTTCTATTTCTCTTAAAGAATTAAGTGTTGCGTGGATTTCTTCTTGTGTTGAAATTATTCTTCATTTCTGTAATAACTTTTTTCTTTATTTCTTATTCTTTCTGAGTTATTTTAAAAATAGATTTAAACAATTTTTGTGGGTGCACAGTAGGTGTATATATTTATGAAGTATGTGAGATGTTTTGGTATAGGCATGAACATCATTATAAGCACAAAATGAGGAACGGGGTATCCATCCCATCAAACATTTCTCCGTTGATTTACAAATAATCCAATTATACTTTTTAAGTTATTTTAATATACAATTGAGTTATCTATTATAGTCACCTTATTGTGATATCAAATATTAGGTTTTATTATTTCTTTCTATTTTTTGTACCATTTTTGTAACCATTCTCACCTCCACCCTAGCCCCCGACTATTCTTCCCAGCCTCTGGTAATCATTTTCTATTCTCCATGTTTACAATTTCAATTGTTTTGATTTTTTAATTTCCAGAAATTAGTGAGAACATGTAATGTTTATCTTTCTGTGTCTGGCTTATTTCGCTTAACATAATGATCTCCAGTTCCATCCATGTTGCTGGAAATGACTGGATCTCATTCTACCTTTTATGAATGAATAGTATGCCGTGATGCATATATACCCCATTTTTTTTTTTTTTTTTTTTTTTTTTTTTTTTTTTTTTGAGATGGAGTCTCACTCTGTTGCCCAGGCTGGAGTTCAGTGGCGTGATCTTGGCTCACTGAAAGCTCCTCCTCCTGGGTTCAGGCCATTCTCCTGCCTCAGCCTCCTGAGTAGCTGGGACTACAAGCGCCCGCCACCATGCCTGGCTAATTTTTTGTATTTTGAGTAGAGCCGAGGTTTCACCGCGTTAGCGAGGATGGTCGCGATCTCCTGACCTCGTGATCCGCCCTCCTCGGCCTCCCAAAGTGCTGGGATTATGGGCATGAGCCACTGCGCCCAGCCCACATTTTCTTTATTCATTCATCTGTTGATGGACATTTAGTTGCTTCCAAATAGTAGCTATTGTAAATGGTGCTGCAACAAACATAAGAGTGCAGATATCTCTTTGATACTAATTTTTCTTCTTTTGGTTATATATCCAACAGTGGTATTGCTGGATCATATGGTAGCTCAATTTTTAGTTTTTTGAGGAACCTTCAAACTGTTCTCCATAGTGATTTTACTAATTTACATTCCTACCATAAGTGTACAAGGGTTCCCTCTTCTCCACATTCTTGCCAGCATTTGTTATTGCCTGTCTTTTGGATATATGCCATTTTAACTGGGGTGAGATGGTATTTCATTGTAGTTTTATTTGCATTTCTCTGATGATCAATGATATTGACCACCTTTTCATATACTCGTTTACCATTTGTATGTCTTCTTTTGAGAAATGTCTACTCAAATCTTCAACAAATTTTCTGATTGGATTATTAGACTTTTTTCCTATACAGTTGTTTCAACTCCTTATATATTCCGGTTATTAATCCCTTGTGAGATGAATAGTTTGCAAATATTTTCTCTCATTCTGTGGGTTGTCTTTTCACTTTGCTGATTGCATCCTTCACTGCGCAGAAGCTTTTTAACTTGATGTAATCCAACTTGTCCAGTTTTGCTTTGGTCGCCTGTGCTTGTGAGTATTGCTCAAGAAATCTTTGCCCAGAATAACGACCTGGAGATTTTTCCCAGTGTTATTTTGTAGTAGTTCCATAGTTTGAGGTCTTAGATTTACATTTTTTTTAATCCATTTTGATTTGGTTTTTGTATGTGATGATAGATAAGGGTCTAGTTTCACTCTTTGCATATATATATCCAGTTTTCCCAGCACCATTTATTGAAGAGACTACCTTTTCCTAGTGTAAGTTCTTGGAACTATGTCAAAAGTGCTGGCATTTTGTGGAGAATTTTGGGTCAGTATTTATCAGAAATATTGGCTTGTAGTTTTCTTTTTCTTTTTCTTTTTTTTTTTTTTTTTTTTTGATGTGTCTTTGTCTTTTAGATATGAGGATAATACTGGCCTTGTAGAATGATTTCGGAAGTTTTACCTCATCTATTTTTTCAGAGTAGTTTGAGTGAGATTGATATTAATTCTTCTTTAATGGTTTGGTAGAATTCAACGCTAAAGCCATCAAGTGTCTGGCTTTTCTTTAGTAGGAGACTTTTTATTACAGCTTCAATAACATTACTTGTTATTGGTCTATTCAGGTTTTGGATTTCTTCCAGATTCATTCTTGATAAGTTGTATGTATCTAAGAATATGTCAATTTCTTCTAGATTTTTCAGCGTATTGGCACGTAGTTGCTCACAGTAGCCACTAATGATCCTTCAAATTTCTGTTGTATCAGTTGTAATGTCTCCTTTTTCACTTTTAATTTTATTTGTTTGAATTTTCCCTCTTTTTTTCTTAGTCTGGCTAAAGGATTACCAATTTTGTTTAACTTTAAAAAAAAACAATTTTTTTTTTTGTTTTACTGATCTTTTGTAATTTATTTTATTTTAATTTCATTCATTTCTGGTCTGACCTTTATTATTTATTTTCTTCTACTAATTTTGGGTTTTCTAGTTCTTTGAGATGCATCATTGGACTATTGGTTTGAAGTTTTTCCTGTTTTTTGACATAGACATTTATAGCTATACATTTACTTCTACTTACTGTTTTTGTTGTATCCCATAGGCTTTGGTATGTTGTTTTTCCCTTATCATTTGTTTCAAACAATTTTGCCATTTCCTTCTTAGTTTCCTTATACTGATCATTCAACAGTATATTGTTTAATTTCCATGTATTTTTATAGTTTATAAAATTCCTCTTGATATTAATTTTAGTTTTATTCCATTGTGGTCAGAAAAGATGCTTGATATTGTTTCAGTTTTGTTTTTAATGTTTCAAGACTTGTTTTGTCTCCTAATATATAATCTATCCTTGAGAACCATCCATGTGCTGAGGAAAAGAATATGTATTCTGCAGCTCTTGGATGAAATGTCCTGTAAATATCTATTAGATTCATTTGGTCTATAGTACAGATTAAGTCTGACGTTTCTTTGTTGATTTTGTGTGTGGAATATCTGCTCAATGCTGAAAGTGGGGTGTTAAAGCCTCCAGCTATTATTGTATTGGGGCCTATCTCTCTCTTTAAGTCTAATAATATTTGCTTTATATATCTTGGTGCACCAGTGTTGGGTACATATATATTTTCACAATTGTTATAGCCTCTCACTGAATTGACTGCTTTGTTATTATATAGTGACCTGTTTGTCCCTTCTGAAAGTTTTGGTTTTGAAATCTATTTTGTCTGATGCAAGTATGGCAAATCCTGCTCTTTTCAGATTCCATTGGTATGAAATATCTTTTTCCATTCATTTATTTTCAGTCTATGTGTGTCTTTCTAGGTGAAGTGTGTTTCTTGTAGGCAACGGATTAATTGCATTTGTTCAGTGCTGAGTTCCCTCAACACAGCTATTTGGAATTCTCTGTCTAAAAGGTCACATATCTCTCTATCTCAAGGATTGGTTTCCTGGTGCTTTATATAATTCACTTCGTGAGGTCACATTTTCCTGAATTGTTGTTGATGCTAGTAGATAGTCGTTGGTGTCCGGGCATGATAGAGTTAGGTATTTATTGTAGTCTTTACTCTGTCAGTCCTTCTTGGGAAGGCTTTTCAGATAATTAAATGGACTTGGGTGTTGTGATCTAAACTGTATCTGCTTTAGGGGGCATCCCAAAGCAAGTAATGCTGTGGTCCTTGTAGACTTGTAGAGGTACCTTCTTGATGGTCTTGGACCTGATCCAGGAGAATTCTCTAGATTATCAGGAAGAGACTCTTACTCTCTTCCCTTACTTTTTCCCAAACATACAGAATCTCTGAGTCACCTAAAGCTGGAGGTTAATTGACACAAGAACCCCTGTGGCCACCACTACTATGACTTTGCTGAGTCAAACCTGAAGCCAGAATGGCATTGGGTCTTGCCCAAGGCCTGCTGTAACTACTGCTTGGCTACTGCCTATGTTCACTCGAGGTCCTGAGGCTCTACAATCAGCAGGTGGCAAAGTCAGCCAGGACTATGAGTCAAAGACTAGAGTGAAAAACCTTAGAAGTTTACCTAGGATTCTATTGCATTGTCGCTTAGCTAGTACTCAAACCAAAAGATGCAGTCTTAACCATATTCTCTCTCATTTCCAAAGGCAGAGGAGCCTCACCTCACAGGCACTGCCTATGAGGAGTACTGCCTATGAGGAATACTGCCAGACTACTGCTGGTATTTCCTTAATGCCTAAGGTCTCTTAAGGTGGCTTGTCACGAATGCTACCTAGCCTGGGACTCACCCTTCAGAGCAGTGGACTCCGCTCTGGCCCAAGGCAGGACCAGATATGCCATCCAAAATTACGTCCTGGAATTGAGGACTCTAAGAGCCTGGTTGATGCCCTGCCCCTCTGTGGCTGTTCTAGTACTTAAGGTGCAAGATAAAGTCCCTTAATTTCCCCTCTGCCCTTTTCAAGTAGAAATTTTGCCCCATAGCCACCACAGCTGGTAATGTGCTGAGTCTCACCAAAGGCCAACCTCTCTCAGAGACTCACCCAAGACCTTCAATGTGGTACCTGGGCATTGCTGCTGGTTATTCAGGGCCCACAGGCTCTTCAGTTAGCAGGTGATGAATGCTGCCAGGACTGGGTCCTTTCCTTCAAAGCAGCAGGATCCCTTCTGTCCCATGGTATGGCTAGAAATGTTGTCTGAAAGATAGATCCTGGGTCGAGGTCTTCTCACCTCCAACTAGTTCCCTATGTTGCTGTGGCTTAGCTGGTATACTAGATGCAAGACAAAGTCCTCCCCATACTTCTTTCTCTCCTCCTCAAGCAGAAGGAAGGGGACTCTTTTAAAGCCTCAAGTTGTGCAGCCTGGGGTTAAGGAAGTGGTGATGCCAACACTCCCTTGGCTGCCCCAGCTAGCGTCTCAGTATTTTGCATGACCCTCAGTCCACTGTCTCTGGGCCTAGTTAAGCATTAAGATTCACCTAAGAGTTGCAGTCCTTATGTCCTAGACTGCCTTTCGAGCTTACTTGCAGTCACAGAGTGCTGTAGCCTTTGGTGGAGAGGTTTGCAGGCACTTGAGTTTTGAAAGCTGGGATTGGTGAGTCCTTTATAGCTTGGGTTGGTTTAAGTACTCTCTCCCTGGGCAGGTGTCAGCTGAGTTTGGTCTGATTTTCCTTTCTGCTCTAACAGGACAGCACTGAGTTCAATGCCTCACAAATGTTCTGTTCTGCTTTGCCTGGTGCCAGAGACGTTCTCCACATCATGCCGCTGTTGCCAGGGTTTGGGGGTTTGGTGTTGATGAGTCAGGACTGTCTTTTTCCATCTCTTCAGTGTCTTTTTCGGTGACATGAAGTTAAAGTCAGATACTGTGAGTGCACACCTGATTTGAGGTTCTTATGAAGGTGTACTTTTCTGTGTAGATAGTTGTTAATTTTGTGTCTTTGTGGGAGCTTTCTATTCTGCCATCTTGCTCTGCCTCCTTTCTTTCTGAGTTCTTTTAACTCTGAGTTATTTTATTCTGCATAATTTTTTGAGGTTACATATTATTATTTTCATGTCTTTTGGCTAATTTCAAAAGAGTAAGTCATATTTTTATAAATTTTGTTGGTGTGCTTTATGTTATAATTTCATTGTGATAAAGGATGTTATTCTGCTCCATATTATACTTTTTTTAAACTTTTGCATAAGATTTGAAGTTTTCAAGTTCTTTGTTTATTTTGATATGAAATTTGTATTTCCAAACTTTCAGGAGTTATGAATTAGGCAGGAAATGTTGTACAAAAGTCAAATATTCTAATTCCCTGGAAGTTTTACTTGTTGTGTCTGTTTAACAGTTCAAAATAAGTAGCTTGCACTTTTGAAAAGCACCAATTCTGTTTTCCTCTTTCATTTATATTAATATCTTCATTCTTCCTTTAACTGTATTGTTCTTGACTTCAAACTTGACTCAGTTTCCAGCAGTTTCTGCTTTTTGTGCAACTTATGCAAAACAAAGCAAAACAAAACAAAACAAAACAAAAACCCTGGTGGATCAATTTCAAGAATTTTTATATGGCAACTCCAGCCTTTTTAGAACTTGCTTTGGGGCATGTGGACTATTAGTTTCAGTTTCTGGTCACAAATTGACCACATGCTCTCCAGTGTATATTCAGCAATTTGGGGAATTTTTCCATTCTTTGATCCACTGGAAACTCTGTGGACTCTCTATGCTATTCTCTTGCACTGACTCAGATAGTACGCAGGTCTTCTCTTTTTCAGTCGTTTGCTGCCATTTGCATGTTTGGCACTAGAGAAGTAACTTGTTATCTCCTTTCGTTGTCAATATTGTCCATGGATTTTTGTCTTTCCTATTCTATTGCTGTCTATCTTTTGTGAGAGGTTCCAGAAAAACTATTTTAAAAAAGTCATCACCACAATTTTGAAAAATTAAAATAGGCAAAACTTCAAAAAAGTATAAATACAAATAAATTACTTCACACACATTGTCTTACAATAATATTGTTAGGAAAAGTGCTCTGGATGGAGACAAACATCATATTTATAAATTCTGTATATTTCAATGCAAATAAGTAGAATTGTCAATGGTCTCCACTCATCAGAGTTTGTTATCAGCTTACCAGTTATTCCAGCACATGAGAATATTGATCTCATTTAAAAATAGCATTACAAAGAGAAGCTTCAGTTAAAATGTTTAGCAATTTTAAACTCATTAAGCATAAAATGGAAATTTGAAGAAAACTAGAAGTAACATTATTTAAAGATAAACAAACTCTACTAGAAAAAATACCCTAATTTTATAGTGGACATCACTTGTCCATTGCTGTAAGTATGGCTATGAAACAGATTAAAATATATGTAAATCAGTAACTGGGGTCATATTTCTGCATACACTATTTTTAATATTCAGAGAAGCAATATTACATTTAAAATTTTTGCCTTGATATAAATTAATAATACTACCTTTAGGTATAAAAAAACTATTTGGAGGTCTATCAATATAAAGAAACCTATTTGTTGATTAATAAGCAAGTGTTTCAAGTAATCATATAATTTTGAATAGTTTTGAGTGTTCCCTTTCTTCTTAAAAGCATCTTCATTTGGAAGATAATTTATATGATTCCAGAAGTAATTAACAACAAAAAACTAGAAGGGTTAACAGGTTGAAGACCACAGTAAAATGAAGTATACTGAAATGGGATTATTGGGACAGGAGAATTAAAAATATAAAAGTGTGATCAGAGAAGAATTTGCCTGGAGTTGAGATTTTGATATTTTGAGATTTTGATTTTTGCGTGGTTATTCATAACAGCCATGACTTGGTTATAATTATGTAAATAAGTGAGGTTACATATGATGGAGAAGAGATTTCAAAAGTAAGAAAGTCAACACACTCAAAAATCCTAGGATGTTGTATTGATGCTCATAGGAAGAGCCCTATACATAAGATATGTCTAATATTTTTAAGGAATTGTAAGTAACAGAAATTGTGTACAAAGCTTGTAGATTATAGTCTGATGACATATACTTCATTAGAGGTTATTTATTCTCCTGAAATGCACACATTTATCTAACATTAATGTTAGATAAATTTTCCGTATCAACTATTATTGAACAGCATGTGATTTGGAGGCTGTAAAAGGCAGAAGGTAAAAGAGAATGATGTTGCCACAAGACACACCTAATCTGAGATGAGGAAATGTAACAGAAAAACTATCCATGAGAATAAGAACAAAGAAGCAGATAAAACTAGATTTAGAAAACTCTCTCTCAAACTGAGTATACAGTGCAGGTACCCAATTTTATTTAGGTGCTTGTTTTTTAAGCTTTCCTCGTAAAGAGTAATGTTTTATTTGCATGTATTCCACAGTTACTATTTGCTAAAACTTTACATTTATTAATTAGTTCATAAAATTTAGTAAAATAAATAATTGGATTACCTCTTTGTAGGAGAACTAAAGTTTAGAATAATTGTGATTTTTTTCCAATGTCATGTAGCTAGTAGAAGTTAGAACCTGGGTTAAAATTTATCACTGTTATATATTAGAGAGTGATTTATTATAATTATGTCATACTAATTATTCTTATTCACTTTGCTTTTAAAATTTAATTTAATCATTTAAATTAAAGTATTTCTAAGCAAACTTACACAATCTCTTACATTCTCCTTCCCTGGGATGTATGGACCAGCAATATGAACTCAATATATTAAAATATTAGTAATGTCATCAGAGGTGACACTTGCCCCAAAATAAAAAAGAACTCATCAGTTATTATTAGTTATAAGAGAATATTGATTGATACTAATTTTGAATCACAAAAACTAAATGACATTTTATAAATACATATCACATAAGATAAAATAGTCTAGATATTGTGGGGTAAAAATGTAAAATTACAAATTTGCACAGACAAAGTTGTTATAAGCTGAACGGTGGGGACAAGAAAGGGGCACGAGAAAAGGAAACAAAAATATAGCAATGTATTGTTACAGAATTTGTATGTGTAAAATATGTGTAATATTAAAACACAAATAAAATATAAATATAAATATCTATATTCCGTATTCTATGTTAATTCTACACGTAAAATAGAAAAATGTATAGTGAATAAAAATATACACAAATGCATTCATAATGAGCTCCATCACTTATTCCAAAGGGTTATGATTAGTTGAAAACTATAATAAATGCAATTCTACCAAATTGGAATGAGCTGTTTTTGGAAATTAGTTAGCTATGTACTCATCACTGAAGTTGACTTCTAAGTATATTGTTTAATGGATAGTCACAGATAAATGTGAAATATGTGACTTTATAGATGTGATTTTTGTATGTCCAATTGTATTTTCCCAAATGATTTGTTTTGAATCTTTTGAAGATGTGTTACTCATCCTCACTTGAGGACTAATGACACAAGTGATGTTCACTGTAAGGGTACTTTTAAATGCTAGCTCTTAAGATCAGTCTTAACTCTTATAGCATTTGCACAATATGGCACTGATATATGGCACTTGAGAATTCTGAACATGTTGGGGGCTGCCTCACAAGCAAGTGATAAAAGCAAGGAGAAGTTGATTGAGCAAAGGGAAAAAGAAAAAAAAAGGGAAGTAGATGATTTTAAGAGCTGATAAGTTTTTCACAAAATTTCTTGAAGTTCTCTTGAGATGGGAGGAGTAGTCAGTCCACTCTAATTGATGAAAGCGTACTTTTTCAAATTATGACCTTTTTCACGTCGCACAGGGAGTTAGACTATATTAACTCTTTTATGTGTCATAAATGCATGAGGAAAGACTTTGCATGCACCCTCTCCCCTTTTTAATGCGGCCTTTTGCTACTATTTTTCTATCAATCATGTTGAGAGCCAAATTCCCCTGAAAAAGCCTAGATTCATATTTTATAGATGAATTTTAAGTTCCCTGTAAATAATCTCTCATTTCTCCATAATTAAGCATCTCTTTATAGCCTACATAAACACATAATTCAGAATTTAAATTGAAGTTCTAAATGATGCTTTGTGGAGACAGAATAAAAGACATACCTATCTTTATTGAGCTCACTTTAAATTCATTATTACTAGCATGATGCCGTCCCTCAGTTCTGCTGGAAACTGTCCTGACTTTCTCGGGTCCATGCATCTCCCACTTTCTCAAATGATGACTTTACCTCTCTATTCCCTTAATCTAATATTGTTGATTCTTGTTTCATTGAGAAAAGATAATTAACATTTTCAGAGAAATGTTACAAATATCCTCAACATTACATTTATCAGCCTATATATGGACCCATATTATTAACTTTCTCTTCTATTACTAAAGATAAACTATTTCTGTCCCTACCTAAGGTCATACTTTCATACTTTCTACCTATACCCTAGATCTCATGCTCTATAGGATCATCAAGGACATTGCTCCAAAAACACTTCCTTTTTCTTACCCATTATGTAGTTCTCCTTTTTTGTTGGATTATTACAAAAGTTTATGTATTTGTTTCCTAGGGATATCATAACAAAGTACCAACACTGAGTGGCTTCAGTGACAAAATTTATTTTCTCACAGCTTTGGAGGTTAGAAATCTGAGAGTAAGATGTTGGCAGTTTTGTTCTAAGACATCTCTCCTTGGCTTGTAGATAGCAGCCTTCTTCCTGTGTCATCATTTTCTCTCTGTACATGTACATGTCTGTGACCACATTTCTTTCTTTCTTTCTTTCTTTCTTTTTTTTTTCTGAGTTGGAGTCTCGCTGTTGTCACCTGGGCTGGAGTGCAATGGCACAATCGTGGCTCACTGCAACCTCCACACCTCCTGGGTTCCAGCAATTCTCCTGCCTCAGCCTCCGGAGTAGCTGAGATTACAGGCACCCACCACCAAACCTGGCTACAGTATGTAATACTTGATGATAAATGACCATATTACTTGTTTGTGTATTTACCATACATTTTATCATTATCTTAAAGTGTAATCCTACTTGTAAATATGTCAACTGTGAAACAGCCTCAGGCAGGTCCTTCAGGAGGTATTCCAGAAGAAGGCATTGTTATTATAGGACATGATAGTTCTGTGTGTTTTATTGCCTCTGAAGGTCTTTCAGTGGGACAGGATGTGGAAGTGGAAGGTGGTGATATTGGTGATGTTGACTCTGTGTAGGTCTAGGCTAATGAGTGCCTTTGAGTCTTAATTTTTAACATACAAGCTTAAAAAGTAAAAAATGATAAAATTTTTAAAAATGGAAAAAAGCTTACAGAGTAAGGGTATAAAGAAAGAAGATATCTTTGTACAGCTGTACAATGTGTTCATGTTTTATGCTAAGTGTTATGAAATTCTTTCAAAAAGTTTTTTAAAAAGTGCATAAAGTGAAAAGGTTACAACAAGCTAAGTTTAATTTGTCATTGAAGAAAGAAATTTTTTAAAATAAATTCACTGTAGCCTCAGTGTACAGTGTTTATTAGGTCTACAGTGATGCACACTCATGTCCTAGGCCTACACGTTCCCTTAGCCCTCACTCACTCACATACTCAGAGCAACTTGCAGTCTTGCAAGCACCATTCATGGTAAGTGCCCTATACAGGTGTATCATTATTTATCTTTTATAACATATTTTCACTCTATCTTTTCTATGTTTAGATACAAACACCATTGTGTTTCAATTGCCTGTAGTATTGAGTACAGTAACGTGCTGTACATGTTTGTAGTCTAGGAGCAATAGGCTATACCATGTAGCCCAGATGTGTAGTAGGCTACACCATGTAAGTTTGTGTAAGTACACAGTAAGATTTCCGGAAGTGCGCAACACAGTCACCTAATGACATTTCTCAGAATGTGTCCCCATTGTTATGTAACCCATTACTGTATTCACCAGCAAGGGAATTGTTGGGCATATGGTAATTCTGTGTTTAACTCTTAAAGAAACTCTTCAGTTGTTTTCTACCTTGGCTCCCCTATTGTACATTCCTAGTAGCAAAGCTTAACAGTTACAATATTTCCACATACTTCACACTAGTTATTTTCTTTATATGTAAATAACTATGTATCTGCATGTTAGTAGATGGGAAGTGGTATCTCATTGTGGTTTTGATTTGTATTTCTCCAATGGCTTATGATGTTGAGTATCTTTTACATGTATTTATTCACCATTTCTGTATCTTCTAAGGAGACATGTCTATTTATATATTTTTCCCATTTTAAAACTTGGTTATTTGCTTTGTATTATTAATTTATCAGAGTATTTTATATATTCTTGTACTAGACCCTTATCAGAAATATGATCTGTAAATATCTTCTCCCATTCTGTGGTTGACATTTAGCTTTCTTGGTGTCCTATGATGCTCACTTTTTTTTTTTTTTTTTTTTTTTTAGACAGAATCTTACTCTGTCACCCAGGTTGGAGTGCAATGGCACGATCTTGGCTCACTGCAAGCTCCACCTCCTGGGTTCAAGCGATTCTCCTGCCACAGCCTCTGAAGTAGCTGGAACTATAGGCACATGCCACCATGCCCAGCTAATTTTCCTATATTTGTAGTAGAGACAGGGTTTCACCACATTGGCCAGGCTGGTCTTGAACTCCTGACTTCATGATCCTCCTGCCTCAGCCTCCAAAAGTGCTGGGATTACAGGCGTGAGCCACCATGCCCAGCCAAGTTATAAGTTTCTACTGAGCACCATTGCCACTCTTTCCTGTACATTTTTTATATGTCATGTTTTGGTTTTTCTTTAAGTATTTTCACACACACGCACACACACACACACATAGAGAAGCACATATATATGTATATACACACAAATATATTCTTAAACTTTCAAGAATCTATAAGGAACTTAAACAATTAAATAAGCAAAAAATAAATAACTCCATTAAAAATTGGGCAAAAAACACAAACAGATTTATCTCAAAAGAGACTACACAAGTGGCCAAGAGACATGAAAAAATGCTCAGTATCACTAATCAGCAGAGAAACGTAAATCAAAACCACAAAATGACATTCTTATGCCACTCGAAATGGCTATTAATAAAGTCAAATGTAATAGATGCTGGCGAGGCTGTGGTGAAAAGGGAATGAATGCTTATACACTGTTGGTGGGAAGGCAAATTAGTTCAGCCTCTGTGGAAAGCAGTTTGGAGATTTCTCAAAGAACTTAAAACAGAGCTACAATTCAATTTAGGAGTCACATTCCTGGGTATATACCCAAAGAAAAATAAATCAATCTACCAAAAGGACACCTACCCTCATACGTTCATTGCAGCACAATTCACCATAGCAAAGACATGGAATCAAACTAGGTGACTATTGATGGTGGACTGGATAAAGAAAACTTGGCACATATGCACCATGGAATACTATGTAGCCATAGAAAGAATAAAATCATTTACTTTACAGCAACATCGATGGAGTTGGAGTTCATTATTCTAAGCATTTTCTAATTTGTTTGTGGGACCTATGATTATTTCAAAATGTGTTTTTAAATTTTCACGTATTTCTGAATTTTCCAAATTTCTTTCTGCTAATTTATAATCTTTTTCAATTGTGGTTAGGAAATACACTTCTAATAATTATAATATTTTTAAATTTATTGAAACTTATTTCTAGTCTTAAAAATGTTTTAACTTGAAGAATGTTCAATGTACACTTTAGAGAAATGTGTATTTTGATTTTTGGAGGGTAGATTATTAGGTATATATCTACGAAGTCTAGTTGATATTTAATAATATTCAAGTCTTCTATTTTCTTACTTTTCTTCATTCTAATTCTTCCATCTATTAGTGAAAGAAGGGTATTGAAGTCTCAAATTGTTTTTGTTAAATGATGTTTTTCACTTCATTTCTATCAGTGTTTACTTCTTGTATATTGAGACTCTATTGTTAGCTGCGTATATGTTTATAATTGTTATATATTTTTATTGGATTGACTGTATCATTATATGATGCCCTTTTTTCTTTAGTAACAATTTTATATTAAAGTTCATTTTATATAATTTTAGCATAAGCAGACAGTTTTTGTTTAAATGGAATATCTTTTTTTATTCTTTTAATTTCAATTTATTTGTGTCTTTGGATCTAAATGAGTTTCTTGTAGACAACATAAAATAGATCTTTTGAAAAATCCATTCTACCAAGCTATGTATTTTTATTGGAAAGTTTGTTTACTGTTAATGCAATTTTTTAAAAAAGACTTATTTATGATTTTGCACTCTTTCTTGTCTCCTTTGGTTTCTTGTTCTTCTTACTGCATTTTTTGAATTAAATATTTTCCAGTGTATAAATTTTAATTTCCTTGTCGTTGCTTTTTCTATAAATTTTGAATTATTTTCCTAGTGGTTTTATTGTGCATTACAAATAACACTGTAATTTATAACAATCTGGCTTGGATTAGTAACAATTTCTATAATACAAAAATTTTACTCCCATATAGATTTGTTCCTTCTTGGTGCTGTTATCATCACAATTCATGTTTGTACATTGTGTGGCCAACACAGATTTATAATTATTGCATTATATAGTTAGTTTTTAATTTATGTAAAATAAAAAGGAATTTTAACACATATATATTTATTCAGTCTTTTATATTTACCTATGTGATTTCCTTTACATTGTTATTTATTCCTTCATATAGATTTAACATCTACTGTCCTTGAATTTCAACCTAAGAACTCCCTTTAGAATTTGTTGTAGGGCATCATCAGAAAAAAGTACTTGCAGACGCATGTTTATAGTAGCACAATTCACAACTGCAAAATCGTGGAACCAACCCAAATGCCCATCAATCAATGAGTGGATAAAGAAACTGTGATATCTATCTATCTATCTATCTATCTATCTATCTATCTATCTATCTATCTATCCATCCATCCATCTATGATGCAATACTACTCAGCTATAAAAAAGAATGAATTATCAGCATTTGCAATGACCTGGGCGAGATTGGAGACTATTATTCTAAGTGAAGTAACTCAGGAATGGAAAACCAAACATCATATGTTCTCACTGATATGTGGGAGCTAAACTAAGAGGATGCAAAGGTAAAAGAGTGATACAATGTGTGACACACATCTACAATCATCTGATCTTTGACAAACCTTACAAAAGCAGTAGGGAAAGGATTCCCTATTCAATAAATGGTGTTGGCAAAACTAGCCAGCCATATTCAGAAAACTGAAACTGGACCCCTTCCTTACACCTTATACAAAAATTAACTCAAGATGGATTGAAGACTTAAATGTAAGAACTAAAACCATAAAAACCCTAAAAGAAAACCTAGGCAATACCATTCAGGACATAAGCATGGGCAAAGACTTCACGACTAAAACATGAAAAGCAATGGCAACAAAAGCCAAAATTGACAAATTGAATCTAATTAAACAAAGAGCTTCTGCACAGCAAAAGAAACTATCATCAGAGTGAACAGACAACCTACAGAATGGGAGAAAATGTTTGCAATCTATCTATCTGACAAAGGGCTAATATCTAGAATCTATAAGGAACTTAAACAAATTTATGATGAAAAAAACAAACAATTGCATCAAAAAGTGGGCAAAGGATATGAACAGACACTTCTCAAAAGAAAACACTTATTCAGCCAACAAATTTATGAAAGAAAGCCCATCATCACTGGTTATTGGAGAAATGCAAATCAAAACCACAATGAGATCCCATCTCATGCCAGTTAGAATGGCGATCATTAAAAAGTCAGGAAGCAACAGATGCTGGAGAGGAAGTGGAGAAGTAGGAATGCTTTTACACTGTTGGTGGGAGTGTAAATTAGTTCAACCGTCATGGAAGACAGTGTGGTGATTCCTCAAGGATCTAAAACCAGAAATATCATTTGACCCAGAAATCCCATTACTGGGTATCTACCCAAAGGATTATAAATACTCCTGTTCTAGAGACACATGCACACATATGTTTATTGCAGCCCTGTTCACGGTAGCAAAGACTTGGAACCAACCCAAATGCCCATCAGTGATAGACTGGATAAAGAAAATGTGGCATATATATACCATGGAATACTATGCAGTCATAAAAAAAGGATGAGTTCATGTCCTTTGCGGGGACGTAAATGAAACTCGAAAACATCATTCTCAGCAAACTAACACAGAAACAGAAAACCAAACACTACATGTTCTCACTCATAAGTTGGAGTTGAACAATGAGAACACATGAACACAGGGAGGGGAACATCACACACCGGGGCCTGTGGGGGGGTGGGTAGGGGGCTAGGAGAGGGATAGCATTAGGAGAAATACCTAATGTAGATGACAGGTTAATGGGTGCAACAAACCACCATGGCGGTGTATACCTATGTAATAAACCTGCATGTTCTGCACATGTATTCCAGAACTTAGAGTATAATAATAATAATAAAAGAAGGCCAACACATCATCTCTAAATAAAAAGCATTAAGTAGCATTGAAAAAAAATAATGATACAATGAAGTTTGGGGACTTGGAGGGAAGAGTCAGAGGGGGACAAGGGATAAAGGACAACAAATACGGTACAGTGTATACTGCTCAGGTGATGGGTGCACCAAAATCTCACAAATCACCACTAAAGAATTTACTCAAGTAACCAAACACTACCTGTACCCCAATAACTTATGGAAAAATAAATTTAAAAAAATTAAAATTAAATAAAAAAAGAGTTGTTGTAACCAAATACAACCTGTACCCCAATACCTTACGGAAAAATACAATTAAAAAAAAGAACTTGTTGTAGGGTAAATCTGCTAGTGATAAACTCTGCTTTTATCTAGGAATGTTTTTGTTTTTTCTTCATTTCTGAAGACTGGCTTTGCCAGATATAGAATTCTTGCCTGACTCTTTTCTTTTACTACTTTAAATATTTCATCACATTTCCTCTATGTTTTCTGATATGAAATTAATCATTAATCTCATTGAGGATCCTTTGTATGTTATGATTATCTTTTCATGCTGCTTTCAAGATGTTTTCAAAATATTTGGCTTTTGAAAGTCTAATTATAATATATTTAATTATAGATTTCTTTGAATTTATTCTACTATGAGTACATTGAGCATTTTGATGTGTAGATTAACATTTTTCATCAAAGTATGATTATCTTTAGTCATTGTTTCTTCAAATTTCTTTCTTCTCCTTTTTCTCTCTCCTCCTGGGACTTTCAATATGAATGAATTGGTACACAAGTCACCAAGACTTTCTTCAGTTTTTTATTTATTTATTTATTTATTTTGCTGTTCCTCAGTCTGGATAATCTCAATTGATCTACTTTCAGTATTGCTGATTCTTTATTCTGTCTGCTTGAGTGTGCTATTGAGCCCCCTCTGTATAATTTTTCATATCAGTTATTATACTTTTCAACTTCTTAATTACTATATAAACTTTTAATTATTTTAATCTCATTATTAATATTCTGTACTCTTTGAGACAGTGTTCCAATTCGTCTTCCTCTTTAGACATTGTGTCCTTAGCTCATTGAACATGTTTAAAATAGCTGAGTCAAAGTTTTTGTCTTAAAAGTCTAAGTTCTAGGCTTCCCCTTGGACAGTTCTATTTAATAATTTTTTTCTTCCTCAATATGGGCCATAATTTCTTATTTCTTTGCTTGTTCAGTCGTTTTGGTTGGGGACTGGATATTTTGAATATTATAATTTAGCAACTCTGGAAATTACATTCTCTAAAGTGTTTTTCAAATTACTCATAGACATCTCATTTCCCAGACTTTCCTCCCAAGTTTTAAGTTAGTCTGTTGAGCGGCTCAGCTGTTTTCTAACCACACACAGAAGCAATTAAAATATTTGCCTATACATGCTTTAAACATATGCAGTCTTTCACTTCCTTCTGGGTGGCAGCTTTAGCATTGGGCAAGTTCTGAGTCAGGTGAAATAAAGATAAGCCCTTTGAGCCAGTCTTCCAAGGAACCAAAGTACAGATGAAAAAAATAATTACACTTACTTGTTAATGAGGTCCAATCTTCTCCTATGGTACTGGAAATGTGAGCTGTTACTTCCAAAACTACCAGAGTTGAAAACTGGGAGATGAGAATGGGGTAGTTAAAATGCCACACATTTCACTGTTCTTACCAAGATTCAATTGTTTTTCTTGAGCAAGCACTGGTTGTTGCAAGCCTGTGGTTAATCTTCGGTGTTCCCAAAAATTTATACTGACAGCTTTTCCCAGTATTTTAATTGCCTATTTTGAAGGGATACAGTTTTAGGTTCTTATTCCATTACTTTCCTGAAGACTATACTTTTATTTTTCAATTCCTAACTTTTAAATTAGTTTAGAAGTGATTATACCTTTCTTACCTTTCAGGCTTCTGAGTGGTCTACAGACATTTTTTAAAAAGCATATTAAGGCTGAACATAGTGACTCACACCTGTAATCCTAACACTTTGAGACGCTGAGGCAGGCAGACCATGAAGTCAGGAGATCGAAACCATCCTGGCAAACAAGGTGAAACCCCATCTCTACTAAAAATACAATTAGCATGTGCCTGTAGTCCCAGCTACTCAGAGGGTGAGGCAGGAGAATTGCTTGAACCTGGGAAGCGGAGGTTGCAGTGAGCCAAGATCATGCCACTGCACTCCAGCCTGGGCGACAGAGCTAGACTCCGTCTCAAAAAAAAAAAAAAAAAAAAAAAAAAAAAAAAAAAAAAAAATTCCAATATTAATATACTATATTTTAACTAAGCTGATCTAAAGCTCCCTCTTTTTTAAGTTCTTAAAATTAAATTTAATTTTCACTCTTGAAACACTTGTGTATAGTATCTTTAAAGATCTAAGACTTCGAGTCCTGTGCATTTATATCAAACATTTTTAGAAAAAAAATATTATGTAATTCTTTGCTAGTCCTTTTTTGCTCAATGTAACAATAAAATAGACATAAGTATCAGCATATTAAAATGATTAAAAATAACAGGAGTATTAATTATATTGCCATCACTGAAGTATAATACATGTAATAATAAGTACAGTACACATATGGATAAGAAACAAGAAAATAACAACAGAAATAAGCCAGGCCTGAAGAATGAAGAGTAATAAGTTAATCATACATTGCAATTACTGATTTAAGAGAGAGAGGAAACATTTTGCTGGCAGATATTGTAAGATGGATGATTTCTAATTTGATACTAAAATGAATAAAAATATTACTTTTCAAGTGTGGTTAATGTAAACATGGTTACTTATGAGTGGGAAGATAAGTATCTCTTGTAATAAACAGGTAACCATATAGAATTATAATACTTCCAATCACCCAGAGAGTAGTATTGTAAACAGGAAAAAATAACAAATTTACTGCATTAAAAATCACTATAAAAATTTAATACCTTTATTCCTGCTGTCAGGAGCAGGAAGAATGAATATGTATGACTAGGTACTATTGAATAACCTGTTTAAATGAATGTAGCAAATCATTTAAATCCTCCAGGGTTTTCTTTTTATTACCACAAAGTCATCTAGGTACATAGGCAATTTAGTTCTGTCAGCTCAAGCAGTGTGCATTTTTATATCATCAAAAGAACAATTTAGAGTGTACATTTTTACCTTTATATTGTAGGGGAAAACAGCATGACAGTATGATTTTAGACAATTCTGTTCAAACTTGCTCTAAGTTGGTCAGATAGTAAAATATTACCTACACGATTAACACAAAATCTATAAGATTGTATTAATCACCATGTATCAGAAAATAAAAGAAATGTAAAATTATTTATGCAAACAGAATAATATCATACTAAACACATACACCAATAAGGTCTTGCTAAGATCCCAGTGGGAGCAGAATTAAAGTGCAGAGTTTAACAAAAAGTATTAACGTCCTACAAAATGTGTTTTTAAAATATTTTCCTAAGAAAACCTCCTTGGGAAAGATCATTAAATAAGTACTTGTACTTAAAAACTGCTTATATATAAGGATATAAACATTGTATCCTGGGATTAAAAAAAGTTATGTTAAAATGAACAACTGAATGCTCTGCCTTCCAAATAATAACAAATTTAATATGGAGAAGACTTTAGGAAACTGGAATGAAACAAGCTCTGCTCAAATGTGTGTTTTTCCCATACATTATAGTCAGGGAAAGGAGAAGGCTTGTTGCTGCTCTTCAGTGCCTGGCAGCCAGGTTGGGGGTGGCGAGTATACTACATACCCCTCATGCCCCTCACCAGCTTCTGGGTTATTTGCATAAATAAATACCTAAATTTTAAATTATGCTGATATTTATTATGTTAAAATATTGATAAAATAAATATTTTAAATAATGAACTCATTTGATTTGTGTGATTGACTAAAAAACATTGTTTTTATTGACTTTGTCAAAGATCAGTTGGCTGTAGGTGTGTAGAGGCTTTGTTTCTGGGTTTTCTATTCTGTCTTATTGATCAGTGCATCAATTTTCATACAAGTGCCACACTGCTTTCTTACTGTAGGCTTGTATTATAATTTGAAGTCAGGTAATGTGATGCTTCCAGGTTTGTTTCTTTTGCTCAGGATTGCTTTGGCTATCATTGGTCATTGGTCATTTCATGTGGTCATTGAAAAGTAGATACTTACCAAGTATGATTTACAACAGAGTATATTATAGTCTATTGCATTTATTTTTTAATATTTGATAATATGATATATCATTAATATCTAACTAGTTTTTATTTTTTATAGATTTAGGGGGTATAATGGCAGTTTTGTTACCTAGATATACTGCATAGTGCTGAAGTTATTACCTAAACAGTATACCTTGTACCGATTAGGAAATTTCTTATCTCTCACCTGCTACTCACTTTCAAACCCTTTAAAATTCTCCAGTGTCTATTATTCCACACTCTATGTCCATGTGTACACATTATTTAGCTACCACTTATAAGAGAACATTTGCTATTTGTCTTTCTGTTTCTGAGTTATTTCACTTGTGATAATAGCCTCCAGATGTATTCCTATTGCCACAAAAGACATGATTTCATTCTTTTCTATGACTAAGTAGTATTCTGTGGTATATTTGTACCTCATTGTCTTTATCCAGTCATCTGATCATGAACACTTAGGTTGGTTCCACATATTTGGTATTGTAAAGAATGCTATGATAAACATATAAGTGCAGATATCTCTTTGATGTAATGATTTCTGTTCCTTTGGGTAGATACCCAATAGTGAGATTACTAGATCAAATAGTATTTCTATGCTTAGTTCTTTGAGAAGTGTCCATACTGTTTTCCATAGTGGTTGTACTAATTTACACACCATCAACAGTGTATAAGCATCCTTTTATTTTCTCTGTATCCTCACCAACATCTATTATTTCTTGACTTTTTAATAATAGCCATTCTGACTGCATAAGATGGTGTCTCATGTTGGTTTTGATTTGCATTTATTTGATGATTAGTGAAGTTGAGCATTTTTTAATGTGCTTGTTGGCCATTTGTGCATCTTCTTTTGAAAAAAAAAGTCTGTTCACATCCTTTTCTCACTTTTTAATGGAGTTATTTGTTTCCGTTATTGTTGTTGAGTTGTTTAAGTTCCTCATAAATTCTGGATATTAACTCTTTGTCATATGCATAGTTTACAAATATTTTCTCTTATTCTTAGGTCGTCTGATCACTGTTGATTATTTCTTTCATTGTGCAGAAGCTTTTTAGTTAAATGAAGTACAGTTGGTCTATTTTTGTTTTTGTTGCATTTGCTTTTGAGGACTTAGTCATTAATTCTTTGCCTGGGCCAAAGTGCAGAAGAGTTTTTTCTAGGTTTCCTTCCAGTATTTTTATAGCTTCAGGTTTTAGTAATACATTTAAGACTTTACCCCACCTTGAGTTAACTTTTCTATGTGGTAAGCAATAGGGGTTCAGTTTCATTCTTCTGCATATTGCTGACCAATTTTTCCAGCACTATTCTTTAAAGCAGGGTTTCCTTTCCCCAAAGTGTGTTTTTATTGACTTTATCAAAGATCAGTTGGCTATAGATGTGTGGAGGCTTTGTTTCTGGGTTTTCTATTCTGTCTTATTGATCAATGCATCAATTTTCATACAAGTGCCATACTGTTTTCTAACTGTAGGTTGTATTATAATTTGAAGTCAGGTAATGTGATGCTTCCAAGTTTGTTTCTTTTGCTCAGGATTGCTTTGGTTATTTTGGGCTTTTGTTGTTGTTGTTGTTCCATATGAATTTTCGTATTGCTTCTTCTAATTCTATGAAAAATGATACTGGTATTTTGATAGGAATTGCATTGAATCTGTAGATTGTTTTGGGTAGAAAGCTCATTTTGATATTATTGATTTTTCCAATCTATAAGTACGAAAAGTTTTTTCATATGTTTATGTCATCTACAATTTATTTCACCAGTGCTTTGTAGTTTTCCTTGTAGAGATTTTTCACCTCCTTCCTTTAATTGTATTCTTAAGTATTTTATTTATTTGTTTGTTTTGTCATATTTATAAATAAAATTGTCTTCTTGATTTGGCTCTCAACTGGCTTGTTATTGGTGTATAGAAATGCTACTAATTTTTTACAATGATTTTTTATCCTGAAAGTTTAGTGATTTTTTAATCAAATCTAGGAGTCTTTTGGAAGAGTCTTCAGGGTTTTCTAGGAATAAGATCACGTAGTCAGTCAGCAGATAATTTGACTACCTTTTTTCTTATTTGGATTCCTTTCCTCTCTTTCTCTTGTCTGATTTATTTGGTGAGGATTTCCAGTAGCATGTTGAATAGGAGTAGTGAGAGTGGACATCTTTGTCTTGTTTCAGTTAGTGAGGGAAATGCTTTCAACTTTTGCCCATTCAATATGATGTTGGCTGTGGGTTTGTAACAAATGGCTGCTATAAGTTTTGTGGTATATTACATTGCTGTTTAATTTCTTGAAGACTTTTTTCAAGAAGGGATACTATCTTTTTTTTTTGTTGTTGTTGTTGTTGTTGTTGTTGTTTTTTTTGTTTTTGTTTTTTTGTTTTTTTTTTACTTTAAGTTCCGGGATAAAGTTCCGGGATGTGCAGTTTGTGCGATTTGTTACGTAGGTATCCATGGTGGTTTGCTACACCTATTAACCTGTCATCTAGGTTTTAAGCCCAACATGCATTAAGTATTTGCCCTAATGCTCTCTCTCCCTTTGCCCCCCAAACTCCAACAGGTCCTGGTGTGTATTGTTCCCCTCCCTGTACCCATGTGCTTTCATTGTTCAACTCCCACTTATGAGTGAGAACATGTGGTATTCGCTTTTCTGTTCCTGTGTTAAAGTTTGCTGAGAATCATGGCTTCCAGCTTCATCCATGTCCCTTCAAAGGACATGGTCTCATTATTTTTTATGGCTGCATGGTTTTCTATGGTGTATATGTGCCACATTTTCTTTATCTAGTCTTTCACTTATGGACATTTGGGTTGGTTCGAAGTCTTTGCTATTGTAAATAGTGCTGCAAAAAGCATACATGTGCACATTTCTTTGTAGTAGAATAATGTATAATCCTTTGAGCATATAACCAGTAATGGGATTGCTGGTTCAAATGGTATTTCTGGTTCTAGGTCCTTGAGGAATCATCATACTGTCTCCCACAATGGTCAAGATAATTTACACTCCCACCAACAATATAAAAGCATTCCTATTTCTCCCATTGGTCTCGCTGGGAGCTGGAGACCAGAGCCGTTTCTGTTCGGACATTTTGCCCCCTCCACCGGGATGCTACATTTTTAATGCTTTTTCTGCATCCATTGAGATTATTACATAGTTTCTGTTTTTAATTTTGGGGTGAATCACATTTATTAATTTTCATATGTTGGATTGTTCTTAGATCCCTGAAATAATTTGATCATGATCATACGCATTTGATCATGGTGTATTACGTTTTCAATGTGCTGTTGAATTCAGTTTGATAGTATTTTGTAGAGGATGTTTCCATCTATGTTCATCAGGAATGTTGGTCTGTGATTTGCTTTTTTTTCGTTGCATTATTGCTGGCCTTGATATCTGGGTGATACTGGCTTCATAATATGAATCAGGGAGGTTTCCCTTCTTTTTAATTTTTTGAAGCCATTTCAGCAGAATTGATATCAGCTCTTTGTACATCTGATAAAATTCAGCTATGAGTACATCCGGTCAGGGGCTTTTTATCAGTGTTGTTGCTGGAATATTTTTTTTTGCTTGATTCAATCTACTAGTTATTATTAATCCAGTCAGCATTTCTATGTTTTTTTTTTTTTTTTTTCTGTTTCTGTACTGGGAGATTGTGTCTTTCCAGAAATTTATTTATTTCCTCCAGGTTTTCTATTTTGTGGTTGTATAGTTGTTCAGACTTTAAGTCTTGACATTTGTAATAGTATTTTCTAAGAATGAAAATCCTTTCCTTTGGTTTGAAAATATGAGAATCTAATGTGGGATGAAAGGAGACTCTAAAGAAAGTAATCAAGTGAATCCACTAAAGGATGTTGAAAAAGATTACCAAAATAATATATCATACTAAATACTAAAAACAATTTTTATTATTTACATTTATTAATTGCATTCACACACTATTACTTTTATCCCTGATGTCATATTTCTTGAGTGAATTTTTGCCTTATATGTTAAAAATTCTAATTGCATTCAAACTTTTATATTAGTGATAAACTATTTTTGAGCAATTATAGTTTTAATATTATATTGAGAAAAATAATTTTGTTAACTTATGTAAATGAAAAAGGTAAAAATTATAAAAATATAGGCTAAATTTTTTATTACATAGTTAATGCTAGTTTTAATTTTAATTTTAATTTTTTTCAAGTGTCTTTTTCTTTAAACGTGTTTATTTAATTTAACAAGTTCAAACAAATTTTATATTATACCTTATTACCTCCTGAATAATTATCAGTATCAGAAGCACATTAAAACTAAAATCCTGTTTTAAATGCATATATGAAATGTGAACTACATAGACATAAAATATACTCTTAATTATTTAAAAATTTGAAATCACTCCTATTGTATGCATTTTTATCAGAAAATTTAGCATGAAAGTATTTAAAACATAGATTCATATGAAAAATAATACCCTAGAATTTTTTAAAGTGGAAGACAATGACAAAGAGATTAATATTAACAGTATTATTTGCACATTGATAATAGACAAGGCACTCTTCTGGAAGTTTTTGATGAAATCATAAAATGGTATGTACTTTGTGCTCATGGAGCTTACCGCCTGGGAAAACTGGAAATTTGAAAGAAGCAAACATGTTTTCTCCTGAAAAATATTTCCAATGTTTGAAAGCCAGTTTCCTGGACAATTCACTTTTATTTTCTTGCTTCTTTAGCTTGAAAACTTAAGCGAGACTTTTCTCCTGCAATAAGACATCGCAATTATTTTTATACTTTGGAAAGTTCATTAGCATTGAGAATTTATGTGGCAAATAAATCACATTTTTCCTCCTTCATTCAGAACCACTGAGAAATATGACACACGAAAAGGTGGAGACCCAAATGCTAACTTATTAGTAATACAGATTGAGAATATAGCTATTTGTCTATGGGCGGGTGGGCTTGCTCATAACCACTCCTGCATTAGGTGAACATTCTCTTATGCTATAGGCCTTGTCCATGGGTGGAAACTACCTTGCAGAAAATGCTAGGAAATGGAGTAGTAGAGGATGCTTTAACAGCCAGTCTGAATCTAAAACACAAACTGAAAAGGGTAAAGCATGATGTTCAATGTTTTTCTCCCAAACTTACCGGTAAGGTATTTCACACTTTCCTGGGGTTACAGAGAGGGAGTGAGGTAGTACAGAAGGTAGAATGTTTGTCACATTTTTTTTATGGCTAGTAGTTGAAAAGAATTCTCTTGTATAGAAATAATATAAATGATAGGCCCCGGTGTGTGGGGGGAGGGATTGCATTGGGAGTTATACCTGATGTAAATGATGAGTTGATGGGTGCTGACGAGTTGATGGGTGCAGCACACCAACATGGCACAAGTATACATATGTAACAAACCTGCACGTTATGCACATGTACCCTAGAACTTAAAGTATAATAAAAATAAATAAATAAATAAATAAATAAGAAAAAATCAAAACCAAAGTATCTCCTGCTTTTAACTCTTACTCCAGTTATTGCCAAGTGTTTACATATTAAACCTATAATTTATTTATTGACTTTTCAATTTAAGATTTTACCTATCTATTAACTTAACATTATGAAACTTGAAGATTTATTTTAATGAACTCCTCTCTACTTTTGAGTTCATAGAAGTAGAAAGTACAATCATGGTCATCAGAGAATGGAAAAGGTAGGGAGAAGAGGATGATAGGGAGAGGCTGGCTAACAAAGTTACATTTAGATGGGAAGAAAAAATTCTAGTGCTCTGTAGCACTGTAGGGTGAAAATGGTTAACAATAATTTAGTGTATATTTTCAAAAAGCTAGAAAAAATGGAATGTTTATAGCACAAATAAATTATAAATGTTCCAGGTGATAGATATGCTAATGACCCTGATCTGATCATTACATTTTGTATACATGTATCAAATGTCCCTCTGTATCCCATAAATATATACAATTATGATATGTCAACTAAAAATAAAAGGAAGAAAATCAAATCTTCTTTATTTTAAAAGAAAAAAAAAAGAATATGAGTAAAGATTAAAACCTATCACACAGTTACTCTTTCAATATATTGGAATCATATTAGAATGTTTCATCCTTTTTCATTCATTAGTTGCCATTATACAGGTACAACTGCTACAGTCCCACATTCATTTGAAAACAAAATTATCATAATTTTTGTACTCACTTATTAGAAAATGTGAACTTTTGCTTGGAGCCCAGATCAAAGTGGTTGCATAGCAGGGTATGTAACAAATCATAGTTTGTATCACAGTGAGACAGAAATCATCTTATGAATGTCAGGATGTCAAATTTTGATATTGTTTTATAGCTAATGCTTAACATAGAATATTTCATATTTTTCATTCCTATTGTGAGAACTACAGCTTAAATCAAAGAGTGTAAACATAGCATTTATCTATTTTTAAACAAACATTACTGATAATTGTTTCTTTTGTGTAAAGGAACACAAATCTTCTTGTCACTGAATTGTATAAACCATATTCCAGTCTGGTGAGAGTCTATTATTAGCACACCCAATGCAGAAAGCATCTTACTTTAGTCAAAGAATTATAGAAACTTGGATTTGGAAGGACATTAAGGATCATTTCATCTAAATCCTGCATTTTACTAATGAGGTCCAGAAGTCTAGACAAGTCAGTTGATTTTCACAAGGTGAGATCTAAATTCATAATAGGCTAAGACTAGAACTCCCTTTTCCTTGCTCATTTGTTCACTGTCAAGGCTATATTTCAGACTGTTCTTTCTCTGTGTGGTTCCAATATGCACAAATTTGTTGTCACAGCTTAGGTACATGACACCAATCGCCAACAATATGGTTCCATTTTCAGTTTCCACGGTCTATGAAGTGTGAGTATTTGCATAAAGTGCAAAATTCACTGTCAGCCCTTTCATCCACTAATCAGTAAATAAATGGCAAATGAGAACCATAGCCGGGGACGGACTTTCAAAGTCTGGTAGTGCTTGTTCCTGTGGATCTCTTATCTAATGCATTCACAGATAGCAAAGTACATAGTTGTATTGCCTCCTTTACCCCCAGTGATAAATCCATGTGGCATTTTACAACAACAACGACAAAAAGCATAATCAAGGGAGGGAATGGTCCAACAAAGACAAAAGTGCAGTAAAGAAAAAAAAAAAAAAAAACACAAGAATGCTGGAAGTGAAATTGATTATGATTAGGAAATTAAAAAATGGCAATAGCAAAGCGATGCTAAGAGGAAACCCGGGTCTGTGTGAAATTTTGGTACAGATCACATTGACAATGTACAACGAATAAAACAAAGTAACATCTCTTTAACATCTTTTATTTTATTTGCTCTAGGAACAAAAAGTTGTGTATGGTCAAAGCGGAGTGTTTGCTTCTTGTGTTAGGTGGAATAGTGACTTCCCAAAATGTCAATGTCCTAAGTTTTGCAACCTGTGAACATGTTACTTTACATGGCAGAAGGCACTTTGCAGATGTAATTTAATTACAAACCTTGAGTTAGAGAGCATATCCTGAATTATCCAACTGGGCCTAATGTAATCATAAGTTTTGTTTTTTGTTTGTTTGTTTGTTTTTTGAGACGGAGTCTCACTCTTTCACCCAGGCTGGAGTGCAGTGACCGGATCTCAGCTCATTGCAAGCTCCGCCTCCCGGGTTCACGTCATTCTCCTGCCTCAGCCTCCTGAGTAGCTGGGACTACAGGTGCCCGCCGCCAGGCCCTGCTAATTTTTTTGTATTTTTAGTAGAGACCGGGTTTCACCCTGTTAGCCAGATCTCGATCTCCTGACCTCGTGATCCGCTCACCTCGGCCTCCCAAAGTGTTGGGATTACAGGCGTGAGCCACTGCGCCCAGCCAATCACAAGGTTTTTATAGGAAGAAGACAGAAGGTGACAGTCAAAGAAATCTTAACAAGGTGACCGCATCTTATCGTATGCTCTTACAAATGAATAACCTTCCACAGCAAGCTTAGAGGGAAATGTGACTATGGAAGAATGGTCAGAAAGATGCAATGTTAACTAGCTTTGAAGATAAAGGGATAGGGTAGAGCCAGGGTATATCAGCAGCCTCTAGGAGCTGAAATAGGCCAAGAAACAGATTCTTCTTTCCTAGAGCATCCAGAAAGGAACCCAGTCCTACCCACACCTTGATTTTAACCAATTGAGACCTGTGTCAGGCTTCTAACTCACAAAAGTGTAAAGATGATAAATTTGTATTGTTCTAAGCCTCCAAATTTTTGGTAATATGTTACTGCAGCAACATAAAACTAATTCACTTGCTCTTTGAATTGCACATATTATGGCTGACACTTTTATTATATGGTGAAAGTAACTTTGCAGAATCTAAATAGAATGTCAGTGGAGCTATAGAATGAATAGTTTACTAGGGAATGTTGACACTGTTGCCATTCCAGTTCCAAGAACTTAGTGAAGGCAGACTTATTTATGGAAATGAGGAAAGTGTGAGAGGATGGAGATGCCCAAGAAGAATTGACCAGCAAAATCACACTAGAGAAACTCTCAGACATATTTGATGACATTAAAAGCTCAAGGAATGAGAAACACCAGGTGCATATCTACTCTTAAGAAGAAAGAAGTATAAGAATTCACCAAGACACAGAAACATTATGAATAAGATATGTGATAAGAAGGTAACACTATTCAAACTACTTGTGATAAGTCTTTTACAAAGAAATATAATATTTAATTCTCCATATCTAATACTTTAAAACACAATATTCCAAATAAATACTAGTTTTACTGCTTGTTTCATTTCCGTATACATTTGAAGTTGACAGAGAATTTTAAAAATGTTGACATATTTGCAAAAGTATTGGAACAATCGTAGGTTCCATAACACTCGTACTATTATTATTATTGATAATTATGGTCATTTGGTCATTTGGCACAGTCCTAGCTTGCATGATCCTTTCGAAGATCTTGCATTACCATGCAAATCAAGGGCTGCCTGTATTTGATTGTGTGAATACAACAGAATTGGTTTTTCTGTTTGCTTCTTGAGGGACACATGGGTTGTTAATAATGTTGCTGTGATCATGCTTCTACATATACTTTAGTGAACAAATGTGTACATTTTTCTACATATATACTAGAAGGTGAATTGTCAGGATAGAAGATATGAATTTTTAGATTTAGTACAAACTGCCAGGTAAAACCTTCCAAAAGAGTTATATTAACATTTACAAATTTATATTAACATTTTTATTAGTCCATTTTCTTATTGCTGATAAAGACATATCCAAGACTGGGCAATTTACAAAAGAAAGAGGTTTATTGGACTTACAGTTCCATGTGACTGGGGAGGCCTCACAGTCATGGTGTAAAGTGAAAAGCACGTCTCATATGGTGGCAGACAACAGAAGAGAAACTGTGCCAGGAACCTCCCCTTTTTAAAACCTTCAGATCTCATGAGACTTATCTCACTATCATGAGAACAGAACAGCACAGGAAAGACCTGCCCCCATGATTCAATTACCTCCCATTGTTCCCTCCCATAACGTGTAGAAATTCAAGATGAGATTTGGGTGGGGACACAGTCTAACCATATCAATATTATAAAAATATACTAATATATGATATTATCACTGTATATAAGTATATAAACTTGTATTTATATAAGTTGACACTACTTCACCTTAATTCCAAAATTTGGCATTGTTAGCCTTATTTTTTTACCATTTAGTTGAGTATAAAGGTATATTTATCATTGCAGTTTAAATTTGCATTTACCTGAAGATTCAATCCCGTTTTCTTTGCCTTTTGACTATTTTGTTTTCTATTTAGTTATCTTTCAATTTATTTATTTGTGGAAGTTTTAAAATATGGTATAGTTCTTTATATTGTCTAGCTCTTTTATAATCTGTGAATTATTATTCATATGATATTCTTTCTACCTCATTTGTTGCTTTCTCCCTTACCAAAGGATATCCTTTGATGAATAGAAGTTTTACGTTTTTATGCACTCAACATTTTAATCTATTTTTTTGCCAAGTGCCTTTTTAAGTTAATAAACTTTTTTTCACCCAAAGTAATGGCATTCATAATGGTATTCTCTTATTTTTTAGTAGAAGTGTTACAGCGGATTTTTTTCTTCAGATTTAGATCTACAATTCATCTTGAAATAATGTTAGTATATGTGGTAATGTGAAAGTAAGCATTATTTTTGTTTTTTCCATGTGTACATCCAATTGTTCCACTAACATTGTTCAAAAGACCATCTTTTCCCAACTGATGTGTCAGTTTTTCTCTTGAGTTGTTCTATCCGCTGATCCCTCTTCTCTTCACACTATGACTACCCACACACTCCTTCTGTAAATCTTCTTTTTCATTGTCCTGTAAGGTTTTAGGCTTGCCTATTTTATTTAATCTGCAACAGAAGCCTCAGGGTTAGGCAAAATAAACTTAGTAAATATGCATTACTAAGTAAATGCCTTATACTTAGCAGAGCTTAAAATTGTTCTTAGAAGCAGACTCTGAGATCTCAAACAATTGAGAAAATACGGAGATGGGGGATCTTTATTCTTACATGGGGAAATAGGAGATATTTTTAAGAGAAGATGAGGAGTGAGTTGAGGCTGGAAAGTCAGGTGGAATTTTAACAGGCAAATAAGAAATCAGCAATTTCAGAAGAGGGAGTAACTTGAATACAAGCAGAAGGTGATAAAGCTGTTTATGTGAGAGAGAAAAATTGATGTGAAAAAATCATGAAGGAATGTGCATTTTAGGATGTGTGTGTGAGTGTATATGTGAGAGAGAATTGTGTGTGCATATGTGTGCATGCGAGAGACAGTGTGTGTGCATGTGTGTGTGTATTTTTGTGCATGTGAATGTTTGGGTTGAGTATAGGTTATAAATCTAAGAGGACAACACATTACCACGTTCTAAAACTGGGAAAATATGCTTTGGAGTGAATGCAGAAAAAAGTACATTGAAGTATGGGAAGAAAATATTAGGTGTTTTGATCTAAATATGACATTGAATGTTACTAGTGTTCAATATTTGCTTTAGCCAGTGGCATCTTCCATCTTTCATAAGTCAATGAGAGGACTCAAGGTTTCCTGAGAGAAGGATGAAGTTCACATGAAGAAGAGGAATTATCAGTGGCCCTTGGATTTCTGGCTTTGTTTCTGGTTAGTCACATAATTTAATAAAGACGTACTTGATTAAAGTGAATTAAAAAAATTTGTTGTCTAGTTTTAACTGAATTAATGCTTGCAAAAAAAAGGCATATGGTGAAAATTATCCTTGTAAAGAAATGAAAGATGGAAAATACTGGCAATCATAAAAATTAAGGCAAACAAAAAGACAAGGGTATGGAGTTACCCTTTCATACCTAGGAGCAGCTCTTTTCAGATATTTATTACATACATCAATTATAATCTAATCACCTTTGCAAGTGAGAAAAATACAAAAATATGTCATCTAGAAGGTTATTAAAAATATGAGTTACTTTCTGTTTTTAACAGTTAAACCTTCCCTGCTTTTTGTTCTGTGAGAGATTAGCTAAAAATACTATGTCATCATGACCAGCTTACTTTAAACTTAAGCATCCAAAGTCTGAAGGCAAACATTTTTATTTTTTGGTACATTTAGTCATGCAATAGTTAGTCCAAAACTTTATAATGTGTACTAAAGTGAATAACCGATGTTTAGGAACCTCAATTTACTACTTTAAAAAACGTGATTGAGAAAAAGGAGTTCTCGCTGTGAGAAAAATAGCTGAAATGTGAAATGATAATCAGACAATAATATTACAACAAATTAAATAAATTTACTGTTAGTATATTTTAACCAGAAGATATTAAGAATATAGTTGAATATTTGAAAAATCAAAGATCAGAAACATTAATACTGAATGGGAAGACTTTAGATAAACTCAATGAAAGCACATGTATATATGTGTGTGCATGTATGTGTATACATATATGAATGTATGCTTTCATTCAATATGCTGTCATTCAGTGCACATACATATGCTTGTATATGTATATGTGTATACATATATATACATATGTGTATATATATACATGCTCGAGCACACACACATACACACATACTCACAAATTGTAGCTGCGTCATTACTTTAAATGACTGAAAATCATGTCTATGATTCACATAACAAGTTTGGGTTTGCTGAATATTTATGGTATTTTCAACTTTTTATTACCTGTATTAGGAACAGACCTTATAGTTACTCTACATTGAAGCATCTGTAACTAGTAAATTTGTCTTATCAAGCAAAGTATTAGCAAGTCTTTCATTGTCAGATATTTGCTATGTACTCTGATGTCAACTTTATGAATAAGAAAGTGATATTTCACTCCCTAATTGCTGGATCTGTCTCTCTGTTATTAAATCATTTTGTAATCAGACAGGAAGCTAGGGTTACTTATCAGCTACTTAAATTTCAGCATGTAATACATTCTGCAGATACACTGAGGAAGAGCAGGGAAGTCAAAGTTGAGGCTCAAAATAACAGTTGGAAAACACAGCCCTAGTGGGGACTTGATTAGGTGACTTCGGCCATGAGTAAAATGGGCCATTTAAGATTTGACTTTGAAAAGTTAGTTGAGTTTATGGTGGCTTTATCGTGAGTGAGATGGTGCTTTTGGAAAAGGTAGGTAGGTATGTTTCTAACAGCTGAGTCTTAATGAATACAGAGAAGTCAATGGAAAGTTTACCAAACCAGTACATGGCTTGATGCCTTTGTAAGTGGCCTGGTGTGGCTTATGTTCATGACACAATACAGGTTGGCCTGGAGGTGCAGGTGGGGCAAAGACACTAAAAGGGCATTAAAAGTGATACTAAAAGCACATTGGAAGAGCGATTTCTAGTTCAATTGAAGTCTCATGTCAAAAATGAGATAAAATTTTAGTAATATTTTTTAAACCGTTATGTTTTTCAGCAAGATCTTCAAAATAACTAAGTTCCATATGGGTTAAAGAGCACCAGAATATGAAGTTGTATCCCTGAATTGTTAGTGCCATGTTTTATCTATTTACTTTAATTTTACTACTTAAATTTCTTTTTTTTTTTTTTACCATTTTTCTAAATTTAATTTTTAAATATATTGTTTATTTTATTTTATTTTATTGAGACAGAGTCTAGCTCTGTCACCCAGGCTGGAGTGCAATGGCACAATCTTGGCTACTGCAACCTCTACCTCCCAGGTTGAAAGCGATTCTCCTGACTCAGCCTCCTTAGTAGCTGGGATTACAGGCATGTGCCACCACGTCTGGCTAATTTTTTGTTTGTATTTTTAGTAGAGATAGGGTCTCTCCATGTTGGCCAGGCTGGTCTCTAACTCCTGACCTCTTGTGATACACCAACCTTGGCCTCCCAAAGTGTTGGGATTACAGACGTGAGTCACTGGGCCCAGTCAATTTTTACTTAATTTAAAAATTCGTTGGTGCCATGTTTAGAAAGGCTGTGACGAAATGACTACTCAAAGTCCTCTTATATTGCACTCAGATAGAAAGGAAAAAAGCAAAGGGTCGTATATTTGGGTTTATTTATAAGGTTCTACTGTCTGTACTTTTTCTATGTCTATGTTTTTATTTTTCCGACATATTTTTCTATGTCTATGCTTTATTTCACGAATATTACTGAACACGTTTGCAATAGTGAGGTGGGATTGTGCAAAATATGTCCAAACTCTCTTAAGTACACCACTGATATACACATATATGTATGCATTCACATCCTATATAATATTTGATCATCATAGAAAACATATTGTACACTACCGTATTCCTTTTTGTTATGTCTTAAAATTTTTAACAAAGCTACTTTCTAAGTACCCTGGATGATTGCCAGACAATTCCTTGGTTGACTATTTGATACCTCTGAGTTAAATGCTAAGTTGTGAATGCGGTAAGTGGTAAATTGACCTGATATTACCAGATGGAGTTTTGCAATTGAGTTTGTTCAGTTCCCATCTTCTCTATGAAATAATATAATTGAATCGATTCCTATGGAGTTTATCTAGAGAGCTTCATGTGTCATTCCTTCCACTCTAAGATTGAATAAGCAGCTGTTATGGGCTACCTGCATGAGCAAGCCTGTAGGACAAACTTTAATGAGTTAACATCCTTATGCATTTTTCAAGTCAATATGGATCTTGTCATCGCATTCAGATCAATCTTTTTTTCTACACTTTAGCACATGATAGCCTTTGTAATTAGTGCATATAGCATATAATGTTTTAGCACACAGGAAGCCTACCAAGAGTTTATAAATTTTGACCGCCAAAGTTAGAGCATCAGCTTGAATTTGGCATAGATTTACTGAAACTCCACTTAAGCACAACAAAAGAAATTTAACATAGACTAGATTTAATTTCAAGAAGGATGTAAATGCATCCTCAGATAGAAAAACTTTGCTGTTAGGATTCTTATCTCCCTCCTTGTCATGCCAAATGCAGCTTAATGAAGAACAGCATCACAACACACAGGTCTCAGGAAACTTTGTTTTTACATAATAGATTCCTAATCAGACAGAGAGACTACCTTAATGGATAAAATTAAATAAAATGAGTAGTAGTACAGCTGCCTGTACATTTATTCTTCACTAACATTTGCTTCATGTTTATTTTTCAAAACATCAGTGACTACATCACATATTTTATTTATATTACATGACCCTTCTTCTCACAATTATTTTGGAGAGGCATATGCATATTGCATTTTGTTAGCTCATTTCTAAGAACATAGTTCTCCTGAGGCCAATGCTACTGTTTCAATTTAGTACTGGCATTATTTTCTATGTCCAAACTTGGCCCAGGTGAGCAAGCAAATTTTTTGTATATATGCCAACGTATGTTCAAAATGCAAATTATGTATTTGAACATAAAGGTGTTTATACATATATAATATAATATGTAATGTACACACATATATAATATTTATGTTTATTTGTATATGAAAGATAGTTATTACAGGTTACAATCATGTTTCCCATATAAGTTTATCTTCTTTTTTTTTTGAGACAAGGTCTCACTCAGTCACCTAGGCTGGGGTGCAGTGGCACAATCACAGCCCACCATAGCCTTGACTTCCTGGGCTCAGATGATCTTCCCACCTCAGCTTCCTTAGTAGCTAGGACTACAGGTGCCTGCCACCATGCTTGGCTAATTTTTGTAGAAATGGGGTTTCAGCATGTTTCCAAGGCCGATCTCAAACTCCTGGGCTTAAGCAATCCACCCACCTCAGCCTCCCAAAGTTCTGGGATTACACACATGAGCCACTGTGCCCAGCCTCTGCACGTTTATCTTTCCAGATACCTAGAGAACACTTAATATATAAGCAGTATATGTTTTGTGAAAGACTAGTTGCTTGAATTGTGAATGTGTTTACTCCTCTTTATAATATTTGAATTGCTTAAATCAATTTTTTATGTCCTCAATTCCTTTTTTAATTTTTATTTTTGTTCTATTTTTCCATAAGTTATTGGGGTACAGGAGGTATTTGGTTACATGAGTAAGTTATTTAGTAGTGATTTGTGAGATTTTGGTGCACCCATCCCCTGAGCAGTGTACACTACACCATATTCATAGTATTTTATCCCTCGACCCCTCCCACTCTTCCCCCCAAGTCCCCAAAGTTCACTGTATCATTCTTGTGCCTTTGCATCCTCATAGCTCAGCTCCCACATATCAATGAGAATATATGATGTTTGGTTTTCCATTCTTGAGTTACTTCACTTAGAATAATAGTCTCCAGTCTCATCCACGTCACTGCAAATTATATTAATACATTTTTTTTTATGGAATAATAGTCTCCAGTCTCATCCAGGTCACTGAAAATTATATTAATACATTCCTTTTTATGGCTGAGTAGTATTCTGTACTACCCATTGCAGTTACTTTATCCACTCTTTGATTGATGGGCATTTGGGTTGGTTCCATGATTTTGCAATTGTGAATTGTGCTTCTATAACCATGCATGTGCAAGTATCTTTTTTGAATAATGACTTCTTTTACTCTGGGTAGATACCCAGTAGTGGGATTGCTGGATCAAATGGTAGTTCTGCTTTTAGTTCTTTAAAGAATCTCCACACGGTTTTCCATATAAGCTGTAGTAGTTTACATTCCTGCCTGCAGTGTATAAGTGTTCTCTGATCACTGTATCCATGCCAACAATCACTGTTTTTTGATTTTTTTATTATGGCCATTCTTGAAGGAGTAAGGTGGTATCACATTGTGGTTTTGATTTGTGTTTCCCTGACTATTAGTGATGTTGAGCATTTTTTAATATGTTTGTTGGCCAGGGCATTTGTATATCTTCTTTTGAAAACTGTCTATTCATGTCCTTAGCCCACTCTTTGATGGGATTGTTTGATTTTTTTCTTACTGATTTGTTTGAGTTTGTTGTGGATTCTGTATATCATTCCTTTGTCAGATGTATAGATGGTGAAGATTTTCTCCCACTCTGTAGGTTGTCTCTTTACTCTGCTGACTGTTCCTTTTGCTGTGCAAAAGCTCTTTAGTTTCATTACATCCAAGATATTTATCTTTGTTTTTATATTTGTTTTTGGGTTCTTGGTCAAGAAATCCTTACATAAGCCAATGTCTAGAAGGGATTTTCCAATATTATCTTCTAGAATTTTTACAGTATCAGGTCTTAGATTTAAGTTCTTCTTGAGCTGATTTTTATGTAAGGTGAGAGATGAAGATCCAGTTTCATTCTCCTGCTTGTGGCTAGCCAATTATCCCAGCACCATTTGTTGAAAAGGGTGTCTTTTTCCCACTTTATGATTTTGTTTGCTTTGTTGAAGATCACTTGGCTGTAAGTATGTGGGTTTATTTCTGGGTTCTCTATTCTATTCCATTGGTCTATGTGCCTATTTTTATACCAGTACCATGCTGACTTGGTGACTATGGCCTTATAGTATAGTTTGAAATCAGATAGTGTGATGCCTCTAGATTTGTTCTGTTTGCTTAGTCTTATTTTGTCTATGTTGTCTCTTGAAGACAGGATGCCGATAGGTCTTGGTCCTTCATTCAGCTTGCCACTCTGTGTCTTTTAATTGCGGCATTTATCCCATTTTAATGTTAGTATTTATATGTGCAGATTTGATCCTGTCATCATGATGTTAGCTGGTAATTTTGCAGACTTGTTTATGTGGTTACTTTATAGCGTCACTGGTCTGTGTATTGCAGTATGTTTTTGTTGTGGGGATTAATGGTCTTTCCCTTCCATATTTAGTGCTTCCTTCAGTAGTTCTTGCAAGGCATATCTGGTGGTAACGAATTTCCTCAGCATTTGCTTGTCTGAACAGGACCTTTTTTCTCCTTTGCTTATGAAGCTTAATTTGGCCAGATATAAAATTATGGGTTGGAAATTATTTTCTTGAAGAATGTTGAATATTGGCACTCAATCTTTTCTGGCTTGTTGAGTGTCGGCTGATAGGTTTACCATTAGTCTATGGGACTTCCCTTTGTAGGTGTAGGTTATATATTTAGTTATAGAATTCCAAATATTGGTGCCATTTTTTTTCTTCAGTTTAATATATAAAATTGAGAATTTTAATGAAATCTTGAGAAATAGAGAATATTCAGGAAAAGATTTAACATGGTTTCCTCTGCTCCATACGTGTAATTTGTTTTACCTTTATTTCCAGTAGCACACACCTACCCCCACACACCCTACTAAAAACTATCTAGTAGAATAGTGTCTGTCCTACTAGTTTATAAACCAAAGTCTTTTTTCCCAATTTTTTTATCCCCTCAAAGGTTATTAATGATAATGCTCTATTCTAAGAGAATAAAAAACTCTAAAGTTGTCTTTCATTTAATTGTAATTTAAGATTTGATCTGTTCATTGAGTTCTTGGGAAATATATGCCTTATAGGGGAAAATGATAAAGCAGTAATTTATATTTTTGCATCCAGACTAAATTATATACTGGAATAATAACACTGGACCATTTATCTAACTTTCCAAAACTCAACATTCTCATTTGTAGTACAATTTAAAATGACACCTACCTTAAAACATTTTATCAAATTTATATGGCATAGTATCCACAACATTCCCTTACATACGATAAACTGATGCTGATCCAATATCAGTTGAGTATCTATTTTAATCACTGGAAAGGTAATTGTATCAAGGTAGACATTTGAAAAATCAGAGAAAAGTTGTAACAAAATGTTTGCTAGGGTTGCAATGACTGGCTACGTAACCATGGACATTTTAGACCTCAGTATACTTATCTGTAAATAGGGATATAATAAAACTCTATTAATTGAGCTATAGTTAGGATTAAATGAGATACTATGTCCAAAACTCTTATCGCAGGTATTGACACATTGTAAGCACTCAGTACAGTTAAACTATTATTATTTTGTTTTATAAACTGTGGCTGTTAAGCTTATGCTCTCTGTCAGCCAACAAATAAAAGCAATATTGAAAATTCAAGAATGTTGTTGTGGTGACTATAAACCTGATAGTTACTATATTTGTATATGTTATTAAGTTCCTTAACACCAATTTTCTGCTCAGTATAAGACATCAGCATATAGAGGCAGCTCTAATGTCATGGTAGTCTGAGTAATTAAACAATATTTGAAAAAAACATATAAATCTCACAAACATGTAATAATTGCTCCTTAATATTAAAAAAGTGGTCTACACTGTGTCGTTGTTCTAAGAAGAGTTTGGTTATATTATCTTCAGTCACTCTGCAACCACTTTAATTAGGCTAACATCATTGTCCAACAACTTGCTAAGAGGGCTTATGATTCTACAATAACTTGGTACTCAGGGACTTAAAAGAAGTCCAAGTATGTTTTAAATTAGCATATCAGGGTGACATGCTTGCCAAGTGCTTTGAAACAATTATCAATTTAAGTATTTTAAGTATTCTCTCTGAAATATAATTTAAATTTTTGATTTGAAATAGGTATTTGATAATGAAGGAGAAATACTAATATGTTTCTTTATGTTTGCCCCTGACATGTCAATAATATAATTAAAATTACTAAAATCAGTGGCTAAAAGGGGATAAAGATTTTAGTTTTTTTATCAACTGGAATTTTCCTAGGATATTCTAAAATTCTTAATATGGTGAAATAGTAATCAATAAACAGTAATTTAATATTTTCAATTTGATTTATGGAATTGTATTTTTATTCAGAATATAGAGGTACTTGAAGGAATTAAGATATGTTTTCCTTTTGACAGTGAAATAAAAATGATGATAAAATTAGTTATCATTTAACTTCTTTATTGCTTTTTAAAAATATATTTTTTCAGTTTTTGTAAAAGTTTAAACATAAGCTATATACATATGTTGAGAAGCTGATTTTAAGAAATGCCAATTAGAAAATGATATTAAATGCCAGGAAGAGCTAAATTATCACATTAGTCATCTATTGTGATAATAAATTTGATCAACTTTCATCCTTGTGTATAGAGGGATTAACTAGGGCACCTTTTAAAATATTTCACCTAATTTCAGGTCTTTTTTAAAAAGAACCTTACAACTTTTTAATTAATTTCTAATTTTTTAGATGATTCAGAATTATGAAACTATATTATTGTTAAATCAATATTTTTAGCATACAATATTTTTAATTTGGAGTTAGATATCCTCAATTAAACCAATCATGCATCAATAAGTAGACACTATTTTGAAGCACTTTATTTTATGTTATTAGATATAGGCCATAGCATTTTAGTTCATTGAATTTACACATAAAACAATTAAGTGTAATATTGTTAGAAAAATATTAATATCTCAATAGTAATATTTTGTCCTAACTTTAGAGATGAAAGATGATTTGACAGTCACATTTCTTACAAAAAAAATAAAAGTTGTAAGAATATACTAGATTTAAGGTAAGTGAGGATCCAATTGCTGTTGCTATGTACAGTATAACTCAAGCACGCTGAATCTACTTACGGAAAAGTTTATTGTATAGCCTATATTTCACATGCAAACTGTAATTGCTGAGAAACATTTGACCACAGAATGGGGCTCTTGGTATATCCCTGAGGGCCTTAATGACTAGCAAATTATAAACACCTAAGTAACTCTGGGCCCAGTAACACTTTGGCTCTGATTCCTATGGACCTCTGCTATTTGCATTTGAGTGAAATGTAAACAATTATAAAGATGCAGTATTAAATCACAACTGCATGAAGTTAACTCTGGTACATAATATACTATTGTTATAATTTTGTAGCCACCTCCTGTTGCTCTTGCAGTGAGCTCAAGTTTTTTGAGAATCTGCCTATAACACTGTGTGACACTACAACACTGTGTTTGTGTCACAAATGATTAGTGTCATTTGTCTCTCCGATATATTTCGTACAGCAGTAAAAAGTGATCTTTCATGGACCTCATATATTTTTATCTTATTTAATGCAATACTGTCAACCTTGAATAATATCATAAGACTCATACAAAGTGTCACTTCTAATGCTGGAAGTGCATGCAAGAAACAGAGAAAAGTCATATTACAAGAAAAAGCTGAAATGCTTGATATATAAAGATAAATTCAGGTCTTCAGATGTAGTTAACTGCCATTTCAAGAAAAATGAATCCAGCATAAGATTCGTTGTAAAAAAAAGAAAGAAAGAAAGAAAGAAAATTTATGAAGTCGTCACTGCAGCTATGCAGTGCTTTTTGCAAAATACTGCTTTATTGTATATTGAAATTCAGTTTTTATGTGAGTGCATGGTTCCTATAAGAAAGGCATATCTATAACTCTAACATAATTCAAATAAAAGCAAAGTTCTTATGTGACAACTTAAAGTAAAGTGAAGTATCTAAAACTGAAGAATTTGATGCCAGCAAAAGATGGTTTGATATTTTTAGAAAGGAGCTTGGCTTAGAAAATGTCAAGCTGATGGAGAAGCAGCTTCTACTGACCAAGAGGTAGGGAATGAGTTTCCAGACACCATTAAAAATCATTAAGGAGAAAGTATATCTGCCTGAACAGGTGTTTAATGCAGATGAAATTGCCCTATTCTGGAAAAAAAAAAAAAAAAAAGAGTTATAGAAGAGGCATTAGCAAAAAACAAAAGCAAGCAACAGGATTTAAGGTAGGAAGGAATAGGTTAACTCTACTGTTTGGTACAAAGGCTATCAGGTTTATAATCATGACTGCCCTTATCTACAAAACTACTAACACCTGAGCCTTGAAGGGGAACGACAAATATCAGCTGTCAGTCTTATGGTTGTACAACAAGACCTTGAAAATAAGAACACTTTTTCTGGTTTGGTTCCACTGATGTTTTGTCACTGAAGTCAAGAAGTACCTTGCCAGCAAAGGACTGTCTTTTACAGTTCTTTTGATATTGGACAATGCCCCTGGTCACCCAGAACCCCCTGAGTTCAACACTGAAGGTGCTGATGTGGTCCACTTCCCTACAAACACGTCTCTAATTCAACCTCTAGATCGAGGAACATAAAGACGTTTAAGGCCCATCACACATGGTACTTGATGTAAAAGATTGTCAATGCTGTGGACGAGAAGCTTGATCATGAAATGTGGAGAGGACATCATGAATGTCTGGAAGGATTATGCCATTGAAGATGCCTTCATTGTTATAGAAAAAGCTGTGAAAGCCACCAAGCTCAAAATAATAAATTCTTGCTGAAGAAAACCATGCTCAGATGTTGTGCATGACTGCACAGAAGATACAACAAAGGAAATCAAGGAAATCATGAAAGAGATTGTGGTTGCGGCAAGAAGCATGGAGACTGAAGTGTTTCAAGTTACGGATCTTGGAAAAATTCAAGAGCTAAACCACACTATACCATTACCTTTGTTCTTAGGTAATACGTGCAAAATAACACATAATTTATTTGTTCTCAATTGATGGTAACTAATGAAAATGATAAAAAATAATGCATTAACAAAATAGCTAATAAGTTATGCACATCTTGCTCATCAAATGCGCAACATCTTGTTCAGGTTATCATCTCTGATGTGTGAGTTTTAAGTTTTATTCTAACTGTGAAACCAATGGTTTTGCCTCTAGTTATAATGGATTTTCAGCTCATAGGGTAATACAATTCAGCCTTAAATAATGTGGGGTTAGAAGTATTGATTCCCTAAATAGACATAGAAAACTAAATAAAACCACTGATGAATACATAATCTTATCAAGCATAAAATTAATATTTATGAATACATGATATTTTGAATGACGAGTAAAAAGTAAACCTACTTTGAAATACAGGCCTACCTTGGAAATCTCTATGGTTAAGTGACAAACAACTGTAATAAAATGAATACTCACAACAAAGTGACCCATACATATGTTTTGGTTCCCCAGTTCAGGTGAAAGTTATGTTTACACTATACTGTATTCTATTAAGTGCATAATAGCATCATATCTAAAAAAAGTACATATCAATTTAAAAATACCATATTATTAAAAACTGCTAATGATTACCTTAGCCTTCAGCAAGTTGTAGTTATTCTGCTGATGGAGATTCTTTCCTTGATGTTGATGGCTGTTGACTGATCAGAGTGGTAGTTGCTGAAGGTTAGTGGCTATGGCAATTTCTTAAAATAACACAACAGTGAGGTTTGATACATTGATTGACCCTTTTTTTCACAAAAGATTTATCTGCAGCATGCAATTCTACTTGACAGCATTTTACTGCCAGTAGAAATTCTTTCAAAATTGGAGTCAGTCCTTTCAAACCCTGCCACTGCTTTATCACCTAAAATTTTGCAATATACTGCATCCTTTTTTATCATTTCAAAAATGTTCGTAGCATCTTCACCAGCAGTAATTTCCATTTCAAGAAACCTCTTTCTTTGCTCATTCATAAAAAGCCACTCATCTGTTCAAGTTTTATCATCAGATTGCCAGAATTTAGACACATATTCAGGCTCCATTAATTATTCTTGCTATTTCCACCACATCTGCTGTTACCTCCTATACTAAAGGCTTGAAGTGATCCATGAGGGTTGACATTGGCTTCTTCCAAACAGTTGTTAATGTTAATATTTTGACCTTCTATGAACTCCTTCTATGAATCCCAAATGTTTTTAATGGTGTCTAGAATGGTGAATCATTTTCAAAAGGTTTTTAATTTACTTTGCCCAGATCCATCAGTGGAGTCACTATCTCCAGGCAGCTATAGCCTTACAAGATGTATTTCTTAAATAATAAGATTTAAAAGTCAAAATTGATTCTTGATCCACTGGTTACGGAATGGATGTTGTGATAATAGATGTGAAAACATTAATCTCCATATACATCTTCATCAGAGCTCTTGGGTAACCAGGTAAATTGTCAATGAACAGTAATATTTTGAAAGAAATCATTTTTTTTTCTGAGCAGTTGGTCTCAACAGTGGGCTTAAAATATTCATTAAACTATGCTATAAACCAATGTGCTGTTATCCAGGCTTTGTTGTTCCATTTATAGGACACAGCTAGAGTAAATTTAGCATAAATTAAATGGCCTTTAGATTTTCTGAATGGTATGTGAGCATTAGGTTCAACTTGAAGTCACCAGCTGTATTAGCCCTTAACAAGAGAGTCAGCCTATCCATTGAAGTTTTGAAACCATGCATTGACTTCCCCTCTCTAGTTATGAAAGTCCTACATAGAATCTTCTTTCAATAGAAGGCTGTTTCAACTACACTGAATATCTGATGTTTAGTGTAGCAAACTTCAATAGTCTTAGCTAAGTATTCCACATAACTTACTGTAGCTTTTCCATCAGCATCTACTGCATCTCCTTGCACTTTTATTTTATGGAGCTGGCTTCTGTGTTGAAACCACCTCTACTAGCTTCCAACTTATCTTCTGCAGCTTCCTCTCTCAGCCGGCAAGAATTGAAGAGAGTTAGGGCCTTGCTCTGGATTAGACTTTGGCTTAAGAGAATGTTGTGGCTGGCTTGATCTTCTATATAGATCACTGAAATTTTCTTTATATCACCATTAATGCTGTTTTACTTTCATATCATTTGTGAGTTCACTGGAGTCGCATTTTCAATTTCATGTAAGAATTTTTTGTTTTTTAGGTTCACAACTTGGATAGCTATTTGGCACAAGAGGCCTAGCTTTTGGTTTATCTTGGCGTTTGTCAGGCCATCCTCATTAAGATTAATCATTTTCAGTTTTTGACATTAAAAAAAAGACTTGTAACTCTTCATTTCACTTGAATATTTTGAGGCCATTGTAAGAATATTAATTTGCCTAAAAATATTGTTGGGTCTCAGCGACTAGGGAGGCCTAAGGAAAGGAAGAGAGACAGGAGAATGGCTGGTCAATGTAGCAGTCAGAACACACATGGCATTTATTCATTAACTTCATCATCTTATATGGGCACAATTCATGACAACTCAACACAATTGCAATAGTAACATCAAAGATCACTGATCACAGATCACCATAACAGATAATATTAAGAAGCAACTTTGAAATGTTATAGGTAGAATTACAACAATGTAACACACAGACACAAAGTGAACACATACCATTAAAAAATAACACTGCTGGATGCAGAGTTGCTACAAACCTTCAATTTGTAAATAATGCAATATTTACAAAGTACAATAAAGTTATGTGCAATCAAATGAGTTGTGCCTGAATTGAAATCATACAGAGTGTGTTGACTTACTACTAAAAGGTTATTAGTAAAAAATTAATGCCAATATATTTTCAAAGTGTAATGAAATGACCAAATGCATTGGTGGTGGCAGGTGGACGGGGTAGCAAATACTGACACAAAAAGGAATATATAAAATAAATAATTTAAAAAGAATTAAGACACTGATTTTTACATTAAATACTATCCCACAAAGATAAATTCTGATTCAGATGGCTCTTTCAATCATCATTGAAATTGATTGATACTTCTAAATATTACAAAATAAGATAATGCAAATATTATATGTCTTGTAAGAAATAGAAAATTCAGCAATACTTTCCATACAACAATAAGATCTTATCCTATACCAAGAAAAAATGTGTAGACCTACCTTATTCTTAAAAACCAATAAAAAATATTGACAATGCTTACAAACTGGTATTATGCCATGACATGTTGGATATAATTTGAGACCTCAAGATTACTTTAATATTTGAAAATGAATCATCATAATTTATCACATTAAATATTTTTCTCTGACATCAAAGTTGAGAAAAAGCTACTTACTATTAATCATTTTACTCAACGACCAAAAATTCTAGCCACTGAAATAAATTAAAGAGGGAAAAATATGATAATCAGAATAAATGTAACTTGTATGTTCTCAGGCAATGTGAATCTACATATAGAAAATCCAAGAGAAAATATTAAATTATAAAACTTAATATGTGTGCTTAGCAGGGTTAGTGGAACTAAAATGCATATGCAAACATTAATTTATGTTTGATACACCAGGAACAACTTATTAAAAATGAAATTTAAAACTTAGCATATCAAAAGCTGTTGGATATTTGGTGTCTTTGTCTGGGTTGCTATAACAAATTACCACAGGCATAGACTAATATGAAAAAAAGTAACAGAAATGTGCGTATCCTGGTTCTGGAGGTGAGGAGGTTTAAGAAGGTACCTTTGTTCAATGTCTGGTGAGGATTCATTTCCTGGCTCATAGATGATAATTTTCTTACTGTGTCCTCATTTGGTGGAAGAGGCAAAGATCTCTCTGGGGCCTCTTTTATAAGTTACTAATCTCATTTATGGGGTCTACACATTCAAGACCCAATAAATCCCCAAAGACCCAGATGTCATTGGATTCAGAGTAGGTTTCAACATGGAAGTTTTGAGGTAAGAGAAACAAAAATATTTAATCCATGACACTTATGGAAAGACCTTACAAATGAATTCAACAGCAAACTATAAAACACTTTAGCATTAAAGTGTTTTATATAAACATCATATGATCTATATTGCATTAAAGTGTTGAACTATAAAACACAAAGCATTAAAAAAATATAACGCAGGCTTAAGTAAATCTAGGTTCATAGGTTAGAAGATTCAATATTTTTATGCTGTTCTTTCCAAATTGATCAATTTGGAATTGAGCAACTCAAAGTTTCAATCAATTTGGAATTAGCTGATTCAGTTCAATTAGCGTACAAATTCTGTTACGCTGTGTGTGTGTGTGTGCGTGCGTGCGCGTGCGTGCACATGCGCATGTTGTTTGTGGGTGTGAGTGTATGTTAACAAGCTGATTCTATATTTGTATGGAAATACAGAGAGTCAAAAAGCCCAAGATTCTTGCAGAGAATAAAATGGAGGACTCACATTACAAGATATTGAGATATCACAAAAGTAAAATAATTAACATAATTTTTAAAATATGGTGTAAAGTATAAACAAATAATAAAAAAGAATCAATACTCCAGAAACAGACATGCATATATGGATACTTTAGAAGATTTATGAAACAAGTAGTATGTCCCAACAATTGAGGAATGATTATTTTTTCAATAATTTATGTAGGTTATTTAGACACTTACAAAGATAAAATGAATCTTAACCTCTTCCTCACATAATCTCCAAACTTTAACTCCTTGTGGATTGTAGATCTGAATTGGAGATGCAATTATAAGTAATATACAAGAATATATCAGAGAATATCTCATTTTATTTTAGTATGCAAGATTTTTTAAACTGAACAAAGAAGCATAACAATAATAAAATAACTATTTGGTTTATTAGGTCACACTAAAATTAAGAACCTCTGTTAATCCAAAGCTATCATTATGACAACAAAAAGGCAAACCACAGAGTGGAAGAATTATTTCACTACACATGTGAGAGACAAAGACTGATTTCCAGAGTATATAAAGGAAAGCAATTCAATAAAAAAGACAGATCACTCATTGGAATATAGGCACTTCATAAATGATAATATGCAAATTGTCAATACACATATAACCGTGAAAATTGAACACATAAACTTGTGGGTTGTAAGCAGACTAATAGTTAAGGGAGAGATAGATGATAGGTAGATAGCAAATAGATATAAATAAAAATACAAATGGACACAGACATAAATATATGTTCATAAATATTTGTATTAAAATTAGAAAAGAGAATAATTAATCAACAAATTAACCAACTTATGTTAGAAAAGAAACTATAGCCAGGGTATATAATTAAAATGGAAAGTACAACTAAAGGCAAAGAAATATGTGGCAAGCAATGTAATAAAAGAAAGTTTATTTTTATGAAAGAAATAATAAAAATATTGGCAATTTTAAAAATTGAAAAGTAAAGAGTATGAAAAAATGAGAAATAATTTTAAGTAGAATAGGCATTAGGCCATTCAACGAGAGAGAGATAGACAAACAGAAAGAGAAAAACGCAATATGCTGTATTTGCAGATGACATTAACATGTACATTAACACAAGCAATAAGAAGGGAACAAGATGGCCAATTAGAAGCAGCTGCAGTCTGCAGCTCTCACTGAGAAGAATGAAAAACATGAGTGAATTCTGCACCTTCAACTGAGGTATCCAGGTTCTCTCATTGAGACTAACTAGGTGGATGGCATAACCCACAAAGAGTGAGGAAAAGCACGGTGAGGCAACAGCCCACCTGCAGTGGCACGGGCAAGGGGTGCTCCCATCTTCAGCCAAGGAACATGATGAGTGGTTGTGCTACCTCACCTGGGAAACCACATCCTTCCCACTGATCTTTACAAACAGCAGATCAAGAGAGCCCCACCAGAGCCCACACCACCGGGGCCTTGTGTCCCAAGCACAGAGCTGTGCTGTGCAGGCTCTCAGTGGCCGCTTAGATCAGCGGCCTGCTGGGGCAGGCACTGAGATGCAGGAGTTGTCTTGCATACTCAGACTGAGAATTCTGTTGAGGCAGGAGATCCGTCCACTCACATAGGAAGAGGGCTAAAGTCAGAGAGCCAAGTAGCATTGCTCAGTGATCCCACTCCCACAGAACCTCACCAGCTAAGACCCAGTGGTTTGGAATCCTGGCAGCCAGTTGTAGCAGACTGGAGACTGCCTAAGATTACCAAGTTCATGCAACCATCTCTGTGGTTCCAGATGGTCATTTTTCCTTGCTAGTGCCAGGGTGACTGAGCTGATTGGAAAAAATGGAATTCCCCACAGCACAGCACAGCAGAGGTGGCAGATCATGGTCAGGCTACTTATTTAAGTGGGACCCCAATCTATCACTCATCACTGGATGGGGCCTCCCTGAAGGAATTTCAGCAACTGCAGCCAGGGTTATATGGACAGAACTCTGATCTCCCTAAGATAGAGCCCCTGCAGGAAGGGGCAGCTGTAGTCTCTTAGTAATGCCTACTAAGTCTTTCTTGCCATCTGGTTCTGAAGACTCTGGACAATTAGGATGAGGGACATTCCCCTGAGTGCACTGCACCTGCTCTGCCAAGGAGCAGACAGAATGCTTCTTTAACTGGGTCCCTGATCCTGTTCCTCTTGACTTGGTGAGATCTCCCATCAGGGGTTGCCAGATATCTCATACAGGAGTGTTGCAGACGGCATCAGGTTGGTGATCCTCTTGTTCCTGGAGTTCCAGAGGAAGGAGCAGGCTGCTATCTTTGCTGTTTTTCAGGCTCCATAGGTGATACCTCCAGGTGTGGGAGGGCAAGTAAGGTCTGGAGTGGATCTACAGGAAACCACAGCAGCTCTATGGAAGAGAGACCTAACTATTAAAAACAAACCAGCGGCAACAACATCAACAAAAACGACCCCACCAAAAATTAAATAAATAAATAAATAAATAAATAACATCCAAAGGTCAGCAACCTCTAAGTTTGAAAGTAAATAAACCCACAAAGACAAGGAAGAATCAATACCAAAGCACTGAAAATGCAAAAAGCCAGAGTGTCTCTTCTCCAAATGACCACAACGCCTCTGCCGCAAAGCCACAGAACGGGGCTGAGGCTGAGATGGATGGATTGACAGAAGTAGGCTTCAGAAGGTGGGTAATAACAAACTTCACTGAGCTAAGGAGTGTGTTCTAACCCAATGCAAAGATGCTAAGAACCATGAGTGATCACATCATTGAAAGTAAAACACTCCTCAGCAAATGCAAAAGAACTGAAATTATAACAAACAGTCTCTCAGACCACAATGCAATCAAATTAGGACACAAGATTTAAAAACTCACTCAAAACCACACACCCACATGGAAATTGAACAACCTGCTCCTGAATGACACCTGCGTAAATAATGAAATTAATGCAGAAATCAAGATGTTCTTTGAAACTAATGCTAACAAAGAGACAGTGTACCTGAATCCAGAATGCAGCTAAAGCAGTGTTAAGAGAGAATGTATATGACTAAATGACCACATCAAAAAGCTAGAAAGATCTTCAGTGAACATTAAAAGAACTAGAGAATCAAGAGCAAACAAACCACAAAGTTAGCAGAAGACAAGAAATCACCAAGATCATAGTAGAACTGAAGGAGATAAATACACAAAAAATTCTTCAAAAATCAACAAATTCAGGAGCTAGCTTTATTAAAAATTAACAACAAAAATAGATGACTAGCTATGCTAATAAAGAAGAAAAGTGAGAACAATCAAATAGACACAATCTGAAATGATAAAGGGGAGATAACCACTAATCCCACAGAAATACAAACCACCATCAGAGAATAGTATAAACACCTCTATGCAAATAAACTAGGAAATCTAGAAGAAATGGATAAATTTTTGGACACATTCAGTCTTTAAAACTGAAACAGGAAAAAGCTGAATCCCTGAATAGACCAATAATGAGTTCTGAAATTGAGACAGTAATAAATTGCCTACCAACCAAAAAAGCCCAGGACCAGACAGATTTAGAGCTGAATTCTACCATAAGTACCAAGAGGAGCTGGTACCATTTCTTCTGAAACTATCCCAAACAACTGAAAAGAAAGGACTCCTCCCTAACGTATTTTATGAAGCCAACCCCATTCTGATACTAAAACATGGTAGAGATATGTCAAAAACTGAGAACTTCAGGCAAATATCGCTGGTGAACTTTCATATGGTTGGCTGTGTCCCCACCAAAATCTCATCTTGACTTTTAGTTCCCATAATCTCCACATGTTGTGGGAGGGACCCAGAGAGAGGTAATTGAATCATGGGGGCGGTTCCCCTTATGCTGTTCTCCTGATAGTGAATGAGTTCTCCCGAGATCTGACGATTTTATAAGTGACTTTTCCCCATTTTGATCATTCTTCTCCTTCCTCCTGCCACATGAAGAAGGTCTGTTTGCTTTCCCTTCTGCCATGATTGTAAGTGTTTTGAGGACTCTCCAGTCATGCAGAACTCTGAGTCAATGAAACCTTTTTCCTTTGTAAATTACCACATCTTGGGTATGTCTTTATGAGCAGTGTGAGAACAGACTAATACAAAGATCGATGCAAAAATCCTCAATAAAATACTGGCAAACTGAATCCAGTAGCACATCAAAAATCTTATCTACCACAGTCAAGTTTGGTTCATCCGCAGGATGCAAGGTTGGTATAACATACACAAATCAATAAATGTGGTTCATCACATAAACAGAAGTAAAACTGTTATGCCCAGACCGTTAGTTCCCCAGAGAAGACCACCAGAGTCCAATGTCAAAGCCAAGCGGCAAGGATCTTTATTACAAGTTCGAACCTGGTCCCTCCATTCTACAGCATACAAGAGAGGGCCCCGAACAATGCGAGCGTTTGCTTTTTATAGCCCGAAAGTTACAGGGGAACAAAGAAATTCTTTTGGTTCCCGCACTTTCAGTGGAACCTTGAACGGCTGTCTCCTTATCGGAGGCTTTCCAGGTGGTGTTTATACTGGGCTCAGGGAGTTTGAGAGATATATGGCAATATGTGGTGGGATGGGAGGATGGAATGTGTTTGTACTAGGCTCAGGGAGTCTTGAGCCCGGGGCTGAGGAATGCGCCCAGCTCCTTTCATTCCCCCCTTCTTTTTAGGTGTCTCTAGAGCCAATCTTGGGTCTTATAAGTCTGATTCTGTTTCAGCATTTACAGGTTGGTATTGGGCTCTGAGGACCATGAGTTGTACGGTGTCAAAAGTTACAGGGGAACAAAGAAATTCTTTTGGTTCCCGCGCTTTCAGTGGAACCTTGAACGGCTGTCTCCTTATCGGAGGCTTTCCAGGTGGTGTTTATACTGGGCTCAGGGAGTTTGAGAGATATATGGCAATATGTGGTGGGATGGGAGGATGGAATGTGTTTGTACTAGGCTCAGGGAGTCTTGAGCCCGGGGCTGAGGAATGCACCCAGCTCCTTTCAAAACCAAAAACCACATGATTATCTCAATAGACATAGAAAAGGACTTCAATAAAATTCAACATCCCTTCATGTGAAAAACTCTCAATAAATGAGGTATTGAAGGAACACACCGCAAAATAATAAGAACCACTTACGACAACCCAAAGTCAGTATCATACTGAATGGGAAAAAGCTGGAAGCATTCCCCTTGAAAACGAGCACAATGCAAGAATGCCCTTTCTCATCACTCCTTATTCAAAATAGTATTGGAAGTACTGACCAGGGCAATCAGGCAAGAGATAGAAATAAAGGTATTCGAGTAAGAAGAGAGGAAGTGAAATTTTCTTTGTTTGCAGATGACTTAATCCTATATAGAGTAAACTCCACTGTCTCAGCCCAAAAGCTTCTTAAGCTGATAAATAACTTCAGCAAAGTCTCAGGATACAGAACCAATGTGCAAAAATCATACACATTCCTATACACCAAAAACAGACAAGAAGAGAGCCAAATCTTGAATGAACACCCATTCATAATTGCTAGAAAAAGAGTAAAATACCTAGGAATACAGCTGACAAGGGAAGTGAAGAACCTCTTCCAGGAGAACTACAAGCTACTGCTCAAGGATATCGGAGAGGACACAAACAATGGAAAAACATTTTATGCTCATGGTCAGGAAGAATCAATATTATGAAAATGGCCATCCTGCTCAAAGCGATTTATAGATTTAACACTATTTACATTAAACTACCTTTGACATTCTTCATAGAACTAGAAAAAACTATTTATAAATTATATGGAACCACAAAAGAACCTCTATAGCCAAGACAATCCTAAGCAAAAATAACAAAGCTGGAGGCATCATATTACCAGACTACAAACTACACTACAAAGCTACAATAACCAAAATAGCAAGGTACTGGTAGAAAAACAGACACATAGACCAATGTAACAGAATAAAGAATTTATAAATAAGACTGTACATCTACAACTATATGATCTTTGACAACCCTGAAAAAAACACACAATGGAGAAAAGATTCCCTATTCAATAAATGATTCTGGCACAACTGGTTAGCTATATGCAGAAAATTGAAGTGCACCATTTCCTTACACCTTATACAAAAAATTAACTCAAGATGGATTAAAGACTTAAATGTAAAACCCAAAATTATAAAAATCCTAGAAAAAAATCTAGGCAATGCCATTCAGGACTTAAGCACAGGCAAAGATTTTATGACAAAAAAATGCCAAAGCAATTGCAACAAAAGCAAAAAATGACTAATGAGATCTAGTTAAACATAACAGCTTCTGCACAGCAAAAGAAACTATCATCAGAGTGAACAGATAACCTACAGAATGGGATAAAATCTTTGCAATCCATCCAACTGACAAGACCCTGGCCTTGTAGGCCCAGGGTCTACAAGGAACTTAAACAAATTTATAAGAAAAAAAACCAAACTGCACATAAAAGTGGGCAAATGATTTTAACAGACACTTCTCAAAAGAAAACATTTATGTGGCCAAGAAACTTACAAAATCTCAGCATCAGTGATCACTAGAGAAATGCAAATCAAAACCGCAATGAGATACCCTCTCATGCCAGTTCAGAATGTGATTATTAAAAAGTCAAGAAAAACACATGCTGACGAAGTTGCAGAAAAATAGGAATGCTTTTACACTGTTGGTGGGAATGTAAATTAGGTCAACCATTGTGGAAGACAGTGTGGTGAATCCTTAAAAATCTAGAACTAGAAATACTATGTGACCCAGCAATCTCATTACTGAGTATGTACCCAAAGGAATATAAATCATTCTGTTATAAAGATACATGCATGTGTATGTTCATTGCAGCCCTATTCATGATAGCAAAGGCATGGAATCAACCCAAATGACCATCACTGATAGACTGCATAAAGAAAATGTGGTACATATACACCATGGAATATTATGCAGCCATAACAAAGGAACAAGTTCATTTCCTTTGCAAGGACATAGATGGAGCTGGAAGCCTTTATCCTTAGCAAACTAAAACAGAAACAGAAAACCAAACACCACATGTTCTCACTTATAGGTGGGAGTTGAACACTGAGAACACATGGACAAAGGGAGGGAAACAAGACACTGGGGTCTGTTGGGGGATGTTAAGGGAGGGAGAACATCAGGAAAACCAGTTAATGCATGTTGGGCTTAATACCTAGGTGATGGGATGACAGGTGCAGCAAACCACCATGCCACAGGTTTACCTATGTAACAAACCTGCACATCTTGCACATGTACCCTGGAACTAAAATAAATAAACAAAACAAAACAACAGCAACAACAGTGATAGTAACAATAAGCCAATAGTATTTACCAAAACAAAATGTTTAATTAATAAAAGTCCAGTAATAATTTTGTAAAGATGATTAATATTTTTAAAAAGTTCTAAACACCAATAACAATTAGATGGTACTCAAGAAAAATAGGTTATATTTGGGGTGTATAACAAGAAATCAATTTGACAAGGCATGGTAAGACATACACAGAGAAACTGTGACATTACTGAAAGTTAATAAATCAGACTTAAGTAATTGTAGACATGTACTATTGTTTGGAAAAAAATTAAATGCCTTTAAGATATCAGTTCTTTTCATTTAATTTATAATGAAACGCCACTTTATTTAGAATCCAAACTAGCTTTTTCCAGATTTGATAAGCCAACTTTAATATTCTTGTGAAAATAAAAGACCAACTTATAACAGTAAGGGCTTTGGAGAAGAAGGAAAAAGTGAGCATCTATAAGACATTAAGATGATACAAGGAGATACTATCTTAAGCAGGAGGTTATTCATCTTGGAAACAAAATAGTAAGCCTATGATTTGTCAAACACGTTGGGAAGATTAGTATATTACAAATGACTTTACAGATAAATAATGGCAAGACGGATTAACAATACAAATTTAAAATTTACCTCTAACCATGAACCAAAAAATTGGGGATATGTACATTAACTAAATACATAAAACGAAATGATACATACTTAGAAGAAAACATGGGGAAAACAATTCATTATAAAAACAGGATAAAGCCAGGCATGGTGGCTCACACCTGTAATCCCAGCAATTTGGGAGGCCTGTTGCTTGAGTCCAGAAGTTTGATCCCAGCCTGGGTAACATACTGAGATCCCGTCTCTACAAAATAAAATAAAAAGTTAGCCAGGTGGGGTGGTGTGCACCTTTAGTCCAAACTACGTGGGACTAAAGCAGGATTGTTTGAGCACGAAAGGTGGAGGCTGCAGTAAGCTGTAATCATGCCACTGCACTCTAGTCTCGGTGACAGACTGACACCTTATTTCAAAAAAAAAAAAAGAAAAAAATTAGATGAGGTTTTCTAAACATGTCATCATAAAAGAGGAGAAATAGTTATTCTAAATAAAGCATGTTAAAAAGTCTCTATACCATAAGACAAATGTGAATCAATGAAAAAGACAATACATAGATATGGGAATCCGATATTTGGAAAAAAAAAAAGCATCACTGACAAAAGAGTGGAATCTAGAGTATATAATGAGCTTTTAGAACTCTATAAGAAAAAGGAGAGTCCCCTACAAGAACAGCCAAAACACTTAGAAGGCATACATATAGCCAATTAACAAACTAATGATGCACAAACATAACTGTAATCAGGGGAATGAAACTTAAAACACTGAGATACCATTTCCTACACTCATTTTTGGCCAAAAAAATCTATCACCAGGTGTTTCTGTAAATTAACAAGCATAATGGTTTCTTAATTTGATTGTTTAGTTCATTGATTTAATTTTTCTACTTTTTTGTGGGTGGAGGAAACAAGATATCACTTTGTGATATCACTCCAGACTGAAGTGCAGTAGTGGAATCATAGCTCACTGTAGCCTCAGCCTCCTGGCCTAAAGCAGTCCTCCCACCATAGCCTCCTGAATAGCTGAGACAACAGGCATGCACTACCATGTCACCATGCCTGGCTAATTCTTTTAATTTTTTTTGTAGAGGTGGGTTTCATTTTGTGGCCCAGGGTGTCTCAAACTCCTGGCTTCAAGCGATCTTCCTGTTTTGACTTCCCAAAGTGTTGTGAGGCCAAAGTGTTGAAACATGTTGGGACTTACTTTGTGCCTTTTCTAAAACTCTCAGATATGTCACTATCTGTATTTCTCTATCCTCATAAAGACACTATGCATTGCATTATGATGCCTACCCCTATCTGAAACCTGCTCGACTTTTAGGCTCCCTCATTACCTTAAAAGTTATTATTCACCCAAATATCAAGGCCTCAATCCAGTGTCATCACTGACTCCTCTCTTCCGTATTGGCCAAATCTGTTGGAGTCACATTTTTAAAAATCCAATTGCAAACATCTCTCACCACCTCCAGTTGTGCCTACTTAATGCTCACAGCTACTATCTCTTTTCTAAATTGATAGAAAGATCTACTAATTGCTATCATTCCTGCCCCACTCTTTGAAATGTCAAGTAGTTCTTTCCACTCACTTGTTGAAAACCCTTTAGTAGACTATGATGGATGACAGGTCTCTAAAAATATTAGTCCTAGTTCATGCCTATCAATCTCATTTTCGATTCTCTGTCCCCACACACTATGCTACATCATCTCGTCCTTGTTATTTCTTGACCAAGCCAAGCTCACTCCACAGCATGACTTTGTACTTGCTGCACAGCTGTGTTCTCCTTCCTGTCTGCTTTTGCCACTCATTTGGTTAGGTCTCTGCACAAATGTCAATTCCTCAGAGAGTTTTCCTCTACCCCTGTCACGCTTAACTCTTAATCTGTTTTGGTTTGTTTTTCATAGTTGTTCATTCCAACTGAAATTATACCTTTTTCTATCCTTTTCTTTCTTTCTTTCTTTCTTTCTTTCTTTCTTTCTTTCTTTCTTTCTTTCTTTCTTTCTTTCTTTCTTTCTTTCTTTCTTTCTTTCTTTCTTTCTTTCTCTCTCTCTCTCTCTCTCTCTCTCTCTCTCTTTCTTTCTTTTTCTTTTTTACTAATAGTTTGTGTGTTGTCTCTTTTTCCTGATAAAATTTAAGCCTCTCAGGAGCAAAGACTTTGTCTTTTTTATGGTCGTGTCCCCTGTGAGTAGAAGATTGCCTAATGCCTGCAAAACATTTGTTATATATTTTTATATAATTAATAAATATTGCTCAATTTAGATAGTAATAATGAAGTGGCAGACAATTGACTCTTACGGAATTAAGGAAAACATTGGCAAATTTAAACCATATTTTATAGATTTTTGCCAGGAAAAAAAAAAGATTATTAAAATAATCCTATCTTGAAAAGCAGCTTTTTAACTTCAGTTTGCAAATTTCAAGCTGAGTTCAATCTATATTGGTATTGCTGCTGTATTTGATGGAACTTTCAACCAATTTTGAGCACCACTGATTCATAGTGTAGTTTAACTAAATCAGAGGAAGCAAAATACAGTTGCTTTGTGCATAACCAATGTATTCCTTGGCAGTAATTCATCTGCACTAGGCAAAGCCACCTACTGCTTCAAGAGCATAACCATTTCCTTCTATTACTGTAATCACATTATTCCAGAGCTTGGCAGTGATGGATAAGCATATCAAAAGATTGAGAATTTTGCATAATGGTGATGTTGTGGACCATTCAAATTTCTTTTCAAATAGTCACCTGTCTTTTTCCAATAGGAACTTGTAATTTCGTGCTGGTCAGGGAAAAATAAAAATAGTGAGGTCTATTTTCTGTGCAAATCAATGTGTTATTTTAAAATAAGAGTACTAACTAATCAATTTATTCCAGATTTATTTAGTAAACAAATTTATAGATTGAATTAAGTCTCTAGCCAAGAATCATGACTTCTAATTACATCCCCATTACAGGGTTAAAAGTGAATTATTATTTTTATATTACTATGGCTTTACAAATCTGGTGCATGATAACAATAAATCTAAAATGTTATATGAAAAAGGCTGACACTGATGAATAATGGAGCAAACAATGGGAATACTAATGAACTCCATGGGCTATTTCCAAGCCAGTGAAGCCCAGGACTGATCATAATCCCTGGCTAAATAACCCTGAACTACTATCTTCCATATTTATCTCAATCCTTACATCCTTAAATAGATTAAATCAGGAAAAGTGGAACAACATGACAACCTTGAAAGATAAAACATCATGAAGTCCCTCTCTCTCTCTCACACACACACACCCCCCCACACATCCACACACACACTTATATATAGTATTATCAGTTTGTATGTCAGTCAGTCCCATATATTTGTCTTGGTGATAGAGGAAGATGATAAATACTAGGAAGAAAACTATAGCAGAGCAAGGGGGATAGAAACTAGAGGTGGAGGTGTTGTAATTTAAGTCAAGGAAGGTCTTACTAAGAAGGTGAGCCTGTGTAGTGATCTGAACAAAGTGAGATAATCATCCATGTAGACACTTTTAAAAACCAACTCAAGGGAACAGCAGTTGCAAAGGCCCTAAGTTGGGAATATTCCTGCTGTGTTCAGGGAACATCAAGGAAGACAAAGTCATCTAATGAATAAAAAGGAAGATCGATAAAAGGCAAAGTCAGAGAGGTAGTCATGGCATAGTCACATTGTGGCAATGATAAGGACTTTGATTTTTCCTCTGAGTATGATGGGAAGCCATTACAAGGAGTGGCATAATCTAGTTTATGTTTTAACATTTGCGTTTTGTCTCCTATGTAATAAATATTTGGAAGTGGATATGGGCAGAAGATTATCTACCCTGGAGTGTCTTCCTATCACCTAGGAATGAGAAAGTTGTTACTTGACCAATACAGTGATTGTGGAGATGATGAGAAATACAGATAATCCCTGACTTATGTTAGTTCACTTATGATTTTCCAACTTTACAATGATGTGAAAGTGATGCATTCAGTAGAAATGATACTCTGAATATCCATTCTGTTTATCATTTCAATACAGTATTCAATAAATTACATGGGATATTCAGCACTTTATTATAAAAATGGGCTTGGTGTTAGATGATTTTGCCCAATGGTAAGATAATGTAAGTGTTCTAAGCACCTTTAAGGTTGGCAGGGCTAAGTAAGCTATAATGTTCAGTAGTTTTGGTGAATAAAGTGCAGTTTTTGGCTTATGTTATTTCAGTTTATGGTAGGTTTATTAGGACGTAACCCATCATAAGTACAGGTGTATCTGTAGTTCAAGTCTGGATAAATTTTTAAGGGAGAATAAACAGGATTTTACTGGGATTTGTTGATAAAATTTCACGATTGTAAGATTGTTTTTTCAACTATAGAATGATTATGGATAGTAATATTTATTATACATTTTTTAAAAAAATTTTGTTGTATGTATTTGGACCTTTGAATCTTTACATTTTATTACATAATCAATTTATTAGACAGGCAGTCCAGACATTGTGGCCCATAATTTTACTTCTTAGAAAACTGGAGGACCACATAGTAGTAAAAAAACAGCAACAACAACTGGATATTGCAATGATCAGCTATCAAAACAAGTCAAACAAGTCACCTGTTTTCTCTCCAAAAACCCTCATTTTTAGATATGTTAAGTAATCTGTACTAAGAAGGTGTCAATTAATGGAACAAAATGACTTTTATTACAGAATATAGAACTTATTAGAATAGTTTAAATCCTTGTTTGTGTGCTTTATAAACTTATAACATTACTTTGAATAAGAATATATACGTGTAAGTGCACTGTGCATATCTCAACTCCGTGCTAAATCCAAAATTCTTAAGATCATCACTTGAAAAAAATTAAAAATTTAGCATTGAATAATTGCAATAAAACCCAAACAGTATTACCAAATATTGAAATAAGGGCAGTCTTATAAACTTTTATTCTTCCACTGTTTCTCTTCTCAGACCCACTCCACACCCTGCTTTCGAGCTCAGTCCTGGTGAGAATTTATGATTATTATTTTTTATATACTGACTATTGTCTGGATCTTTCATCTGATTTTATCAACAATATCTTAATAACTTCCAGAAATAGATGATCTTTTCTTACCTGGAAAATTTTGCACCATATTATAAAGTCTGTTTTTTCTCCCATCACAATGCACAGGTGGCATCTACACTGCCTGTGCCTCTGTGAGCCTCACGGTCATCGATTTCACACACTTCAGTGAATTCCCAGAGAAGATGGTGTCCACACAGAGGTCATTTGCTTAGTACCTCAGGAAAATTTTGATAGTATCTTGAAAATTTTCCTTGGCCCCAGTAGCTTCAGATTATTTGAAATGAAAAGATTAGTTGGGAAATACAAAAAATGAAAGTGGTACCAGGAAAAAGAAAGGAGAGAAGCATACTGTAAAGAATATCGGTGAAGTGGGCACAGAAGTGTACCTCTTTGTCCAGCTGTGTGGTTTATTTTCTAACCTCTGGTTAGAACATGTAATGAACAAGTTAATTTGACTCTTGCTTTCATAGGTTGTTCTCTAATGTATTTTCATTGTTATGTTAATAATATCATGACAAAATATTAAATATCACTATAAATTTCCTCCCTTTGGATTTTGTTCAACAGGAGTTTGGTAGCTAGCACAATTAACTCCCAGAGATGTTCATGTCTAATCTTTGGAGACTGTAGAAATCTTTAGTCAGTCCTATAAGAAACCAAATTCTACCCTCAACCTAAAGGAACAAGGAGTAGAGCCTCCCCTAAGACATCCAGAAAAAAGACAAAAAACAAAAAAAACAGCCATGCTGAAACCTGGGTTTTAGCCCAGTGAGAACCATACTGGACTTCAGTTCTACGGAACCGTAAGGTAATACATTTCAGGTGTTTTAGACCACCAAGTCTGTGGTAGTGTGTCACAGCAGCAACAGAAAACTAATTCAAAGAGTGACTTCTTTGTTGCCCACTGTATCCATGCCACTAGTGATATAATAGGGTAAGATATATTCTGAAGGTGAGAATCAACTTGACAGAAATTTTGAGTTACATAACTGCCATCATGGGGCACTCAATGACTGGGCCTATGAGATAGAGATGTTTTTATGAAGCTTAGAGGCCTATACATTTGGAGAACTAATCAGACATCAGATGGCAATTTTTTGTGTGTGCTTCTGGCTTTAGAAGCTCTGCTCTTTGCCTCATGAACTGAAAATGCAGAAATAGTTACTCAGAGTACCTGTGGGTTCAGTAAAAGTTTATTCACTTCCTCCAATGTAGATCGGAGATAATAAAGGACTTCTCAAATGAAAATTTAAAGAATGCACCATGTTTCCCAGAAATGCAGCTTTACCTCTAGCTTGTTTTTAAATAAACAGTTGAATATTAAAAATGAGTGCTGATGAGAGTCTACCACCAACAGCTTTCCTGAGCATTGGTGTGTTTTTCTGAAATTTGGTCACTTTTTTTCCCGATCCCCTACTTAGATCACCTTACATTTCATTGGTGTATATGATTTCTTTACCCTTCAGACTGCAACAAGGCTAAATCAAATTTTAGATCTTAATTCTTGGACATTCAGCTAGGCATAGAATCTGTCTTCCAGACCTCAGGAACTGGTGGTTGAAGGTTGAAATGTCCTACCCTTCTACTTCTTGGTCATTACTTGAGAACCCAGCCTTCACGATTCTCTTTTCTACCTTGATTACTTAGAAGCAAGCTATTAATGAGCCACCATCTAACCATATTCCCAGATGGAGACGTGTTGGGATTCATTCAGGATGGTGGCAGAAATTTTAAAGGGAAATATTAGGGAAAGTTATAGGGAATAGTCACAAACATTTTTGGAAGGTCAAAAGGTTACATAGCTTGTAATAATTGAACACGCTGAAGGCAGCCAGTTCTTATCCTAGAGCATTAGGTCATAAGGGAAATACTAGGGACAATAGAGCCTTCCCCAGTTAAGTCTGTTTATCTTACCTCCTTTAACCAATCCTTGGACCAGATTGCCCTCTTGCGGGGAGGTCGACCAAGCATATGGCTCCCTAAAGGTTTTTACTTTAAACTGTGGGAGCTGAGCTTTAATCATTCATAGAAATACCCTCGTAACCATGTTAATTACCCACAAGTGTGTTTACTCAAGCTTCTGTTGTTAATTCTTTACCAAATAAATGCCTAGAGTGCGAGCTGCTCAGGGCCGACCACAGTGAGAAACTTCTCTTGGTGTGCAGGCGATCAGACACTCAGTTGGACTGGCAAAACAGAGTATCCGTGTGTCAGTGCATGTTTTATTGATCCGTCGTTTGGGTCAGGGTCTGCAGACAGACCCTCACAGCTAATGCCCTTTTGTGAAGAGCAATACCTCACAGATGGAAATGGAAATGCTAGTCATCTCTTTCAGTAGAATATTATTCATTATTATCTTGGAAGGCAAAAGATTTCCTACTTTTCATCCCAATGAAGTTAGTAGGAAGAAAATAATTTCTCTTCAGAAACCCCCAAATCCTTGGGAAGGCCATCCTTTCACTGGTCAGACTTTGGAGTTATCAGAATTATACTTAAATAGATGCAGGGTAGACACCTTGCCTCTAATTACTGCCCTGTTACAAAACTCTAACACAAGCATAGCATAGGAGTGTAAATCTGACAGTGATTTCAGAAATTTCCTCAGGAAATGAGGGAAATGATAGGACTTAAAAGCTTAAAAGACAGATAAGGGAGTAGGAAATTCAGAGAGAGAAGAACTTAAATGAAGCAGTGGGTGTGGGAGAGTGCAGGGTGTTTGCAGGAACAATGAGAACACCGGGGTGTGTTTGTTTCTAGGTACAGGGCATGTAGCAGTGGTAAAAGAGGTGAAGGCTGAAAAACAAAGTGAATTTGTATAGCACTTGACTTCTGTCTTGGGCAAATCAACATTCAATGGCCATAAATGAGGGACATTTTAAATAAAATGTTTTATATAAAAAGATATTGGTTCGTAGAGTACTACTGACATTAAAGTTATAACAGGTGAAGACTTATTTAATATATAAATCATAGAAAACTCTTAACTAATATGGCCAACTCCTTTTTAATGCTCAAAGTGCACTGATTCTACTGCTTTGCTCAATTGATTGTTCTCATTTACAAAGCTCATGGGGTATGGACACCAATTCACTTAAATGCATGCGTTGAGTCTTGTCACTTGGGATTTTATTTTTTGAGATTGATGCTTAGAGTATTAGAAAAGCTTATTATTGGCTTCTATAATGCAGCTTTGTTTTTCAAAATAATAAATCAGCATTAATTTAGAGTTGTGACAAGTTTAATCTGCTGCAAAAGCCAGGTCATAGATTTCATTTAAATGATTATTTACCTCATTTCTTTATTGCTGTGGTTGACATTTGCTTTCATTCAGAATAGTTAAGTCATTTTCTCAGTCATTGATTATTGTAAGGGATATTGTTTTAAACCTACATTACTATGATTTTAATAATATGTGGTTTATTCTGTCATGAATTTTAAGTGCTAAACTAAATGGAACTAACCACTCTCCTGAATGTCTGATAAGTTTAAATAAACATGTTTACTTAGAAGAAAAGCAAATTCTAAAAATTGTCTCCAGAAGAATCATTTCAAAGCCTCTGTAACACATTTTACTTCGATATTAAATGAAAAGACAAGACAATTTTTGTCATGTGTGAGATATCACAAAAGCTATTTATTTCTAGTTTTATGCCTTATATAATCCACCCAAGTTTAAAAGTTGAGAGTAAAAGTATTGTATTATGATGATTTACTCCAAAAAAGGATTTGTGTCATCTTTGGGCATCTCAGATTGATAGAGTCTTGAGCAGAGTTACTGAAAGATCCTACACTATTTTAGTGTGACTTTCATGGACACATTTCAATAATTTTCAAATTCTCTAATCAACTTTCATGAATCAACTAGATTAAGGATTCTTCAACACCTGGCACTTAAAAAGCATAAGAAAAATCTTTATGTTGGGTGCCTGGATTAAAAGAATATTGAAATGGAAATCATTGTCCAGTTTTCTTTACTCATTATTGCTGGCCTCAGAAAACAGTAGCTTCTTCTCAGAAGGAATGTGCCTAGGGCACATTGATGGCAATGGTGTCTGCTCCAGAACAGGGTTGAGTTCTGAGAGTGCCTGGTAAGCAGGAGAAGGACTTCTCTGGATTTCATTCCCTGAGGTGAATACAGTACCACCCCTAATAACCCTGCTCTATAATTATATAGCAGCAATCTGAGTTATGTGCACCTATTAGAGTTTTATAGCTGATTATAAAACCACCTTCTAAGGAGGACCAAAACAAAACAACAATCATCCATGAATGACAAAAGTTTCAGGGCAGCCATAGCCAAAGACACAATTGACAAGGAAACTTGTTGTCTCTGTAGCATGCAATAATTTAATATAAACAATTATAATTATTACTGATAGTGGACACTAAACCATATCAGAACTTTAGTAGTTTCCCATAATTTTGCAACACATACCAATAACATATTTATACAAATACAGCCCAAAGAAAACCAAATGCCATTTCATATTTGACAATGCTTCATGTATAATTTTTATAAGAAATAAGCCAACTATGCCATGTTTGGACTTTAAGGAACCTAATATCTTAAAGGACTAATTAGGTCACAAAAAGACATAGTTTATAATTTGATTTTGGAAAGTTTGTCAAATATCAAAGGTTTAAAACACTTGATATCACCAAGTAGGATCACAGGTTATTGTAAAATAAGTTATTATTTAACCAAAGTGATAACCCAAGGATTTCCAAAAAAGGTGAAAACTTTCATTATTTGAGAAAGGATACTTAATTTTCCAAACAATAAGCCATAATAAAAACAACATAAAGCCAATTAAATTTGTTTTCCAAAACTTTATAAACAATCTATAAAATTGTAATCTTGGCCACAAGATATAACTTCCATAACCCTTTTATAACCTTTATAGCCTTTATTAGGGAGTCAGTTAATGCTTCAAGAAAATCTTGTTAATCTGACACAGGGGCTCATTTGCTGGTTTTGCATCAGTGTGCCTTTGACATTAATGGTTAATTTATAGAGAAACTGAACTTATTTTATTTCTCAAAATCATTCCTTGCCTCTCACATGCCCACAACTCTTCCATGATAGTTCCTGGGCCTTAAGGAGTTGAGTAGCTTTAATTTCTGGCCTTGTGTCTCAGGAATACAGTTTATTTTTATTGATCTTTTCTACAGGGCCTGAAGATGAGGCTTTAATTCCTATCAGGGTTTAAGATTTAGCAGGACTTAGTGTCCTTTTAAGACCCAGGAGTCCAAGCCCTGTAACTTAATGTCACAATGACTTTAAAAGCACATACAGAAAGATACACACACGTAATAACTTTAATTAAAAATTTTTAATTTTTTTCCAAGGACACCTAAACTTAATGATAATGGGATAGGAATTATTTTGATAAAACTTAAAAAACTGTTAGGCCAGTTACCAAAAGGCGAAAGAAAAGACCTCTGCCGTGCACAGAATATTATGTTGGAAAATAATTTCCTTTAGACCTTTAAGGAAACACTGTTAGCATCAGGTCACACAAACAGAACTTGAGGGGGAAAAAAAAGTTATATGAGCTGAAAATGAGTTAATGGAGAGTGTTACTATTTTGTGCCCTCTAAAAGGGAAGAGGAAACTGAAAACTGCAAGATGCAAATAAAAGGTGAAATTTCGGTTAAAAAATTAAAATCTCTTATAATTTATTAAGAGTAAATCAATTCCTTAAGAAAATTCTATTGTTCTAATCATTTTTTTAGTGTATAAGTGCTTTTTTTTTCTTTACATCAAAAGTAATCTCTAGAAAGACCATGATAATTTTCCATTAATTGTAGACAACATGATCAAATAAAAGTGTTTTTTTTGTTTGTTTTTAATAGCCTCTTATCATGACTTACACAGACCATTCATGACAGGCTTGGACTTGGACTTTTTGGTTTGTCCTGAACATTCCTCTTTCTTAAACAACCAGTCATTTTATTCTAGGACTAAATTTACCATACAAGATTTTTTTTGCCTATATAAAATTGTATCTCATTAAGCTTTCTTACCAAAAAAAAATAACACCCTCTTTATTTCTAGTTCTTTCTTTACATCTCTCCTATCTCCTGGTTCCATTCCTTTGTTTTATAAACAACCTTTAAATAAGCTTTGAATTTAAAAAAAAAGTTGTTCACCTTTTTAAAAAGAATATTTTTTTTAGAAAGAATATTTTCCTACAATATATTTTATTGGAAAATACCCAAAAATGAAATATCTATTATTTAATTTAATTCAACTTTAGATTCTAAATTATGACAAATTTGTCTACAAGTATTATCCCATTACATTTACCTAATTATTTTATTTTAATCACTTACTTAGATTATATATGAAAACAGTGATAGTCATCATTTAAAATTCTGAATCTCACCATTGCTAAATTCTGAGACAATGAAAAAGATATGACCTAACTGACCCCATTTTGCTTCTAACCTCCAATCTGTCCTTGTTCCCTCCTGGTGTAGACTGAACTAACTTTGGGAGAAAAATAGTTTATAGTTTAGCTTTGAAACAAAGACACTAACAGTTCCTTCCCAAAACAAACCTTACTGCCTGTGGACTAGACTGTGAAAAGCCACAAGATTAGAAGTTATGGTAATCTTACTGAATTAAAGATGTAGCTATTTTTGTTAAACCAATATCAATATCTTATTTAGTAAAGATTACACAAGCAGAGATCATTGTGTCTTGGGTTGGGTTTATAGTTTTGTAACCACTATGCCATTTTGATACCTCATAGTATTTGGCAGGGATAAGTATAAAATTTTTTGATTAATAAATGCAAACAAAAATGTATGCTGGCAATTCTGAAGACATTTCTAAACTATTATACTTTACCAATATTTTTAAAGTTAGTTTATTTTTAGAGATTTTATTTGTTACATAAACTTGAAAGATAATTTGACTAGTCTTTCCTTTTTTCCTGATAAAGTATTAGACTCAAGCACTTATTTTCTTTTTTTTTTTTTTTTTTTTTTTTTTTTTGAGACGGAGTCTCGCTCTGTCGCCCAGGCTGGAGTGCAGTGGCGCAATCTCGGCTCACTGCAAGCTCCGCCTCCCAGGTTCACGCCATTCTCCTACCTCAGCCTCCCGAGTAGCTGGGACTACAGGCGCCCGCCACTGCGCCCGGCTAATTTTTTTTCTATTTTTTAGTAGAGACGGGGTTTCACCATGGTCTCGATCTCCTGACCTTGTGATCCGCCCGCCTCGGCCTCCCAAAGTGCTGGGATTACAGGCGTGAGCCACCGCGCCCGGCCTAAGCACTTATTTTCTTAAGCCAATTATTTAGAACACTTTTATAGAGTTTCAGTAGTGAAATATTGTGCACACAACACATAAATACATAGCTGTATTAGGTATGCCAATAGAAGTACAACTTATAGTTCATAAAGACTTATTTTCCTATCTTAGATTTTCAGATTCTTGATAATGTGTTTCACAAACCCATGCAGTTGTCAGCTAAATATCCTTAAACTTGCATATTAAAGAAAATATAGGTGAAATGTAAATAGCAAAATTTACATCATAAGGTGTAGAGAAACTGTTGGTGCTAGAGGGAGATTAAAGATGGATGCCAGATCACATGATATTATAGAAATCAGTCATAGGATTGTATAAGGAGAACAATTTACTTAGACAGAGACTACCTATCTTTTAACTGAACCTCTGAACTATGGGAAGAGCCCACATTGAATCCTGGGTCTTGAAAAAGGGAGAAGTATGAGGATAGATCACGTGATGCTTTTACAATGCACTTCAAACAATTTTTTTTTAGACAAAGAGATTTTTAAGTGTCTAGTCTACACTCTTCCTTAAAAACCCAAGAATAGCCTCTGTGGCATTAGCAATTTTAGTCAAGAAATCAGGTGACACAATGCAAAATCAAGCAGCTTAAAAGCTGAGACAAACTTGTCTGTTTACATTTTTGGGATTCTATAAGGAAAAGCAGAGTTTCTCCTCAAAAGGGAACTCGTGCCTTCTCCATTTTCTTTAAGGAATGCTAGGCAGTTATAAACTGTTTTAGGTCCCTCATGCAGCAGAGGGTGCAAGAGAAAGGAGAGACAGAAGTAAACAAAGAAAACAGAATTCAGTCAACTGAGGAAAAAAATACTTTTGAAAAAAATACTGTTTTGACTGAAAACAGAATTCAGTCAACTGAGGGAAAAAAAAAAAAGACAAGGTGTTAGTAGAGAAAAAAAATACAAAAACATGAAGGCCTTTTACATACAAACACGTACACATACACACATTAGCTTTTAATTAAGCTGACTTTTAAACATTTGAGCTCCTTTTAAAAAAAATTCTTCTTAAATCTCATTACCATATTTCAGCTAGGACAAACTTGCTATTTCAGAGGTAGCAAGGATCAAATCAGAATGGGCTTGATTTAAGAACCAAGCCTAGACTGTTGTGGTAGAAAAAAAGAAGGCAGAACTTTAGTTATCCAACTGCAGCATGGGAGCGACCGCCATTGCTCTTTCAGTTTGACTTGGCTAGCAAAAAAAGAGGCCTAAGCTATGTAAATAAAGTCTCTTTAGTAGTAAAAATCAAAAATTTTTCCTTTCGCTGGACCGTTTTTCTCCCCAACCACACCACCTTCGCGTGTGTGTGTTTGTGAGAATTTAGCCACTTTACAGGCCTTGTTTTCCATAATTTGGAACTTTCCAAGTCAAATAAAGTTTTTCAAATCCAATGGGAAAAAGACCGAAGCAACAACAAATACAGAAACAAACAACAACAGCAACCATAAAAACAGTTAAGCAAAACAAATGATCACATAACTTTTATGATTACTGAGTGCTCTAATGGTAAGGAGAAATTAAGACCAGCTGGTTGATAAGCTTTACCCAGGGGAGTTCAGTAAGTTACCTAGGGATAGGTCTCAGGCTGAAGACTACAGTCTACCATCCTAGAAGCAGGGGGGAAAAAAAATCAAATGCGTCTTTCTTGCTGCAGAAAATGATGGAATGATAACTTCATAATGGAATTATCTGCCTTCCATCATTATGGAAGCAGGAAATCTTGCCTCTCTTATTGAAAGTAAGTAAAATTTCAAAAAAAGAGGAGTTGTACAGCAAAATAAACTTTAGATCTCAACCAAATTTTGGGAGATCAGGGATTCTCTGGAGTGTGTGCTCCCAGAGCTCAGCAAATTTTCCTATTTGTTTGAACCATAAAGTTAGCTTATGCTGGTACCAAGCACTGAAAGGAAATTTGTCAAAAGTCAGGGGCATATCCACGCAGAACCCCATTGCAGTTACCAAAAGGTGTACCTCAAATATCTGAGAGAGGTCTCAGCTATTTTAGAAAGTTTATTTGCCAAGGTCGAGAGTGCACACTTGTGACATAGCTTCAGGAGGTCGTGACAACATATGCCCAAAGTGGTCAGGGCACAGTTTGGTTTTACACATTTTAGGGGGACAGGAGACATCAGTCAATATATATAAGATGTACATTGGTTCTGTCCAGAAAGGTGGGAAAACTTAAGAGCTGGGTGGGTTGGGGCGTCTTCCATGTCACAGGCCGGTGAGAGACAAACGGTTGCATTCTTCTGAGTTTCTGATTAGCTTTTCCAAAAGAGGCAATCAGATATGCATTTATCTCAGTGAGCAGAGGGATGACTTAGAATAAAATGGGAAGCAAGTTTGCCCTAAATAGTTCCCATATTGACTTTTCCCTTAAGCCTGGTGATTTGGGGGCCCTAAGATTTCTAAGATTTATTTTCCCTTCACATATATTATACTCTGTGAATTATAAGAATTTTCTCTCTTTATTTAGGCCCTGAGTCTCCACTAAGCTATATCAACAATTAGAGAGCTGAGATCCAGCCACTGCACTCCAGCCTGGGCGACAGAGCGAGACTCCATCTCAAAAAAAAAAAAAAAAAAGATATTAATTGAATATTAATAAATATTTAATATTAATGTATTATCCAATAGTCTTAATTTCATAGTTCTTATAAATGTATAAATTGATCTCATTTAATATTAACACCAATATATATATTAATATGGCAATTATTAAAATAGAATTACTAGACTCTTCACCAACAGTATAATATTTAGTATTTGGAGAGCAATCTCCACATTTTCACCCTGAGTGATTATATTTACCTCCATGTCTTTGAATCACACCTTCAGAGTGATAACTTTCAAGTAGATGCTTCTAGATAATACCATTCCTCTGTGCTTCAGGCTAATCTATCCAATTACCAAAGTGACTTATCCATTTTAGTACTACATTACATATACTTCTAAAATTATCATTAGTAAAATTGACCTCCACCCCTTTCCAAAACTGCTCCACTGCCATAAATAGTACCCTTCTCACTAAATTGTACCAGTTATTCATGCTAGAAGCTGGAAATCTAGGACCATCCTTGATTGCTCCTTTCCCTAAGTCCCTTACATCTGATCTTGTCAGCAAATCTACCTCAAGACCACATTTCTAATTCATCTCCTCCTTTCCACACCACCTCCAGCACTCTAATCTAAGCAAGCATCACCTCATACCTGGACTTCTGTGTCAAACTGCTAACTCATGTCCCTGTTACCACTCTTGCCTAGAAACATGGCAGGGTATAGAAAATGTTTTATTATTTTATTTTTCCCAAGTAGTCTTGTTTGGGCCTAGTTCTTTCAAAATCCAGTGACATACAACAATTTCATGTTGTGTAGTATAGACATTGTCACGGTAAAAGAGGAAAGACAAATTGAACTAGTATCTCAAATAGCCAAACAATTCCAAAAAGAGAATTTGCTAGGAAACCAATGACCATAATGAACCATGCCCAATGCCAGGTTCCCTATTTATAAAACCAAGATGTTGGATTAACCCACTTGAAAATCTGTATCACCATTTTAAAAATCATATATTTCAAGCTTTTAAATATTCCTCTTGGTTTTTTCCTCCTATTACTGCTGTATTAATGGCAGAATCATATGGTCATCCCATTATGAATTGAATTCTCACAACTCTGTGTGTAATTTTTTCCTCAGATTTTGATGATTTTTAAAACTCAGTATCATCTCTTGCATCTAATATAGAGAATAGATACTGTTTACACAAAATAAAGTAAGAACAGAAAAAATGTAACCTCTGTAAGTTTCCCTACTTTCTCAAAAAAAAAATTGCAATTCAAATAATCTTATAACTAAACAAAAACATCTTGACTTTTAAATGAAGCAATTTAACTAAATCATTTTAAATAAATAAGCACAAGTCAAAATGCACTTTTGTACTGTTGATGTTACAGATTGATATAAGTTCATAAAATGTTATGATGAAACTTATTTAAATCATAAAATGTCACAGACACTTCTCAGATTATGAGAGAATAGTTCATCAACATATAATATGCCAAAACTGTGAGAAATGCAATAACCTGATATAAGGAAATAGCTGATGATTTTCTGATAATAACACAATTATGGCACAGTGTCAGTTTAATGAATTAGTTTACCATTGTCATGGATACTGAATTATTTATCTCTAATATACTTAGTTACACATAAGTGAAAATGGAAAAGATCCCAAATGGTTGTTGTGTAAATTTTCATTGAAAATTGGTATAAAACTACATTTTCAAGGATAAATACTAAACTTTATTATTTGTCATGAAACGGTAGTATTTGTTGAAATCTCTCTAGGTTTCTAAGTTAGAATTAAATAAGAACATTATTTTTAGGTATAATTAAAAATTCTCTCTCTCAATGTCTACCTAAATATCAGTATATAAACCTACATATATACCTATTCTGGATGTACTTTAAAAAATTTTACAACAAAATTGTAACAATTATTATTATTGCTAATTCTTCCATTCTAAGCCCCAAATTGGCACTAATGGCCTCTTCTCCTAAAATATTCTGCACATACAACTTGAGATTTACAAGATAGGCACATCACCGATGTCAGTTACTCGATGTGAAATGCCATTTTTCCCCTCGTGTTTAGGAAAGTGAAACGAAACACCTTTCAAAACATTCATAGCAGAGCTTTTGTCTGTGTCTATTGTGATGTCAAGTTGAAAAGAAAATGATCATGAAAATGCAGGAAATACAAATTTAAATATAAGTTATCTTTCACAGTGTTATTTAAACATTTTAATCACTTTTGGGATCATATTAATGAGAGTGAAAATGAGTTTCAATTTTGACAATTGTTCTAGGCTTCTTTTGCACTGACATATTAAATGTGTTTAATGATCTTCATTTGTGTTGATTTCTCATACCTTTTGTGTTTTATTCCAGTATAAAAAAATCATACGTGGCTGAGTGTGGTGGCTCTCACCTGTAATCCCAGCACTTTGGTAAGCCAATGAAGGAGGATCGCTTGAGCCTAAGGGTTCAAGACCAGCTGGGCAATAGTAAGACACTATTTCTCCAAAAAATAAAGATAAATGAATAAAAATTAGCTGGGAACAGTGGCATGCACCTGCAATCCCAGCTACTCGGGAGACTGAGGTTGAAGGATAACTTGAGCCTGGGAGATGAAGGCTGCAGTGAGCCATAATCATGCCACTGCACTTCAGCCTAGGTGACAGAGCAAAACCGTGTCTCAAAACCAAAATAAAACATGGCAAAAAGATCATATACTATAGTGTGATACAGTAATGATTAGAATTCACACACCTATATACATTTTTTTCTTTCCTCATTTGTAATTTATTAAAAAGGATTCAAGATTGTATCAGAAATACATTCAAGAAAATGTGTTGTAGTGCTCAAGAATATGAGCTCTGAGGCAGCATTATTATCTGACTCCACTTTATCTGACTCCATTTCATAATAACTGTTTGACTTTTTACCATTTTTTAATCTTCTCTGTGACCCCAGCTTCCTAATTTGCACATGGGAGATAATAGTACCATAAAAAGCACGTAGGAGAACTCTGGGCTCTTAACAAGAACCCAATAAATATACCAATTTTGTTATATAATGTTAAGAACGAATAATCTTAGTAATCCATTCACATTTGTATTTGTATTTTTTGTTTTAGGACACACTATAGAATAAAAAAAAGAAAGAAACATTAAAAAAAACAGATTACATAATACGCTAGTCTCTGATAATCTGTCTTCATTTGATAGAAGCACAATTTTAAATATTTGAATAAAAATATTTACCCGAGGTGGGTAATGTAGAAACTATCTGATGTATTTAAGTGATAAGATCTTTAATAATTAATGTTTAATAGCTAATTTTTTGCTAAGTGTTTTTTAGATGCCAATCACTTGCCTAAGGATTTCACATATTATCTATGTAAATGGTATTATAATTTATTGGAAGTGCTTTTATCCTAATTTTTCAGATGAGAAAACCGAGGCAAGGAAAGTTTGGGGAATCTGCTCAAATAGTGGGGGGCAAATGTCAGTATAAAAGCTTAGTCACTGTGACTCAAGAACTAACAACCTTTGGTCCTCTAATGTACCACCCCCTGGTAACAGTGGCTACGAATACAGTTGTGAGGTATCAACCTCTGTTTCATAATAAAGATTTAAGGATAAGTTATCCCATGGCAAAATATTTGTATCTTGAGACAATAAAGATACTTGAGAAGGCCGTCACAAAGTTGTGGATTCTCAAGGGCGAGACTCTAAAACAATGAGATGAATTACTTTTTAGTGATTATAAAGTAATGAGATTAATGATTTTTAAAAAAATAGATAACCTAAACATGTAAACGAATACTATAGTTTTAAAAACTAAGAAATAATGATATTTTTCAAGTAATTCTGTCATATTTGAAAACATATGTAGATTTTTGCTAAAACTATATTTTATAAGGGAGTGCACATATGGACCTAGGAGAAGGTTCAGGAGCCTGAATAAAGTGTGGTGAAGCAGAGAATCTTGTCAACATGCCTAACTCCCTAGCTCCTTTGTGCAGATGCCAGAAAAGGATGAGTGCAAATTGGGATCCATGACTCTTAACTCTGCTGGGCAGTAATTAGCCTCTCCCTTGTTAATGGGGAGTACGTGGGAAATCTAAATTTTACTTCACCCAATACTAACAAAGCAGCCTTCCCTCTCCCCACTGGGGGTGTCAAAGGAGGCATAGAGGAGATTCAGGATTCCTACCACCACACAGCATAATGAATCTGCACCCTATTATTTCAGCAGTGGCAACACATGGAGCTATAATGAGACCTCCCTCCTCCTCCCAGCAAGGATAGTATCAGTGGAAGTCTAGTGTGGAGCCTCGAATCCCAGCTATAATAAGCCACTCCTTCTTTGCTGTCAAAGGAGGTTGAGTGAGGAACCTGGACTTTCATCTCCGCCTGGTAATAAAAAATGAGGGTTCCCCTGATGCACTGATGCAGTATCCTAGACCTGCTAAAAGACAAGATTTACATAAGACCCAGCTTTTCATAACATCTCAAAAGCCCAGAATACAATGAAAAATTACTCATCATACTGTGAAGCAGGACAATGCTAAAACGACAGATGGCAATAAACAGATGCTAGCACTGAGATAGTACAGGTGCTAGAATAATTCTAAAAAGAATGTTAAAGCAGCTGGCATTCTTAAATTTGCAATTATGAACATGTTTGAAGCAAATAAAAACATTGAAAATCTCAGAAATAAATACAAATTCTCAGGAAAGAAATAGAAGATGTAAATAAGAAGAAAATGAACACTTTAGAACTGAAAAATATAGTACTCAAAAATCTGAAGGAATGTGACTTATAGCAGAATGAAGAGGGCAATGGAAAAAACAAGTGAACTCAAAGACAAAACAAAAGAAAACAGCCAACTTGAGAGAAAATAGACTTTTAAAAGAAATAAGCAGAACTTCAGCAAATTGAAATTTTCAAAAGATTTAACATTTTTATCACTTAAGTATTAGAAGGAGAGAAGGATAGGGTGGTATTGAAAATTTCCCAACCTTGTAAAAAAGACCAAAACCTACATATTCGAGAAGCTGAGCAAACACAGACAGGATAAACAAAGAAATTCTCATCAAGATTTATCATAATTAAACTTCAGAAAACTAATGACAAGGAAAAAATCTTGAAAACAGTGAGAAAGAAACTTCACTTTACCTATGAAAGGGGGGGGGCATTCAAATAACAGTCAATTTTTAGTCAAAAATCGTGAAAACTTGATGGAAGTGATGCAAATTTTTCAGGTGCTAAAAGAAAAAAGGCAATCTAGAATTCTGTATCTAGAAAAGATACCTCATAGGATGAAAAAACAAATACATTCTCAGATAAATTAAAAGTAGGGAATTTGTGACTGGAGGATCTACCCTAAACAAATAGCTAAAGGAGGTTTTGAAACAAACAGAAACTGATTTTTTAAAACTTGGAAAATCAGAAAAGAAGAAAGAATATAGGAAAGAGCAAAACTGTGGGTAAATATAAACTGCCAGATGAAACCACAAAAGACCCAATATAGCCAAAGTAATCCTAAGCAAAAAGAACAGAGCTGGAGTCATCACAGATTTCAAACTACACTACAAAGCTATAATAAATTACAACAGCATAGTATTGGCATAAAAACAGACATACAGATCAATGAACACAATAGAGAGCTCAGAAATAGATCTATAAAATTACAATCAACTGATGTTTGACAAAGATGTCAAGAACACACAGTGTGCAAAGAACAGTCTCTCCAGTAAGTAGTGTTGGGATAATTAGATATCCACGTGCAAAAAAAAAAAAAAAAAAAAAAAAAAGATATTGGGTACTTGCCTCAAACGGTATGCAAAACTTCAACTCAGAGTGAATTGAAGACTTAAATGTTAAACCTGAAACAGTAAAACTATGAGAAGAAAACAGAGGGGAAAACCTTCTTATCATTGGTCTAAGCAATTACTTTTTTTACTATCAACCTAAAGCATAGGCAACAAAAGCATAAACTAACAAATGGGATTGCATTAAACTAAAAAGCTTATGGGAAGCAAGGAAAATGATCAACAGAGTGAAGAACAGCTCTGCACCAAGCAGACCTAATAGACATCTACAGAACTCTCCACCCAAATCAACAGAATATACATCCTTCACAGCACCACATCACACTTATTCCAGAATTGACCACATAGGTGGAAGTAAAGCACTCCTCAGCAAATGTAAAAGAATAGAAATTATAACAAACTGTCTCTCAGACCACAGTGCAATCAAACTAAAACTCAGGATTAAGAAACTCACTCAAAACCAATCAACTACATGGAAACTGAGCAACCTGCTCCTGAATGGCTACTGGGTACATAACGAAATGAAGGCAGAAATAAAGATGTTCTTTGAAACCAATGAGAACAAAGATACAGTATACCAGAATCTCTGGGACACATTTAAAGCAGTGTGTAGAGGGAAATTTATAGCACTAAATGCCCACAAGAGAAAGCAGGAAAGATCTAAAATTGACACCCTACCATCACAATTAAAAGAACTAGAGAAGCAAGAGCAAGCACATTCAAAAGCTAGCGGAAGGCAAGAAATAACTAAGACCAGAGCAGAAATGAAGGAGAGAGAGACACAAAATCCCTTCAAAAAAATCAATGAATCCAGGAGCTGGTTTTTTGAAAAGATCAACAAAATTGGTAGACCACTAGCAAAACTAAAATAGGAGGGATATTATCACTGACCCCACAGAAATACAAACTACCATCAGAGAATACTAGAAACACCTCTATGCAAATAAACTAGAAAACCTAGAAGAAATGAATAAATTCCTGGACACATACACTCTCCCAAGACGAAACCAGGAAGAAGTTGAATCCCAGAATAGACTAATAACAGGCTCCGAAATTGAGGCAATAATTAATAGCCTACCAACCAAAAAAAGTCCAAGATCAGATGGATTCACAGTCAAATTCTACAAGAGATAGAAGGAGGAGCTGGTAGCATTCCTTCTGAAACTATTCCAATCAATGGAAAAAGAGGGAATCCTCCCTGATACCAAAGCCTGGCAGAGACACCACAAAAAAAGAGAATTTTAGACCAATATCCCTGATGAACATCGATGCAAAAATCCTCAGTAAAATACTGGCAAACCAGATCCAGCAGCACATCAAAAAGCTTATCCACCGTGATCAAGTGGGCTTCATCCCTGGGATGCAAGCCTGGTTCAACATATGCAAATCAATAAACGTAATCCAGCATATAAACAGAAACAAAGACAAAAACCACATGATTATCTCAATAGATGCAGAAAAGGCCTTTGACAAAATTCAACAGCTCTTCATGATAAAATCTCTCAATAAATTTGGTATTGATGGAACATATCTCAAAATAATAAGAGCTACTTATGACAGACCCACAGCCAATATCATACTGAATGGGCAAAACCTGGAAACATTCCCCTTGAAAACTGGCACAAGACAAGGATACCCTCTCTCACCACTCCTATTCAACATAGTGTTGGAAGTTCTGGCTAGGACAATCAGGCAGGAGAAAGTAATAAAGGATATTCAATTAGGAAAAGAGGAAGTCAAATTGTCCCTGTTCACAGATGACATGATTGTCTATTTAGAAAACCCTATCATCTCAGCCCAAAATCTCATTAAGCTGATAAGCAACTTCAGCAAAGTCTCAGGATACAAAATCAATGTGCAAAAATCACAAGCATTCTTGTACACCAATAACAGACAAACAGAGAGCCAAATCATGAGTGACCTCCCATTCACAATTGCTTCAAACAGAATAAAATACCTAGGAATCCATCTTACAAGGGATGTGAAGGACCTCTTCAAGGAGAACTACAACCCACTGCTCAATGAAATAAAGGAAGACACAAACAAATGGAAGAACATTCCATGTTCATGGATAGGAAGAATCAATATTGTGAAAATGGCCACACTGTCCAAGGTAATTGATAGATTCAATGCCATCTCCATTAAGTACCAATGACTTTGTTCACAGGATTGGAAAAACTACTTTAAAGTTTATATGGAACCAAAAAAGAGCCCGCATTGCCAAGACAATCCTAAGCCAAAAGAATAAACCTGGAGGCATCATGCTACCTGACTTCAAACTATACTACAAGGCTACAGTAACCAAAACAGCATGGTACTGGTACCAAAACAGAGATATAGAACAATGGAACAGAACAGAGCCCTCCGAAATAATACCACACATCTACAACCATCTGATCTTTGACAAGCCTGACAAAAACAAGAAATGGGGAAAGGACTCCCTATTTAATAAATAGTGCTGGAAAAACTGGCCAGCCATATGTAGAAAGCTGAAACTGGATCCCTTCCTCACATCTTATACAAAAATTAATTGAAGATGGATTAAAGACTTAAATGTTAGACCTAAAACCATAAAAACCCTAGAGGAATCTTAGGCAATCCCATTCGGGACATAGGCATGGGTAAGGACTTCATGTTTAAAACACTGAAAGCAATGACAACAAAAGCCAAAATTGACAAATGGGGTCTAATTGAACTAAAGGGCTTCTGCATAGCAAAATAAACTACCATCAGAGTGAACAGGCAACCTACAGAATGGGAGAAAATTTTTGCAATCTACTCATCTGATAAAGGGCTAATATTCAGAACCTACAAAGAATTCAAACAAATTTACAAGAAAAAAACAACTCCATCAAAAAGTGAGTGAAGGATATGAACAGACACTTCTCAAAATAAGACATTTATGCAGCCAACAGACACATGAAAAAATGCTCATCATCACTCACCATCAGAGAAATGCAAATCAAAACCACAATGAGATACCATCTCACACCAGTTAGAATGACGATCATTAAAAAGTCAGGAAACAACAGGTGCTGGAGAGGATGTGGAGAAATAGGAACATTTTTACACTGTTGGTGGTATTGTAAACTAGTCCAACCATTGTGGAAGACAGTGTGCGATTCCTCAAGGATCTAGAACTAGAAATACCATTTGACCCAGCCATCCCATTAGTGGATATATACCCAAAGGATTATAAATCATGCAGCTATAAAGACACATGTACACATATGTTTATTGCGGCACTATTCACAATAGCAAAGACTTGGAACCAACTCAAATGTCCATCAATGACAGACTGGATTAAGAAAATGTGGCACATATGCACCATGGAGTACTATGCAGCCATAAAAAGGATGAGTTCATGTCCTTTGTAGGTACATGGATGCAGCTGGAAACCGCCATTCTCAGCAAACTATTGAAAGAACAGAAAACCAAACACCGCATGTTCTCACTCATAGGTGGGAATTGAATAATGAGAACACTTGGACACACGAAGGGGAACATCACACACCGGGGCCTGTTGTAAGGTGGGGGAAGTGGGGAGGGATAGGATTAGGAGATATACCTAATGTAAATGACGAGTTAATGGATGCAGCACACCAACATGGCACATGTGTACCTAGGTAACAAACCTGCACCTTGTGCACATGTACCCTAGAACTTAAAGTATAGTAAAAAATAAACTAAAAAAAAATATTAGCAGGAACATGGAGAAAAAGGGAATGCTTATACACTATTGGTTGGAATGTAAATTAGTAGAGGCATTACAAAAACACTATGAAGGTTTCTCAAAAAATTAAATATAGAACCGCCACGTGATCCAGCAATTATTCTCTGGGTATATATCTAAAGGAAATGAAATTGCTATGTTGAAGAGATATCTGCATTTCCATATTTACTGCAACACTATCCACAATAGCAAAGCTATAGAAATAACCTAAGTTTTCATCAATGGATCAATGTATTAATAAATGTGGTACAAGTATTTTATATATATAATACAAATATATACAAGTATATATAAAATACAAGTGTATATATGTACAAGTATATACAAGTGTATATAAAATACAAGTATATATATGTACAAATGTATACAAGTATATATAAAATACACACTTATTTATATAAAATACAAGCCTATTTGGCCATTAGAAAAATTCTTATTTGCAACAACATGGCTGAAACTGAAAGATATTATACTAATCGAAATAAGCCAGGCACAGAAAGACATATACTGCATGATGTCAATTACATGTGGAATCTGAAGAGGAGATCAAATAATACAATATATTGAACTTTAAAATAAGAAAATAAAAAGAAAAGAAATAGACAGTAGACCCAGTAGTATGCTGTGGTGGTAAATATTTAACAATAAGCTCTCCAGAGTTGGGAAACATTGATTTACAGTGTTTGCCAATTTCTCTGATATGCCAACTTTAAGTTGCCTATGTGGAGTAGCAGCAAACACAGAATTAGGAAAAGATGTGCATAATTGCCTCTTGAGATGGTGCCATTAGCTCCAGTCCACCACCGGGTAGACACTGAAAGCAATACTAAAATAATGCTTTAGCAATATAGCAATATTACTAGAACTGCAACATAATTGTTTTGCATGTGTAACATTTATTTTTCATAATTTTTTATTAAAATCATTTATATTATTTCATAGTCACTTCAAACAGAAATCCATTCGAGAAAACGGTAGATCAGTGCCTTCAACAAATGGACATGTAACACATCTAAACTATGTCAGCCATTTCGGTTCCTGATATACTTCACAGAAGGAACATAACTGGCAAACAAGCTGACAAATATGCCTCAGGTTGGACTTCAGGTCTTGATTTTCCTGCCAGATAATAAACTCAACCAAGGAGCTTGGAAAGAGGCACAGTTGGGGAACATATCTGCTCTTTATCAAAATTTGTTATAATTTTCATCACTAAATGACCAGAATAAAGCTTGGTGCTAGTATCTTTTACAATCTGGAAGAGAAAATTATGTTGACTGAAGTATCTCCCATTATCACCAAGATTATCATATAAACTGAAATGTAATGACTGTGTATGGATCATAAGTTACAATAATCAAAGTGTAGGTGTTATTACTGGCTACGTAATTTAATCGGGTCAATTCTCAGCTTGTAAGAGCAGCTAGGCATCATCTCCAGTTGAGAAAATGAAAGTACTATCATAGGAATCTACAGAACAACTACTAGACTTAGAATCACAATGCGGAAATTACAGCTTATCAAGAAAAAAGATAGAAAGATACAACCCTCTTTCTCTCTTCCCCTCCCTCTTTCTCAACACACACAAGCACACACATACACACACACAAACACAAAATCATTAAAGAGATGTAGTCAGAGATCTTATGTCATAGAAATTGTTTAAATTTTTGCAGAGAGGAATATCATTTCTGAATGCAACTAATGTATTCAGAAATAACTAGTTAGGCTTTTTGAACTCAAGTAAAGAATTCAAGATAAGTATTTAGTCTTCTACATCTCTTCCAAAATAATTTTTAGACTCATTTCCTGTATGAAAGTTAATGATCTGGAATTATGCCCTATTTACATGATGTATAATGCAGCCTTTTTTCCTAAAATATTATTATTAATTTTCAGAACATGTGCCAGAAATGTCTCTTTCCAAATTCACACTTCTGCAATAAATCTGAAAATATTAACCCCAACATATTATAAATTTACTTTTAATTTCTTAAATTCTTATATTAAATTTCTAGGTTCGAATTTATCTACAATTCACTACAAGATTAATACACAGTAGTTTTTCCTTTGATTGTTAGCTTATATATATAGAGTATGACTTTGGTTTATGCAAAAATATACTCAATATTGGATTTGTAATAATAGTTTTAATTTTAATATGATCAATTTAAAGTCAATATACCTGTACTACTTGGGCTCAGAAATATAGTTTTTAAAATTTTTGATATATTTACTATTTAAATTGAATTTATTTCTAACAAGTAATGTAAATGCCACAATCTTACAATATATCTTTCTAATTATATTATTCTACATTGTTCATTATTAAAGAACATTTTTTCCTCTTACATGGAAGACCTAGATCTTATTCTTTAGGCACTGATTGACTTCCCAGTTCATGGGCCTCTGCATCTCCAAGGGCGAGTTCTTAGTTCATTGTACTAGTCTGTTCCCTGAGTATAATTCTGTATCAATGTTCTCCATTGCTCTTGGCTCAGACTTCTGCGCCCTTTCATCTAAAAAGAAAATTATCATGATAAACTATGCACAGTGACAGATTTCTACCTGAGGACCAAGATGTTGGAGTAGGACAGGGATCAGCAAGCTATGGAAGACCCCTGTCACAACAGGAAACACATAGCTTACAAAGCCTAAAATATTTACATCCTGGCTCTTTACAGAAAAACATTTACTAACCCATGCAAAACACTCATTTTTTGTGTGTGTTACATAGAAAAAGTTATCTAACAGAGAAACATGGATAAATTATTTTACTGGGAGTGGGAAAAATTATTCTAATTATGATTAAGATTTCAGAGAATGTAAGATAAGTGAGTAGTAATTTCGATGAAATAAAAATCAAAATGTTTTGCATGAAAAAAGATAATACATGAGAAAAATGTATTTTCAAATGATATCACTGATAAAGAGTTAATATCCCCAATATATAGACTCCAAAAATAAAGAAGGAAAAAGACCAATACATTCTAAGCAAGAAAAACACCAAAAGATATAAATAATTTAAAGAAACATTTATTATTTCACATAAAAATTATTATCAACCTTGCATACAATTAAATAGTGCAAATTAAAACTGCATTGAAATATGATGTCTTACTTATCTACCCATTTGTCCCTACACTCTTCTAGGATTTTGGCTAATACCCTTGGTAGGTTCTCAGCCAACAAATACTGTAAATCACCAACCTCAAGATCACTCCAGCCCTCAGCATCTTGAATTCTAGCTAAGGGCCCAGGAATTATGAAAAGGGATAAGCTACCCTGCTATCACCTCTCAACTTTCTGTCCTATACAATCCAAGAGCATAATACTATAGGTCAAATATCGCTTATCTGAAACACTTTGGACCAAAAGTGTTTCCGATTCTGATTTTTTTTCAGACTTCGAAATAATTGCATATACGTAGTGAGATATGTTGGGGATAGAACCTAAGTCTAAACATATAATTTATCTTTTATAGACATCATATACACATAGAGTTAAAGTAATTGTATATGCTCTATTTAATAATTGCGTGCACAAAACAAAGTTTGTGTCCACTGAACCATCAGAAAGCAAACGTATCCCTATTTCAGTCACCCATGTGGACAATCTGTAATTGTCGGACATCATCATCATTTCTGACTTGTAATTTATAAGCTACTAATAAACAATCATTTTCCTGCACTTCTCCACACGTAAGTACTGTAAGTAAAAATTATGACACACTATTAGTAAAATGAAAACTTCAACAGCACAGCAGCAGCACCAGAACCCCTGTACCAGCTGGTAGACAACAGCCACAACTATCACCAGCAGGTTTTCAGTTCCCACCTACAATCCTGTGTTTTAATTAAAAGGTTGTTGTACGCTGCATGTTAATTTTTTTTAGGTGATAAGAAATATCAGAAGTAGTTGAGGAAAAAGAAAGTGTGTCCCCTAAGGATAAGAAGGCATTCTATCAGATGACTTTTTAAAATGTGTCTTTTAGGGTCGTCTGCCTCATTAACAATGGTATTTGTCTTAGTAGTCTCTCTTTGATTTCATAAGCTGACATGGTTTCTTTTCTTATCATGCATACTGCTCTAGTGCTTCCTAAACTCATCACACATTTTTTACCACGTCATCTACAGGCACTTTGCCTGCAGTGTTAATGACATCGTCTTCATAGTTGTGTGCCTACATTTTGACTGTGACCTATCGCATGAGGTCAGATGTAGAGTTTTCCACTTGTGGAGTCATGTCAGTGCTCAAAAAGTTTTGGTTTTTGGAGCATTTTGAATTACAGATTTTTGGATCTAGGGATGCTCAAACTGCAGCTGTTTTACACCAATAAATTCAAGTAATTTTTTATGAAGTCATAGTAGTTGGATATTATATTTCCAAAACTATATCAAGAAAAATCTTGAGGTAAAAACTTTAAAAAACTAAATTAATATAGTCATCTAAAATATAACTACCATATTCTGAATTAGGCTAAAATAGTATTTCCACATAGCAATAATTTTCTAGTGGAACATAAATTATACACCACTGTAAATGATACATCACTAGAATCTGATACATCACTAGAATCTCATACTATAAAGGCAATATCTTAAAATATGGAAAATAAAGATGAAAGTAATCCTAAGGATTATCTTCCTTTAGATTCCTTATTTTACTTACAGAACAGTAAAATAAGAAATAGGAAATGTGAAAAAAATTATTTCTAAAAAATCCTCCTGCTTTTTTATAGAAGTAGTTTATAAATGAAAGCAATATTATCCTGTTTATTTGATATTAAAAATTTTTATAGAAACAGTCACCTAGGCAACAAAACCCCATAAAAGAATATAACAATTTAGGATATGTTTTTCATCTTTCTTCTTAAGAATCAGCCAAGAAAAATAGTTTTGGATTTTAAGATGTTAGTGGGGTCATTGTTAGAATAATTTGATTTAGAAAATAATAACACAAATATTTAATAGAAATAAGCTTCTGAAAGAAGGGAAGATGCATTTCAAAACATTCCATCTTCGTAGATGGAAAGTCTTGGATAGCCATGATGTGAAAAAAACCAGGGCTAGAAATTTAATTATTTAGCATGGAGGAAGATCATAAGGATACAAATATAAGCAAGATACCTACTTTTGCATGGTGATAAACACAGTTCTCAATAACGCATAAAATGTCATAATGGAATTACAGAATTATTTATAATTAAAATAGGACCATGGAATTTATGTTGTTTATTTTAAAAAAGAAAATGATGAATATATTATAATATATACAGAAAAGTTTACTTTCTCAGCTCAAACTAAGTCAGGAGAGATCAGGATCTTGATAACATTATTCATATGACCTTCAGATGTCTGACTGCCCTCTAGGTTGATGGGGTAACTGGGCCACATGTTTGCAGATTATTCAGGTTAGTCTGTCTTTTTTTCACGTGGTGGTGGTCTAAGACTTTCTAGTATCATCAAGTTGACAAGTCGTAATATGCATGTACTCTACAAACCTCTGCTCGTGTCCCAATGATAATGCATCATTGGTCAAAGCAAGTCGCATGGCCAACCCAGAGCCATCATTATGTCTTTCTGGGAGATCAAAATTTGTAGTCAATTTTACAACATACGACAGTTGAGTTTTTGGCTACATATATTTATACGTCTCCTGTAAGCAAAGTAACGCAACACAAAATAACTGAAAATAAATTCCATGCTCCTATAAGCAACATTCCCTAACACAGGACTCTCTCATTTAATCAAATATGGCATAGGAGTTGCAATTTGGATGCATACGAGGACGCTCTTGATGTGGAGGTCTATGAGTAAGTGACCTTTTATAACATACTCAACAGGTTAGATAGGCATGGGAACACCTGATATGCATTCTTATTCAGATAGAAGAACAAAGGAAGTCACATAGTCACTGACCATAGCAATTCCCAAGTCTTGTTGGGAGAATATTGCCAGGGCTCTCTATACTGGGGACAAGAAATATTCTATGAGTATGGCCTAGCAATAATCCCTGGAAATAGGTCCCTGTCCACTAACCTCCTTACATTCCTCAGATTATTTTCCAGTGTCATATTTTTCTGTTCCTTGGTAGTGCCTCTCTATTTAAATGTTCACCACAGCCCATGATTTAGGTTTTTGTCTTGTGTTCTCTCCCCTCTCAGATATACCTCATATTTCATAAGGCATAGACCATCTTGGTAACTGTTGCAAATTAAAGAAGGCAGTAAATTCTTTGCCACCTTTCCCACCTATTTGCTTTCTTCTGGAATTTGTGCTGGCTCTTGGGACTAGATTTGATTAATAGAGTGTAGCAGAAGAGACGTTTAACCACTGGGCATGGGCTGTAAGATATACACGACTTCTGCTTTTTTCCACATGATACAATCCCTCTCAGAAATCAGATGCCATGTAAGAAGTCCAACTATACCAAGATAACCTATAAGGAAGGCCAAGTTAACCATATGGATATAGAGGCCACTGTAGGAGCAGCAAGGTGCCAGACATGCAGGGAAAGCTTTATTGGATCTTTCAGGTCACTACAGCTTCCTGCCGAATGCAATCAAATGAATGACCCCAGTTAACAGAACATAGATCAGAAGAAACATCCAGCTAACCCAGTCCTAAATCTTGACCCACAAAATCAAGGGTTAATTAGAGTAAATTAAGTTTGGGCAATTCATTGCATAGAAATAGATAACAACAAGAACAACAGCAAAAAATAGGGTAGCATTCTCAAAATGCTTGCTGCTTATGAAGAGTTAGAGGCCCAGAAATTTCTTTTTAAAGAACTATATTCTTTTGTATGCCAAGATTGTGATACTTTAATTAGTACAATTCCTTAAAAGCTTTATTCCCTGTCTATGAATATGATCCAGGTGCATGTTTATTGCTTCAAGGCTAAATCTATGATTCTTTTGAAGACAGATGGTGCTCTAAGACTTTCTCTACAAGGGATGTGTCAATCTTCAGTAGGAAAAAACACACATACAATTCTGAGAAGCCCTCTTTTTAGGGTCTTAGGCACTAACTTAAATCTAATAGAAATTTTTAAAAAGGTCTTGAAATTCGTTCTGCACCCCTAGACCTTGTTTTACTTTTTGTTTGGGGAGATTTTTACTGACCAAAGAGTCTGAAGATAACAAACAGATTCATTTGTAAATTTGGTGCTTCTCTATTACCTCTAAATTCTGCTTGCAAATTGAATAGTTTATTCTTTAGCTATTCTCTTTTTGCATCTTTTCATAGACAGCTAAAATAGATCAATTGATATTTAATATATTTATTTGGCCTAGAAATAATCTTTCCAAGGTGGCTACATTTATTGGTCAATTTTATATCTTTCCTGTTACTGTACTTGACAGTTGTATTTTTCTGCAACTACAAACACAGGTCACCAAACTGCTATAATAGTTTCTGTATTATTATTCTTTGCTCTTTCTAAATGGTTAGTATATCATTTGTTCTGCTATACTAGCAGTTTTCCAGACACTTTTTTCTGCCTCATCCAATATGCTCATTCCCAAATCAGTGCTGTTTTATGTTTTTGTTATGACCGTGCCTGATTTCTAAGTACTAACTTCTTCAGCAGTCAAGAAAGCAAGAATACTATGAGCATTATAGAGATACAGTAAATAGTAAAGTAATTAACCTTGAAATATGATGACTGAAGCTGAGGAAGTAAAACTCTGGAAGTGGAAATCCAATAGTCACTACTGAATTCAACTGAAATACTCACAAAGGTGGACATGTCAGAGTTTGCAAGGTAATAATGCAAGAAATCAAGCATATCCAGTTACGAAAGTGGAGCAACAGAAGGGGAATTCATGGAGATGTCTATGTGCCTTTGTAGCTTCTGCTTACAAGTTTCAAAACCCAGTATCTGGTGGTGGGTATGAGACTGCTTCATCCAACAGGACTGACACATGGAGTAGAGGAGAATGAAGCAAATCCACTGTGCATCTCTTTGTACATAACCATATGTGACTATGACAAGTTTGCAAGAGTGATTGTTGTTCCACTTACTCTTCTGGATCTTGCCTTAGTTTCTCTTTTGGCCAACACTAATCGACTCCAGGTGAGGAGATTCTGGAGAAAGCATAGCCTTGTCTCAATCACGTTAAAAGTACAATCTAACACAGACTTGTATGACTCCATTTTTAATGTTTACATCTCTTATCCATTCAGAATATATTTTGGGGTATGATGTGAGGTATTGGATACATTTTATATTTTGATGTAAATATGTACTAGAAAGTATTTATTTTGACCACAAATTTGAAATGCAATTGATATATTATGTATAATATGGTATATCACATATACCATATTCTCATTATTTGGGGATTATTTTATATTTTTCCACTGGCCCATCCTCTATTTATAAGTCAGTGTTACAATGACTTAATTGTATAATTTTATTGTTTGTTTTACTATCTAATAGGATGAGCTTCTACTTTCAAACACACACACACAGCTGCTCTTTGAATCAAGAATTTGTATTCATGTTACTAGATTCTTGGACAGAACTCTTCAGCACTACACACACTATCTATAATCTGACCATGAAGATCCAGGCTTGGAGCAACTGGCAAAAGAAGATCTGATCTCTGTATCTCAAACAACAACAGAGTGTTTAGGAGAAAAATGAAATAGCGAAAAAAAGGTAGAAATAAAATTTCAATTATTATTTAGCTTAATAAGTGCCTGTCAATCCTAAAAGGAAAAAAAAAAAAAAAAAAAAAAAAACAGTGATCAGATTTAAGGGACATATATGAGACTGATGTCCCTCAGAAAATTCTAGCTCTTTTCACTTAGACTGAAATATTGAGTGGCCACTTAACTCCATTGAGCATAGAAGATGAGTTTCAGAAATAAAGTAGATGATGCTTGTGCTACATCATTTAATAAAACTAAATCAGACTATGTCAATTTGTTGGTGGCTTTTGACAACATACTAATATAGTAAAGCACAGACCACACTGAAATGAAATAAACTCATATATTACCACTAAGAAATACATGTTTTCTTGGACTCTAAAATTTCTTCCCTCTGAAAGCACTGAACTAATGTCTTTAGTGTAAGACTAAACAAGCATGTCTACTCAGAGATGACTCTACCAGAACTCTCTTTCTGCTGAATGTGAGCACATCTGATTCTAGGAATAAATCTTTTAAAAAAGTGATAAGGAAAATAAACATATTTAAACCCAACACAAACTCCAAGGTTTTCCCAACTCTTCTGCAGTTTCTATACTTGCTTCCCTTTCCTGTACATATGGACCTTATTCGATCTAGTGATTAAAGCACATACATGTGACTACCATCTTGGTTTTGCATTATGATATTATTTCCTAATATTGCAGAATCTTCCCAACATGAATTTGAACCATCTTAATCTCAGAGTTGTCTTCAGAACTTTGGACATGACTGTCATGTTCCCAAATCAGATTTTCTGGAAACACTGTGAACTTTATGATTAAGCCCAATATTGTCAAGATCCCTGTTTTCCAGCTAACAGTTTAAAATATGTTCTCTGCCCTCACTTTCAAAACTGTTTGAAGTACATAAAATGTTCCTGAATATTCTCCATCATATTTATGTTTCCCATTTCAAAACAACTATTTCCCAGGTTTTGTAAAATTGTTTGATTTCTTAGCTCCTCCTCGGCCTTTATTTAATCCATATACTCTTAAATCTTTGCTTGGATCAGTAAGATTCAGTACCAAATGAAAACGGCCTTCATCCTGGCCAACATAGTGAAACCCCATCTCTACCAAAAATACAAAAAATTAGCCAGGCATAGTGGCAGGCGCCTGTAATCCCAGCTACTAGGGAGGTTGAGGCAGGAGAATTGCTTGAACCCGGGAGGCGGAGGTTGCAGTCAGCTGAGATTGCACCGTTGCACTCCAGCCAGGGTGACAGAACAAGACACTGTCTCAACAGCAGCAGCAACAACAACAACAACAACAACAACAACAACAAAGTAGCCTTATGTTTATTTTCCAGCCAAATATTTTAATGCTTCTCTGAGATATATGTACTTCAGAAAAAGTTGAAGCCATTTTTCTAAGCTTCTAATTTCCTATTTTGAGTAACCTGAGGATCATGAACAACTGTAGTAAACCGGTTTTCTTAATTCCCTCCATTGCCTTCTTCCTGTCTTCCATGTGATCTAAGTTGTTTTTGATAGAACTGTAATAATTTATGTGATGAAAATGATTTCATGAATTTTGGACACCCTGAAGAACTTGGACATGAACAGAGTTTATCAGAAAAGTTTAGGCATGAATTCAATACTGGTTTCCCAAATAAGAGAATATTAAACTGAACATTGATTCCATGTCAGGAATATTTCTCTCTATGTGGAATATGCTGACTCACTCAGTCAGATTCAATCTAACAAAGTTCAGGAGGATGCTGCCTGCGTGTATAAGCATGTTGGCAACTTAGAGCTACTGTGAAGCAGAATTATTTTGAAAGATAATTATATTCATTGACAGCCTAAACAGGACATAGAGTCATGCTAGATAGAAAATACTGCATTTTTAAACATCTACAGCAAAAACTACATGAGAGACATCAATTGTACTTGACTCATAGTATCCTCAGGAATCTGGCTTTTGGTATCTTTGGTCTGATTTTGATCTCATATAGGGAATGAATGTTACTTATAACTTGGGCCATTTTTGGAATCCTTGATTAAGGCAGTTCAACAAAATATGCAGCAGCAATTATGTTAACATTTAACATGTTTTGATTATAACAGATTGTATAACACCAAAATGTCCTCAAGTATATTTATAGATATGTATAACTCTAGGTTCAACTGTGTGTGTGTGTGTGTGTGTGTGTGTGTGTGTGTGTTCTTAGCAAGCTGAAACTTCAAATAAGTAAATAGGGAAGCAATTATTTAGTGGAATTCTAGAATATGGACCAAAGAGCTAATATTATTACACTTAGATAATATGGATTTTTGAAAAGAATAACCTTAGAGGAACAGCCTGAATATTTTACTCCAATTTTAAGGCAAACAGATGTTAAATCTAAACTAAATACTCCACACATGCACAGTCATGTCTCTGAAAAGATAAGGATAACATAATTTAACCGCAATTCTCAAAATTGGCATATCCTTTATTTAAGCTAATGATGGTTTAATTCTAATGTAGTACATATTAAATTAACCATTTTTTGTGAAACAACACATTTTATCAAAGTAATAGTTATTTCATTAGTTTGCTTAGCTATTGCAGAGTTGCATATACATTAAAACCAGAATTTTAACTCTAGGGTGAGTCTAGGATACTTTCAAAAAGCTTGTTCATTTCACAATGCCATTTAAATTTCCACAGCTAGATTTGAGCATTTGGTATTTTTAGAGAGCAATGGTCATGTTCATTCTAAAAGCTGAAAAGAGAACATATCAATTACAATTCTAAAGTTATTTCTAACATGTCTCCTACTTCGTTATTTTTGCCCTCAGCAAGCATGAAACGATGTACAGAGAATATCTCAGAAAATTAATATATAGCCTTCTTAAATAATTTCAGTGCATTTGGCATTTAATTTTATATTAAATTTATTCTAAACTCATATACTGCTTATTTTTTGTCCCATTTTGTATGCATAATACTATTTTTACTCAATAGTTGTCATATTAACAGCATAGTAATATGAATAACATCATGCTAATGTCATTAAATGAGAGGAGGTATCTGTGAGCACTTGGGGACTGGGATTGAAGCAGGTTTGTAGGAGAAAATGAAGACCTTGTCCTTAGACATGTTAGGTTTTCGATGCTTAGTTAAATGTAGTGAACCAATTTCCTTTACAAAAACAAATCAATGAGGTAATCTCTAGTTCTTTTCATCCTTCGTCTCTGCTGAAATGATTCCTTCTCAGTGATGTGACTTCATTACTCTCTCCTCTTTATTTTCATCATAGCAATTAACACTATCTGAAATTACATCATTTATTTATCTACTTGTTTTTGGTTGCCTCTCACTAGAATACAGGCTCCATGAAGATAATCTATTTTGTCTTCTGCTATATTCTCAGAATCTATAATAGTATTTGAAACATAGTATGCATACAATAAACACTTGTTGAATAGATAATTATGAGATGAATTTCAGATGTTACTTCAGTTACCTCCGGCAATTTGTTTGCAGGACACCAAATCTAGAGTTTGCTGGTAAGTCCAATCAACTCTTTAAACAGAACATAGCTGTTGCTTTAATAGTTTGTTGTTTGGGATATATATACATATCTAACATATATATGTGTGTATACATGTATGCACACATATCCAACATATATATGTGTGTGCTTGTGTATATATACATATATATATAGCAGAAAATGGGCCACAGATAATACATAATTTTTATTCTTTTATCACTTTGAGGCAGGTTCAATGATTAGTTCTCTGTACTCTAACAGTAACATTCAACAGTAAACAAACACGATCGGGGAAAGATATACTTCTCAGAAGTATATAGTAAGTGTAATCTGTTCCATTTTTGCAATGTGTAGATATTATCTGAGAAAAGATACCTGCAAATTTTAGTTTTGCTTACTTAATAAAATAGACATTATAAAAATCTGCATTTAATTTAACTCTCAATGAGAAAGAATAAACTATATGTGGCATGATGAACTATTAGAAAAAATTAGGCTTATAAGTGGGAATTTAACTCACTTTGACTTACCCTTCATAATCATGCCTATATGGACACTAAAAGTCTCAGATTGTTGTCCAGCTGAAAAATTACAAAAGTGCTTCATCCACAGAGTGAAAATAGTAACTCTATTACTATTTTCGTAATAGCTTAGTAGTCTTGCTGTACTGTTTAAGGAAAAATGACAAGAAGAAAAAGGTTTGTACATGTTCAATACTGGCAAAACCATTCATTTTACTTTCGTTATGGCCACAAATAGTTAATATTAAAAGAGGATATATTAAAACCACAAGAAGTACAACTTCTTAAAAATGCCTAAATAGTCCCCATTTACTCCAGGGATTTGATAGTTATCTTAAAGACAGAATAGTTTAAGCCAGTTATTTGAACTATAGACATTGTTCTTGTCTACTCCAGTAGTTCTTAGCTTTTTGGCACTCAAAATAACATTGTCTCTCAATATCTGCAGGGGGTTGGTTTCAAAACCCCCATGATTAACAGAATCTACAGGGTCTCAAGTTTCTTATATAAAATGATGTAGTCTTTGCATATGACTTATCCACATTTTTCCACTTTCTTAAATAATCATTAGATTAATTTTAATATCTAATACAATGTAAATTCTATAAAAACAGTTGTTATACTATATTGTTTAAGGAACAATGATAAGAAAAAAAGACTATACATGTTTAGCAATGGCAGAACCATCCTTTTTCCATTTGTTTTCTTTTTATATTCCCCAAAAATATATAGTTTATTCTTTCTTATTAAGAGGTAAATGGAATGGGCAAACATTTTCAATCCATGATTGGTTGAATCCATGGATGTGGAACCCATGGATAGGGAGGGTTGACTGTGTATATTTTACAAAGATATTTAACTCAAGTCTAACACACACACACACTACAATATACACACATGTGCATATATTCTACTACAAGTGTTCATTCATACATGTTCAGTATATAGAACCATGTATTTTTTACATATGTATAACCCTGTGTTCCACCATGTGAAAGAAGATACAGGGCAATTTTTAGCATCACAGAATCCTCCTTTAGGTTCCTACCCAACAAACACCATCATCCACATACAGTGATTACTACTAGTCTTATTTCTCACATAGTAAAAATTTCATTTGCTTTTGAGCTTCATATTAATATAAATGCAATAATAAAGTATATACATTAAAAAACAGGTCTATGCAGGTATAATTTACATATAGTAAATGATCCTTTAAAGGTGTACAGTCATATGAATTTCACACAGTCATGTAATCGCCACCACAGATAGATGAGATATAAAGCATTTCACCGACCACCACGGCTCCCTCATTTGACTTTATAGGCAATACCCCTCCCTAAAACTCAAGTTCTAAAAAACACTGGCCTGTAGTTTGCTCCTATGAGTTTGACTTTTCAAAATATATAAATGAAATCATATTATGTATAGCCTTTGAATCATATAAGTCATTTGTGATTCATCCCAGTTGGTTGTATCAGTATTCTGTTTCTTTTTGTTATTGAATAGCATTTAATTCTATGGATGCACCAGAGTTTATTCTTTCACCATAGTTGATATGCATTTGGATTCTTTCTAATTTTGGGTGATTATGAATAAAACATCTGCAGATATTCACCTACAGAATTGCATGTTGATATATACTTTCTTTTCTCTTGAGTTAAAACCTAGAAGAGAGCTTGTTAGGTCGTATGGTAAATACATGTGTAATATATATGTGTAAATTAAAGACTGTTCTCTGAAGCAATAGACCTTTTTGCATTTTGCATCAATGATGCTTGATAAAGTTGCCCTTCATCCTCACCAGTATATAATTGTATACAATTGTACTTTCAATTTTATTTTTCCCAATGACTAGCAATGTTAAGGGGCATTTTACATCCTTAACTTCTGTCTTTATATATTACTTAATGAAGTGTCTGTTCAAATTTTTAATTTATTTTAATTGAATTGCTTGTCTTAATGAGGTGTATGTTATCAATTAAGGGTGCTATAAAAATATATCACAAACTGCTTGGCTTAAACAACAAATTATTTACTTCTCATAGTTGTCAAGGCTTGAGAGTTTCAAGATCAAAGTGCTAGCAGATACAATCAATGTATGGTGAGGACTCACTTCCTGGTTTGCAGGTGGCCATCTGCTCTTTGCGTCTTCATATGGTGGCAAGGAGGGAGTGGGAGAGCACATGGTGGAGGGAAGGGATGAGTGCATCCTTATATTGTGGCAAGGAAGGAGGAGGAGGAGGGAGAAAGAGAGAGAGAGAGAGAGAGAGAGAGAGAGAGAGAGAGAGAGAGAGAGAGAAGTCCCTCTTATGAGGGCATTAATCTTATTCACGAAGCTCAATGCTCACTACCTATTTACTTTCCAAAGACCCCACCTCCTAATGCCATCACATTGGTTAGGGTTTTAACAAGTAAATTTTGGGAATACACAAATTCAGCCCATAATTTGTGATAGTTCTTTGTATATTCTGGATACAAATCCTTTCTCAGATATGCATTTTATTTTCATTTTCTTATAATTTGTTTCAAAAATGAATCTTGATCAAGTGTAATATGTATTTTTTAAAGTTTGTATTGTGTGTTGGTGTGCTAAGAAAGCTTCAGTTTTTCCAAGGTCTCAATAAGTTTTGCAATGCGTTTTCTGGAAATTTTCTTATTTTAGTTTTGTTCTAGTTTTAAATCAATGATATGTTTCATGTTAATATGGAACTTGACACAAAGTTTGATTGAGTTTTATTTATTTTACAAGTAGATGCCCAATTTTTTAGTGACAATTTGCTTTAAAAAATCCTATACCCATTAAATTCTTTTAGCAAATTTGTTAAAAATCAGTTGAACATTTTTTTAACTCTATCTTTACTTTTTATTATTTTTTACTCCCTACTCTGGGCCATTGGTCTGTGTGTCTTTCTTTTGTCTTAATTTTTTAAAGGCATTTTTGTTGATAACATTTTGTTTTTCATTAAGCACCTCAAAATGTCAGTTAAATGACACTCCATTGTTTTCTGGCTTGCTTAATTTTGATGAGAAATTTACCATAATTCTTGCCTTTGTTTTTCTATATGAGATCTATCTTTTTTCTGTCTTCAAGATTGTTTCTTTGTATTTGATTTTCAGCAATTGGACTATGTCTAGAATTTTTTGTTATTAATGCTGTTACTGTTGTTGCACTTGTTTCTTTTGAAACAATCTGCATTTTTTCAGTTCGATGTATTTTATGTATTATTCTTTTGAAAATTATTTGTTGTTATCTATCCAAATATTCTGCTACCTTCCTTCTTTATTTCTGGATCTCAAATTACACATATGTTAGATTGTTTGATATTATCCCATAGCTCTTTTATGTTCCGTCTTTTTTCTTTATGTTTTAAGCCTTTTTTGGTTGTGTTCTATTTTCTTATTTTTTAATTTTGGTAATTTCTATTAAAAAGTCTTCAATTTCATCCATTATTTTCTTAACTGTCTTAAGTTCATTTGTGAGCCCAGATAAATAATTATTTTTCATACTTTGCTACAATTTTTTAAATTTTCATTTGATACTTTTTTTTTTCTCTCTCTCTCTCTTTTAGAGACAGAGTCTTGCTCTGTCACCCAGGCTGGAGTGCAATGGTGTGATCTCTGCTAACTGCAACCTCCACCTCCCAGGTTCAAGTGATTCTTCTGCCTCAGCCTCCTGAGTAGCTGGGATTACAGGTGTGAGCCCCCACCACCACATCCAGCTAATTTTTATATTTTTAGTAGAGACGGGGTTTCACCATGTTGGCCAGGCTGGTTTCGAACTCCTGACCTCAGAGGTTCCACCCACCTCAGCCTCCCAAAGTGCTGGAATTACAGGCATGAGCCACAGTACCAGGCCTTTTCTTTTCTTTTCTTTTCTTTTTTTCAGATAGGGTCTCACTCTGTAACTCAACGTGGAGTGCAATTGCACGATCTTGGCTCACTGCAACCTCCGCCTCTGGGGTTCAAATAATTCTCATGACTCAGCCTCCCAAGTAGCTGGGACTATAGGTGTGTGTCACCGCATCCAGCTAATTTTTTGTATTTTGGTAGAGACGGGGTTTTACTGTGTTACCCAGGGTGGTCTCAAACTCCTGAGCTCAGGCAATCACCCGCCTTAGCTTCCCAAAGTGCCGGGATTACAGGTGTGAGCCACTGCGCCTGGCCAATACCTTCTTATAATTTCTATTTATCCTCTAACATTTTCCCATCTGTTTATGATGTTGTCTCCTTTAACATATTAATCATTGCTATTTTAAAATACTTTGTCAAATAATTTCAGCACCTTGGTCGTCTCTGTGTCTTGTTATATTTATTGTTTTTATCCTCATTATTTTTAAGCCTATTTTGTGTGTGCACTTAAATTTTTTGTTAAATCCTTGATATTAGGCGTAGAACAGTAGAAACTGAAGTAAATCATATTAACACCTGAAAATAGGTACATTTCTTCTCTCAGACATTCACCTTGGTGGTTTGGGTGAATCTAGTCAGGACTTTGCTGGGATGATATTTTGTTGTTGCTATGCTTAAATTCTGCTGGTAGTTAGCTGCTATTGCTTTGAATTTGAAGTGAAAACAGGGATGCTGGAATATTTTTCTTAGTGTTTTACACTCAGAGTTTTACTTCTATTTGCATGTCTTTAACATAAAGGGAGTTTCCTTGTATGCCCTTGCCCCTCTGGAAACAATATGCCTTTATTACTTGCTACTTGATGATTATTAGGCTGACGTTAGGTGGCCAACATGGTTGTTCATTGTTTTAGTCAAGCCACAGTCTTAGAGCTTGGGAATGTCATTTATTTATTGTTCCTGTCCTTTTCCCTGTGGTAGAAAAATGCTACCCCTTATCTGTGACAGATCTTGTATATGAGAGAGTTTCTTGCATCTCTCATATTAGTAGAAGATTTTTAATGGTACTGGTATAAAGTATTGGGTCCAGGCCAGGCACCGTGGCTCATGCCTGTAATCCCAGCACTTTGGGAGACTGAGGTGAACGGATCATCTGAGGTTGTGAGTTCAAGACCAGCCTGACCAACATGGAGAAACCCCGTCTCTACTAAAAGTACAAAATTAGCCAGGCATGCTGGCACATACCTGTAATCCCAGCTACTCAGGAGGCTAAGGTAGGAGAATCTTTTGAACTTGGGAGGTGTGGAGGTTGTGGTGAGCTGAGATTACGCTGTTGCACTCCAGCCTGGGCAACAAGAGCAAAACTCCATCTCAAAAAAAAAAAAAAAAAAAGATCTTGGGTCCAGGATTGTTTCCTATTTTGCTTTGTTTTTGACCTGTACTTCTGCTAGCCACGATCAATCTTCTGCTATACTCTGAAGGTGAGATGGCTTGCTGTCAGTTTCTCAGCATTTTAAGCCTTTTGCTCTGTATGAGAGTTGGGTCTGGGCAGGTGGCTGAGGATTTTGTGCCCTTCACCATCAGCTTCCAATTATCTATTTTACACCACCACCATACACAGAAGTTCTCTCTGGTCTCCTGTACACCTGCCAGTCTTTCTACCGAGCACCTTGCAGAGTTTCATAGAAAAGAATCCATAGGTGAATGTAAACTCTCCTTGTGTGGGGGTCTTTGTTAGGTTTATTTATTTTCATCTCTGTTAATATCCTGAATGTGAGCAGATGAGCTCTTGGATCTGAGACAAATTTATTGTTAGCTCTCTTTTAGTAAATAAGTGTGCCAGTCCCTCTCTCCATCGACATGACCCTTTGTGCAATGAGATAAAAGCAAGAGGGGAAACTCTCCTGCATGACTAGCCAAATACCCCATAGGCAAGGGGTAAAGAACAATGGACTCTCTCAATTTACAGACAGTAAGAGACACAGGTCCCCTTCTCCTCCCCAAAATAAAGAATACAATAATATAAAAACTTTTGCTCCTTAAAATTAAATGGAAATCATCCTGAATTCTCGCCTTTATTTTTGCAAGGTGAAGACATCTTTCCATGGGAGAGTTAACCCCAAGAATCTCTGGCTTTTACAACCTACAACCATCTATAAAGTCTTGCTTATAGTATTTGGAATGTGAATATTAGTATCTGTATAGGAAGAGAGCATTCCGAGCTTCCTGGCACCTTAGGAATTCTTTTAGGAAATGGATCCAGGGTGGAATCATTTGGCTGTATCTGGAAAAAAGAAGAAGTTTTATTATCCTTTTAGGTCAGAGCAACACGCTAGAAAAATGACTACTGATCTAATAGTATGTGAAGAGTAAAATGTTCCCAGGGGAAGTGAAAGCAAGTATTCTCTATTTTTCTATTGTATACATTTCTTTCCTTGTCTCAGGAGAGGAGGGCTTTTTTAGGATCACTAAGATTTCCAGAGAAGTTTTATTTCTCCACAGGTGCCCATGGGTTCCATATTGTTGCAAGTAACCCATATCTGGCCTTTAGCCTTTTTTTGGTTTTCAATTTTCATCCATGTTTTCTTACCCACTGTTTGGACAACTGGTGCCTTCGATGTGGTCTGCCACAGGTATATCAGTCAACATCCACTATTTCTCATTGAAAATACCTGTCCTTCTTTAGAATTGAGGCTACTTAGACAGCTCTGTAAACCTGATTCTTTGATGGGTTCAGTCAAAGTTATCATTTTGTACTGTACCCAGATTTTCTCATTGTTAGATCTGGAAGTTACACTGCTAGCTTCCTGTATCCTAGATGAAAACGGAACACATATTATTTATTATTTGGTGTCTAGTTTCTTTGGCTCAACAATATGCTTGCAAAATGTGTCTATGTTGTTTTACCTTGTAGAAGTCTATTCTTTTCTACTGCTAGTAGTATTCTGCTGTATGAACATTCTATAATTTAGTTACACATTCTCCAGCTGATAAACATTTAGATAGTATCCAATTTGAGTTTATGATAAACAAAGCACTATGAACATTTTTATGCAGATATTTTTGTAGAAGCACACTCATAAATTCTGGAGTGATACTGCCTTAACTTACACAGATATATATTTAACTTTAGTAGGTAAACTAAATAGATTAAAGAAATGACTAGCAATTTGCACGACCATAGCAAACTATGAGAGTGTTTGATCCTTCACACCCTTGACAACATTGATATTATTGGTGTTTTTAACATTAATATTACTCAGTAATAATTGTGAATATTCTCAATTTGACTTTCTGCATTGATTCTAGAATTTAACACTTGGATAAAATTTTGCTCCAGTTTACAACATTTAGTTATTTTTTTCACTCCTTAAACTAATCAATATCAGGTTTGAGAGAGCACATTGAGGATATTAGTCAACCTGGTTTCTTTTAATGCTTATTTGTTTTAAAGGTGAGGAAATGTTTGAAATAACAGAATAATACAGAAAACAAAATTTGCAGACTACCTCTGGGTTGCAACTGTTCCTTCATTACTATGGATATAATATTTATATAAAAATATACAAATATAAATATATATGTAAATATATTTATATATATTATAATATAGGTATTATATTTATATTTATGAGTAAGATTATAGTTTATATCATCAAATAACTCTTCCCAAATGATACATATATTTTGACTTAGAGAGAACTATTGAGAATATCTGCATAAATAGTCTCCAGCTCCTGTCAAATTATTTAAATCATTGATTTCACAATTCTGTCTGCATACAGTTGAAAATCTTTCAAAAGTCAATGCATCAATGTTGCACCCATATGCTTTTCCAGAAAGCAGATATAAATTGACTAGCTTTCCCTTCCTAATGGATTTGTCATGTAACTAAACTATTAGTTTGTGCTTATGTCTGACAGTTACCTTGTTATCAGGCCAAGAGTAATGTGCTAATATTTGAATTTTGTCATATGCAATGATTTTTGATGACTTTATATCCAAAGCTAAGGTACAGAGAAAGGAAAAATGCTTTTCTTTAGTTTAGAAGTTGGCCAAGGGTACACAGACACACTATAATGTCATATTTAATAAGAGAAAAAGTCAGTTAATACAGAAAAGGAGAATCAGCCTCTAAGTTGAGGTATGTTTTGGTGTTTTCTTCATATTATCAACAGCAAGCTGTCTTTCATGTCTAGGATTCACCAGACAAATGATAAATGCCTGATATTCAGTGAATTTGACATTTGGAATGAAAAAAATAGAGGTCTTGAGGCCTTATTTTAGCTCCTGGAATTGAAAGAGCATGCACAACCATATCCATCTCCAGGATTAACCAGAGCTTGTTATTAACTAACAGTGAAGGATGAAATATTAGATATGTTCTGAGGAGTCAAATAAAGTACACGACATGAAAACAAAAAACAATAAGCCATGTTAGAATACATCTCTTTTCAAGCCTCACCCCGTATTCTGTCATTATAAGAAAGAATTTCCTGCTTTCCAAAGTAACAGTGCTTAATGAAGAAGATGTTTTATGTCCCATGTAAAAAGTAAACCTAGCAAACAAGAGTTACCTCTTAAGACCCTGAGTGTATGGCTATCACCCTGTTCAATGAAGGGCAAAATGTGAACATATTTTGTCATAGTTTCTGCTATGTTAACAGGTAATCTTGTGTTACTGCAGGCAAAGTTCACTCTCTATTTTACAGTTTTTCCCAGAGGCTTTCATAGTCTAATTAATCACTTATCCATTTAAGAGATACATGTGGTCTGTTGAGAGAAAGAGAGAATAAGTCTAACATTTGTCTTTGAAATAATTAAGAAAAAAATACGATTGAAAAATCAACACAAAAGGCAGCAGACAATGTAACTTTGGGTTATAACATGGTACTCAGGGTCAGTGTGTAGAATATCAATTATTATTGAACAGAAAATATTTAATACTACTGCATAATAATGATTATGATCAAGACAATGCCCAGTAACAGATGACACAGAATATATTTTCACTGTTATTCACTAGTGTGTCTGTAAAAATGTGGTAGTACAGGAAACAAAAAGACAACCTATAATTTACATACAAGTATCAACGTTATGTAATTCAATTTACTAAAACATAAACTAGAAAATAAGTAATCTGGGACAGATGTGTAGTAACAGTGAACTGAAGGGGATGCCTTCAGAAAGGGCATCAGTGAATGGCAGATTGTTTTAGCATGAAACAACTGTTTTGTTTCTAGCTAATGGGACTGTTCTGAGTGATTGGATGGTGATGAACAAGACAGACAAATCTCTGTTTTCCTGGAGTTCACATTCTGTAACAGGGAAGATGTATAATAAATAAGCAAAACAAAACAAAACAAAACAAAACAAAACCATATAATCAGGACAGAGACAAAGTACTTCACATTCAGCTGAGGAGTGATAAAAATGTGGATGTTGTACTGGATATCAGAAATACTTTTGGAGTTAAATTGACAGGATTTGTTACATAGATGCAAACTTATATAAAGGTGGACATAAAATGTGGCAGTTTGTGCATATTACATAGACATAAATGTACAGACATTTTTGAGAGCTTAATTTTATGTTGTTTTTAGAAATTATTATTTCATTCCTCCCCAGGCCTACAGAGGGACAAAACATGTGGTATGACCTGTGTGGCTCTTTGAATCTCCTTAAGTGTTCTGATGATTCCTTTACTTGACTTCTCAAATACATTTAATATATTATTCTAGTAAAAGCCTTGATCTTTGTGATCATAATGAATACAGAGTGGAGAGTTTTGTTTATGAAATGTCATAAAAAGGAAAATATGAGATATAGCATTCTTTGATGCCTGGCGTGTTCAAATTCACAAAATTAGCCACGTCATAAATTCTCTGCTGATTTTCCAGCAATGCCAGAATACTTGCTTTTTAAAAAACGAACTGGGGGAGCATATAATTATCTGAGCAGTGATCAGCATACCAACACATCTTCTCTCTCTCTCGTACTATTGATCATCTCATCGTCTACCTCTGCCTCCTTCCCATCCTTTCACTCACTCTTCTCTCCATATGTTTCTCTGTTCCCTTTTGTGCGTGTGTGTGTGTGTGTGTGTGTGTGTGTGGTGTGTGTACGTCTTTTTGGTTCCCTCCTCCATTTCTATCTCTTCTTTTACATCTCTCTCTTTATTCCTCAAAGTCTTCATGAATTTTTGTTGTCCCCTTCTCTGATTTATTTCTCCATTTCCCATCACGCTTTCCTCCAACTCCCATCTCTCACCTACTATGTCCTCCATATGTGGATCTTTGTAAATGCCTCTCTCCTAAAATGACCAATAGCCTTAGCTATATTAAGCAATAAAGAACAGTTGTCTGAGCCAAGCTACAATGATAATACCCCAATATACAGGTCCTAGTCTACATGCATGCATACACTCCCATGACTATAGATTTCTGCTCAAGGTAACTGACTGGCAATCCAGGAAGGTCTGAACTGATCACAGTCGTATAGGCCATAGAATGTCAACTTTGCTGTTTACTGGAGAGAAGTCCATAGTGTTCTGTCAGCACCATCATAGCATACGTTATATCATTTTAGCACTCTTATATTTTCTTCAACTCAGTCTGCTGCAGCAAACTGTCCCCATGTTGCTCAGAGTCCAGTCAGATAGTCTCATGCCTCTGATTGCACACCTCATTTATGCCATCCATTCCACACTTACTTACTACTAAGGTTCAAGATACTATATGACCTTCTCAGAACCCATGATACAGTCCACCTTATCAGATTAATGACATTTTCAGTTTCCAGCCAGCAAATACATAGGGCTAATGGCCAGTTTTTCCTCGTGACTCACTGTGCAGTTTACGGCATGTGTGGTGAATGCTGCTGCTACTCTTGCACTGATCCAGCTTCTCCAGGAGCTGCCTTCAGAGGCCAGGGAATAAAACCTTGAAAAGTGAGGATAGTTGATATCCAATGGGGTAAACGTTGACTCATGAGAGATAAGAGATGGAAAGGAGCCGTTGAATAAATTCTCTTCCACTTCTAGTAACTATTCTGAGGTCCTATGTTTTCATAAAGTCGTGTTTGAATCTTCTTGACAAGAAATCAGCTGTACTTTATGATGATGCTTTGGCCAATTTTGTTATTTGCCTTTCTTTCTTTCCTCCCATGCTGCCTTTTCTTTCACCATTACTTTTCTGGGTTTGGAAGCCCCCTAAAATGTTGTTTCAGACTTGGTCTTCCAGGGAAATAATACTAAAACATTTTTCCAAAGTTGCAATTACTAATCTCTGTGGTGGCCATAAAACCAAGTCAGGCCACTTGAAGTCCAGCAACACTATTTTTTATTGATATATAATATTTATATATATGTAGTTGATACATGTGATTTTTTTGTTATATGCATAGGATAGGTAATAGTTCAAGTCAGGGCATTTTGGTACCTATCATCTTGAGTATTTATCATTTATATGTGTTGAACACATTTCAAGTCTTTGAAATATATAATACTTTCTTGTTTACTATAGTCTCCATACTCTGCTATTTAACATTAAAACATACTTCTTCTATCTAACTTTATGTTTCTACCCATTATCCAACCTCTCTTAATTCCCTCCCACCTCTTTTAATTCCCTCCCAACCCACATTCTTCCCAGTCTCTGGTATCTTTTACTCTAACCTCTATATTCATGAGATGAACTTTCTTCACTCTCACACATAATAAGAATATTAAGTATTTTTCTTTCTGTTTCTGACTGATTTCACTTAATACAATAACCTCCAGTTTTACACATGCTGCTGCAAAGGACAGAATTTGGTTGTTTTATTTATTAAATAGCACTCCATTGTGTATATATACCACATTTTCCTTATCATTTATCTATTGAAGAACACTTAGGTTCATTTTATGTATTTGCTATTGTGAATAGTGTTGCAATAAACACAAAATTGCAAGTAACCCTTTGATACACTGATTTCCTTTCCTTTGGATAAATAACCAGTAGTGAGATTGCTGGATCATATTGTTCTATTTTTGGTTCTTTAAAAAATCTCCATACTGTTTTCCATAGTGGCTATGCCAATTTACATTTCTATCAACAGTGTGTAAGAGTTCCTTTTTCTCTGTATCCTCACCAGCATCCTTTATTTTTTGTCTTTTTAATAACAGCCATTAGAAAACAGACATTCTAAGTGGAGTAAAATGACACAGAATTGTGATTTTTGTCTGCATTTTCTTGATGACTAATACTTTTGGGCATTTTGTATATACTTCTTGACAATTTATATATATTCTTTTGAGAAATGTGTATTTATATCCTTTGCCCATTTTTAGTGAAATTATTCGTATTTTCATTGTTGAGTTGTTCAAGTTCCTTGTATCTTCTAGATTTAGTGCCTTGTTGGATGAATAGTTTTTGGTTCTAGAGAAATATTAAAATTGCTTTTTTTCAATTTCTGGGAAGAAAGATGTTGGTGTTTAAATAGGCATTGCATCAAATTTTTAGATTGCTTTGATAGTATTTTTCCATTCCATAAGCATGAGATGCCTTTCCATTTGTTTGTGTGTTCAATTTTTTTCATCAATATTGTGTAGTTTTGCTTTTGTAGAGGTCTTTTATCACCTTGATTCAATTTATTTCTCATGTTTTTGTAGCTATTGTAAATGTCTTCTTGATTTCTTCTCAGCTAGTTGATTATCTTCTTGATTTCTTTCTCAGGTAGTTCATTATTGGTGTGTAGAAATGATACTGATTTTTATATATCGGTCTTGTATGCTGCAACTTCACTACGTTTATTCATCAGATTGAGAGATATTGATGAGGTGTTTAGGTTTTCCTGGGTAGAAGTTCGTGTTGTCTCTAGAGAGGGAGTAATTTGACTTCCTCTTTTCCAATTTTGATTTCTTCTATTTTTTTTTTCTTGCCTGATTGCTCTGGCTAGGACTTCCAGTACTTTCTTGACTAGGAGCAGTAGATGTTTGCAACCTGGTCTTACTCCAATTCTTACAGGAAAGGCTTTCAACTTTTCCTCATTCAGTATAAGGTTAGCTGTGGGTTTGTCATATATGGACTTTATTAGTTTCTTTTTATGCCTAGTTTGTTGAGAGTTTTTATCATAAAGGGACGCTGAATTTCATCAAATGCTTTTTCTGTGTCTACTAAGATGATCATGTGGGTTTTGTCCTTCATTCTGTTGATGTGATATACCACAATTATTAATTTACATATGTTGAATCAGCTTTGCATACCTGGTATAAATATCACTTGATGATGGCTTTTTTTGGTCTGATGTTGGACTCTGTTTGCTGCTATTTTGTTGGGAATTTTTGTGTCTATGTTCATCAGCGATAATGACCTGTAGTTTTCTCTGTTGTTGCACCTTGTCTGGTTTTGGCATCATGGTAATGCTCTCTTCATAGAATGAGTATGGTGAATTGTCCCCTCTTTAATTTACTGAAATAGTTTGAGGTGAATTGGTATTAGTTGTTTTTTTTGCACTTGGTAGAATTAGGAGTGAAGCCATCGAACCTGGGCTTTTCTTTGTTAGGAGACTTTTAATTACTGTTTCAATCTCATTATTCATTATTGCTCTGCTCAAGTTTTGTATTTCTTCCTGATTCAATCTTGGTAGTTTGTATGTGTCCAGTAATTCATCCATTTCCTTTAGATTTTGCAGTTTGCTAGTGCGTAGTTGTTCAAAATAGTCTCATAATCTTTTGTTTCTGTTGTAATGTCTCTTTGGTCAATTCTAAGTTTGCTTTTTGGGTCTTCTCTCTTTTCTTGTTAGTTAGCGTAGCTAGTGGCCTATCAATTTTGTTTGTCTTTTCAAAAAAATTCATTTTGTTGATTTTTTGTTTGTTTTTGTAGTCTCCATGATATGATTTACTGTGTCGCCACCCATATCTCACCTCGAATTGTAATAATCCCCATGTATCAGGGGCGGGGCCAGGTGGACATAATAGAATCATGGTGGCCGTTTCCCCCGTACTATTCTCGTGGTAGTGAATAAGTCTCATGAGATCTGATGGTTTTATAAATGGGAGTTCCCCTGCACAAGCTTACTTGCCTGCCGCCCTATATGACGTGACTCTACTTCTCCTTTGCCTTCCTTCATGATTGTGAGGTCTCCCCAGCTGTACGGAACTGTGAGTCCGTTAAACCTTTTTACTTTATAAATTACCCAGTCTAGGATATGTCTTTATTAGCAACGTGAGAACAGACTAATGCACTTTATATCATTTAGTTCTGCTCTGATTTTGTTATTTCTGTCCTTCTACTAATTTTGGTTTTGGTTGGGTTTGGTTTCACATTTCTTGTTCTTGAGATACACTGTTAGATTGTTTATTTGAAATCTCTTTACTTTTTTGATGGGGTTGTTTATTCCTATAAACTTGCCTCTTAACACTGCTTTCACTGTATCTCATAAGTTTCAGTGTGCTGTTTCGATTTTCATTTGTTTAAAAAGTTGTTCATTTCTGTTTTAATTTCTTTATTCATTCAATGTTCACTCAGGAACATATTGTTTAATTTCCATGTATTTGTACAGTTTGCAAAGTTCCTCTCAGTATTGATTTCTAGTTTTATTCCATTGCTGTTCAAGAAAATATTTGATATGATTTTGATTTTTTTTAAATTTGTTGAGACTTGTTCTGTAGCCTAAGGTATGGTCTAGCCTGGACAATATTTCATCTGCTGGTGAGAAGAAGGTATATCATGCAGTTGTAGGATGAAATGTTCTGTATATGTCTGTTGGATCCATTTGGCCTAAATGCAGTTTAAATCCAATGTTTCTTTGTTGATATTCTTTCTAGATGATCTATCTAATCCTGCAAGTTGTTAAAGTCTCCCATATGATTTACTTTTGGTTGTTAACAGTGTCATGATTTCCTCACAGGTTTGGATATGGTTGTTAGTGGAGTCTCTGGTAAGGCTTTACTGGACTTAGGGGTGCCAGGTGGGCCATTTCTCAAGCCCCAGTGGTGACAGTGGTGAGCCAAATGCACCTCTCTTTGGGCCCCCAAGTAGTGTATGCAGGCTCTTGTATTAGTGGGTTCAGGGAGGTTAATTCTTAGGATCCCAGGTGGCCAGAAGTGGCCATGGTCAGCTGGATAGGTGGGCAGGTTCTTGGGCCCCTGGGCATGGGCGATGGTAGTAGGTGTGGTTGAACAACCTTCTGGGTCACAGGCAGTACTCGCTAATGATAGCTGTGGCTGTGATGGGCTTGGTGAGTCAGTTCCCAGGTGCTCAGGTGGATACGCTATTGGTTGCCAGCAGTGATGTTGGCAGCAACCTGAGGGATTCCATCTTCAGATCTCTGGGAGAATGATAGTTGTAGCTATGAATGGCTTAGTGAGCCAGTCTCCAGGTACTCAGGTGGCACATGTTGTTGGGTGCCAGCAATGGTGTTGGCAGCAAGCTGGGTGGTCACATCTTTAGATCCCTGGGAGATGCTAGTGGTGCTAGACTGGGTAGGCTATTCCCTACTCTCCTGAGTGGCATTCTTGAGCCCTGGGTGGGGGGTTTGTGCCAAGCCAAGTAGACCCACGCTTCAGCTGCCAAGTGGTGCAAATAAGCATAGGCTGTAGTATGTAGGATAGAGCAATACACAGTAATATGTATGACAGCCTGGCCTCAGGGTGCCTGCAATTGTGCAGGGGATCTGCTGTTTGTAGAATTGCTGTGAAAGTGAGCAGGCCCAGGTAGGCAGATGACTTCTAGGTCCTAGGGAGCAAGTGCTTTGAACCTCAGCAGCAGTAGCCACAGCAGTGTGAAGGGAGAGCCTGCTCTCGGGTCAATGCAGAGGCACAGGGCCCTGCTGCTAGTGAAGGTAGAGTTGCTGTCAGCCTTCACAAGCAGGCAACCCTCAGTCTCTGGAGAGCACAGGCTGTGATTCCCTTTGTCCTTGGGGAAGCTACCGCAGCATGATGCACCACCCTTTCCCCTGGCGTAGGACTCTGTGTGGGGTACAATGCTGGGGACCCTGCCACACTGCCTGATCTAGCTGACATTGAGCCAATGCAATTCTCTAGGTATATCCACTTTATTTTTCAAACATGGGCTAGTGGAAGAAGAGGTTGTGAGCTAATACAGTCTCTCAGAGAAAGATGGTGATAAAGTCATAATAAATGTTCAGAATTAAACCATGAAATAAACAAATATGGAGGGGCACAGGGATGTGATTATTTTGGTTTCTGTCTTACTAAGACTTAGTTTCTTAGCTGCACTCTCTGTTTTGTTTGCTATCCCAGATTTCCACCAGCAGATCTACCATTTAGCTTAGGCTAGTTTGATTAGATATCAGACACTTGCAAACAAATGTCTTGAGCTGTAGCCAAATTCATAAGATTCCATTATGTGTCCTTCTCAACTAGTCTTTCAAAGGCCATGTTTTGACAGATGTCATCTCACAACTATTAGGTCTATTGTAGCATCACTTTCTGCCATATGAATCTCTGTTTCTCCTCACTCTGATGTCTTGGATGACATTTATCTTTTTCTTTCTTCTAAATCTCTGGTTAAATTTTGGAAAATGAAACAAAGGAAAGTTAAAAGATTTGAAGGTGAGTGAGCATCAACAGCAATAAAATTCCGTTAAATTATATGCTATTTCTAAAAAGTGTGGAACCCCATACAAGGCAAAATAAAAAAATGAAAGGATAGAAAATGTATTTTGAAAGTGAATACATTTAAAATTTGATCTGAATTTGAAATTATTCAGTTATTAGGTGGAATTGGACCAATTTCTTATCATCTCTGAGCTTCAATTTCTCCAGAATACAGTAAAAATTGAGTTAAGATACTAAGTGCATTATATATACTCTCAGCAATTTATAAACTTTTTATTTGGGAGATTTAAGTAATCTATGCAACATGTTGAATTGTGTCCTTTCTCATGATGTTAATGAATTAGCATATTTGCCTCTTTTTTGAGTTAATGTTGAATGTATCATCACAAAAAAATTTGTGAGCTGATAGATATGTATTGATTGATTTACTCACTCCATGTATATGTGGATATACATCTAAACATCACACTGTACACCATAAACATATATAAGTATCTTTGTAAATTAAAACAATATTCACATAAAAGATTTGCCTTTTAATTGTTTCTCCAAAACTTTTTCTAATTTTATTTTATTTTATTTTTCTTGGAGACAGAGTCTCACTTTGCCACCCAGGCTGGAGTACAGTGGTGTGATGAATCCCAGGTTCAAGTGATTCTCATACCTCAGTTGTCTGAGTAGCTGGGACTGCAGGCGTGCACCACCACCTCCCTCACACCTCGGCTAACTTTTGTATTTTTCATAGAGATAGGATTTCACCATGTTAGCCAGGCTTGTCTCAAACTCCTAGCTTCAAGTGATCCACCTGCCTCAGCCTCCCAAAGTGCTTGGATTACAGGCATGAGCCATGGTGCCCAGCCACTTTTTCCTAATTTCCAATATTAAAACAGATATATACATATATGTATATATCTCCAAACTTCCCAGAAAATTCCATTCATCCTTTATACTTTCTGCTAATATCTAATCTCAATACTACCTTGTTTGTGCATTTTTTATGGTGGTTTTGCGATATCGCATGCTAACGAACAATGAAAAGCAAGCTACGTGTCTGAAGTAGGTATTTTGCCATTTCCAGAATGTGAGGGCTCCCTTCTTTTCCAATATCACATCTACCAGCTTGTTATCCACTCAAGTGTTTATGCAAAGCACTATGCGGTTTTTCTTTTGACTGGGTGTATCTCACTATCTGACTTGCCTCCATGACTCATTCCACAGCACTGTAGTCCTGTTTCTCTACTAAGAATTCTTTTCTATGTTTGTGGAGTCGCACTGAATTTGTCAGAGGAATTTTGTTAAGAATGTTTCTATGGAGAGAAGAGTACCTCAGTTTCCTTCCCAGATATATACAGTATCTATCAAAGGCCCTGACCAGGGAGCCGCTCTAGGCTGCCCTCTGGTGGGTAGACATGGAGCTAAGGAGACTGAAAGAAGTTCGAACAATCAGACTGAACTTGGATCGCGTGGGCTAGCAGAGCAGAAAATTCAGGCATTCATGAGCTTACCATAGCCAGAGCCTGGTCTATAGGTTTCGCTCCGCAAAGACCCCAGGGAGCAGGCCTGAAAGCCATTGGAGGAGGAGTGCTGCATCTGAAATCTCATTTGCAGCTGTTTAGGACCCTGTCATTCCCTTACCTGTGAATGGGCAGGTAAGAATAGGGAGCTTATTTGAATGAATTTTCAAGGCACTAGTAAGACAAAGAGATGATAAAAGTTTCCTTTGCAATACCTATAGTGATGAGCAAAAAATAAAAAATAAAAAATGCCTTACATCACTGTGAGCTGTAGAGGGGACAGAAAAAGATGTTGCTACCGGAACATGAAACCCAGCATCAAAGTGCAAGTGAAAATGTACTGCAGGAGAAACAGAGTGCTTACAAGTAAACACAAGTTGTCATCAGTTGCCAGTTCAAATTCCAAAAAAAATCTACTGTCAAATATCTAGTATCGAGGAAGTTAATGAAAACACTGTGATTCATATGGCATGGACTTTTAGTACCAAATATTTGAAGTCTTTGTTTTGGAATTGAGTGGAGAGTAAATTCCATCTGAGTGTACTTTATAGCGACGACCACCAAGAGAATTCTGCATTCTGACCTAAACTTTTAGACCTCAGACAGTAGTAGATAAATTATATTTGAAATAACTAACTGCTAACTGAATTTTTAACTTGCATTTTACAACATGAATGTAAAAATGCAAGTTAAAAAATTATGTACCTGATATCTACCTAGATGTAGATGAAAAAAATTTGGCCTCACTTAATTGTTACAATAACCACTATTTCTATGATCAACTGTTAATTATAACATTTCACCTAATTTTCTTTTAAGAACATATACTATTTTTCATAGTTTATTTCCTAACATTCACATCAAAGAAGAGAAAACAATTATAAATAGCATGAGGGACTGACCAGATATAATTTGTCCAACAATGGGACCTGGATACCTGCCTGCAGAAGAGTAGATGGAATTCTACAAATGAATTTTTCTGCAGGATCCCTTGACACACATTATGAGCCAAAGAAATAGTGTGACACCCAATCCAATGAGTATCCCTGAGCACTACTGATGTACACTTTTATGAGGATACAAATTGCACACTGATGAACAATACCTGGCATGTGGAAACCTCATTTAGACCACTGGGCACTTAGACACCTGTGTCCTGAAAGCAAAATTACCTTGTAACTGCTATTGGAAAAGCTACTGCCTACATTTTAAGTAGAATTGATTCGCCAAAGTACAAAACAGTCTCATCTCAAGTTATCTATCTGTGTACAATTTAAGTTTAAATCTTAAGTGTTTTAGGACACAATCCTCATTTTTTTTTATTTTAGTAATTCTAAATGCACAGACCATGTATTTTACTCACTGTAAATCTAGGTAGGATTGAGACAACTATTCAGGGTATAGTTAGCACATGGTAGTTGATGATAAAACTAGATCTTCCTGTAGCTAGGACCTGATAAAAGTTTCAGGCTCTTGATTTTTGGAATTACTGGGAGAGGTTGACTAATAAAGAACTGTAGCTCTGGGTAATTGTTAGAGCCTGGGATTGATGGTCATCAGGAAACAGTGTAAAACTTGATAACAGTTGGTTAATTTGATTTGAAGAAGTTGTTGAAACAGTGTGCAAATGTTCTTAATAGGCCCAAGGATAGAGTTAGAAATAACATTATATTGCTGTTTTTGCCCCTAATTTGTTTCTCATGTACTAATGAGAGATCATAGCTAGAATATGATTTACTGCCGTAGAAGAACCTATAATCAGACTTTGTAGAGAAAACATTCACAGTTATATTAGTAGATATGCAGACAGGTAAAAATTAATGGAAACAGTTACTTCTCTGTTTCTCATTCTTAGACCCTAATACTTTCTTCCATCATTCATAACAGATTATTTCTTTTTAATTCACAGAGAATACAAAACCCATGAGACTAGAACTTTGAAAATTTGCTACTGACACAAATCTAAAATATTTAAAAAATATTTTAATTGTGATAAAATGCACATAAACACAACATTTGCCATCTTTCCCATTTATGTGTATATTTTAGTAATGTTAGTACTTTTACAATATTGAAAAAACATCACCACTATCCAACTCCAGAATACTTTGCATTTCAGAAAACTGAAACTCAATACCCATTGAACAGTACTCCAGCAATATGTCCATAACTCATGATTTGTCTTTCCTTATATTTCAATAGAAGAAAAGTTTTTGCTTCTGTCCCAGCCAATAACTTCACCAATTCTCTGTACCTCATTTCTTCTCACCTGAACAAAGGCATATTTTCTATGACTTTTCCATTTTTTTCTACCCTACCTTCTCATTTTTAATTTTTTAAAAATTATTTTGCATTGCCAAATTCTGTCTAACTCCATGCATAATGCTACTAATTAGCTACCTTGGCCATTTAAAAATTTATTTCATCGTCCCCTTATGTATCGCTCAACATTCTTCTTTCCCCTGTGACACATTTCTTAAATAGAATTATTCACACTTCTTGTCTATTTTTTCTCAATTCCAATTAGCTTCATTCTCGACTCCTATCAAACTTACACCTCCTCATTCTATACAATTTTCTTTAAGGTCAACAGTATCAACATTTTGCTAAATTCAATGGTTAGTTCTCTTTCTTCTTCCTTCACTCGTCTGTAGCAGATGATACATGTTTTGTAAACCACATGTTTTGCTCTCTGAAATATTTTTCTCTTTATGCTTCTGCAAAGCCATACTCTTCCTGGTGCTTTATTAGATGTTTCTTCTTAATCTCATTGCTGGCTGCTTATTCCTTTCACAAACTCTTATTGTCAAAGTTCCCCAACTCTAACTCTTTTCATCAGTGATATGTTTATGCCTCAGATTACATGCCACTGAATCCCAAACCTTTATATTCGGTTCTGACCTCTTCCCTGGGTTCCAGTTTTATATTTAACTGTGCACGCAACAACTCCACCTTGATCCCAAAACGTAACAAATTCAAAGCAGACTTGATGATTCATCCACCACTGTTCTATTACTGTCCCTTAGTTTCCTTTATTTCCATTTATGGCACCATTAGCTACCCAGTGGCTTAGACCATTAACTCAGAACTCATCTTGGAAACTTTCTTCCCCCTCACATTCCATATCCAATCCATCAGCAAATCCTCTGGTATCACTTCCAAAATGTGTTTTGGAACCTAGAGGTTTCCACCATTACCACTGATAAAACCCTTGTCCAATTATCTGTAGATGGTGGTGATGATTGTACAACATTGTGAATTGAACTGATGTCACTGCATTGTGTACTTAAAAATAGTTAAAATGGCAAATTTTATTTTATACATCTCTTTCACCCAGATGATGGCAGGATCTTCCCAAGTTGCCTCCCTGCTTTGTTCCTGTCTTTCTACAATGCATTCTCCCTGTAGCAGCGAATTTAAACACTTCAAAACATAAGTTAGATATGTCAGTCCCTGTTTCAGATATCTCAACAGTTTCTCATTGCTTTGAAAATAAAATGGAAACTTCTTACCTGTTCTACAATGCCCTACATGTTCCTATCTTGGCCTAAATGTTCTACCTCATCTTTTACAACTCACATTCCACTCACTCTGTTCTACTTGTACTAGCCTGTTTGCCAGGTCTGGAATACGCCAAGCTGGTTCCATGCTTGAGGCTTTATCAGTAGCTGCTTCTGCTCTAAATATATTTATCTCTTATCTCATGGAGTGTTTTCTTTTCAAAATCCCCTTTTAAAGATATTTAATTTTAACCTTTCTTTTTATTTTCAATACAACTTAGTATGACTTCTAAAATATTTATTTTAGTCATGTCTCTCTTGTCAATTATTTCTTTGACTCAAATATAATCTACGAAACTATAAAAATGTTTTCTTTTGAAGACTGCCCCAATGGAAATTCAATGTATTAGATGACATGGATTCATTAAACCTTCTTTATATTATCAGATACAAATGCCAGTGCCTGATAGATGCGTCTTCAAATATATCACTAACAGAACTGAGTACTTTGTCACAAAGTTACGTATTTTTTCCAAGCATTCTTTGTTTGTGATTTCTAAAATTTGCAAGATATATTTTTATTTTTATGACAGATATTACTTAAGTATTAATTTTCCTTTTGGTGTTCCATCATAAAAATTATAAAACATAATTTAACTTAGTAGAATATCTTTATATCTTATATATAAAAGATACATCTTTGTAAGACATATATAAAAGATAATCTTTACATCTAATAGAAAACACAAAACAAAATCTGAGATAGTTTTTCTACCAGTAAAACCTAAATAATGTTTTTTCAGTTCCTACCAAAAATTGTAAATTGTTTCCTTTGTTAAAGTTTATTCCTCATGCAATAAAAAGAGAATATTAAAAAGTAATACATTTTAACAATTATAAACTAGTTTAAACACAAAATAAATGGAAGATGGGAATATATGTATGTGAATATATATATATTTGTTTATATTATGTTTAAATATAATTTGTTTGTTTGTTTGCCAGGCTAGTCTCAAACTCCTGGCCTCAAGTGATCTTCCCACCCCAGGCCCCCAAGGTGCTGGAATTACAGGTGTGAGCCACCATGCCCAGCAGTGGAAGATGAGGTATAATATATTAAAATCCCAATACACAATATAGTAGAAAATATATTAGTTACAAACTGAAAAAAAATTGTTTTCAGAGACAATAAATTCTACTTATTTTTCGAACATTTATTTAGATTTGGTCATATTAAATGTAAACACTTTTTCTCATAGATAATTATTTTTTAAATACTATTTCCTTAGCTAAGAAGAATAAAAATAAACTGAAAGTAAAATATTAACCACTCTATGATCTATTTTTCAAGGGAGTAATAAAGACTTTGTAATCATTAAAAATAGAAATATTGAACTCTACTGCATCTTATTAAGAAAAAAGCCTTTCATATGTTAAGTAGGTCTAATCCTTTGACTCTTTGGTTGGTCGTAATGTTTATATAAATTCTAGGAAATGATTTCTGCATATTTATTCACAGAATAAAAGGTGTTATTTCTTCCTACCACCCTCCCAAGGAAAATTTAGAAAGGACAATGCAGTAACATAAACCTGAATTTTAACAGGTCTTTTTGGTAGCAAGTAGTGCACAGAATTTTCACATATAGCTGCTCCAGTTTGCTTTTCCAGATTTCTAAGAGAATTTAGAGCTTCTCTGAAACCTGCAGTATTTGACTGCTGTGTAATATCTTGATTGATTTTCTGCTTAATTTGGGCATAAGTGAAGTACGTTGAGAATCAGAAAAAGCAAGGTGGGTGAATGTGATTCTCATTGACTCCACACAAAACCCTGTGGAGTTCAGATGATGCACCGGATTCAGGATCCTACTGGGCACACTTGGATTCTTAGATTTAATTCTCCACCACTGACCAAAAAAAAAAAAAAAAATCCATCTAGTGATTGCTCTTATTGACCCATGAAGAAAGACCTACATTGATTTATATATTGTGTACATGTTAGGATATTAGGCACTAAATGTGTGGGGGCAATCAACATTTCAAGGACTCACTTTTTGTAAATTATATAAATTAGTCTTTCATTATTGAGGGCTTAAAAGACAATAGGGACAGCAGGGCACAGTGGCCCATCCGTATAGTCCTGGGAAGTGAGACGAGAGGATCCCTTGAGCCCAGGAGCTGGAGTCTAGCCTGGGCAATGTAGTGAGACTCTGTCTCCAAACCAGAAAAAAAAAAAAAAAAAAAAAAAGAAGAGAGAGAAAAGGAGAAAAATAGGTAAAGGGACAACAACAGGGAGATTTTTACCTTCTGTCTAAGAATTCTTGCCACATGTCTAAGTATAATCTGTTTGAATTGATGAATGTTTTTCCAAAAAATAATGCATGGCAATTTGTTTGAAAAGTAATGTCTATTCTCATGATTGTACTGATCTTTGAAACGGCTTCAATTGGTAGAATATGAATACATCAGTAACTTACTTTCCAAGTAAAGTTTGCTCTTTACAGAACGGAATGATCCTTTCCCCAATATTGATGAAACTTATTTAAACGATAAATGAGCAATGAAGGCTGCTGATCAGAAGGTTCCTGCTCACTGGAGATATTATGAGGGCTGATATTTTAGACCCTGCCTAATTCATCCTGAACACTCAATCAGGCATGTCTGTCCATAAAATTGACTTAGAAAGTAGATTTGCTGAGTTAACCAATGTAATATGAAACGTTTCCTAATTGCTTATATGGTGTGTGTCTGTGTGTGGGAAGGTTAAATACGAAAAAATCATAGTATATCTAATTACAGAGTTAAGAGGAATGATTTTTAGCATTTCTAATCACAAAGTATAATCCAATCATCATTATTGGCAGACTGCCTGCCACTCATGCTCAGCATATACTCTCAGAGTATATTTTCTCAGACTTTCATATTTATTTGCTTGTCATGATTGTTTTGATATTCAGCTGACAAACTATGCCAAATGACTGACATGAGCAAATGCCAGGGAATATCAGGAGCGAAATAAGACAACAATTGAGTATATTATCATTTTAAATGGTCTGTCTCACCCTGCTGAGGGTTGTGATTTTGTTGTGTTCCTACCTGTCATGCTTGATTAACTAGATCCTGCTTTAGGTGTGTGATGTTTCAAGTTATACTCAGTCCTCTCAATTTAGCAAAACTCAGTTTCTGTGATCACAAAAACATTGAACTTCACTTGCCTTTCTTTCTCTGTCTCCAGTATTAAAGAGGGCTGATGTGAATATGGCCCCTTTCATTAAAGAGGGGATATGTGAAATGAACTCTAATTTGGTGAAATTTGAGAAGTTATTTTTTTCATAAATTGTGTATTAATTAGGGAAATAGCACATTTAAAGCTGTTCATAAACTGGAATAGTTTTCAAATAGCATACACAAAAACATATTATTTTATGTCATCAGAATGGAATAGGATTGTATTAGCAATGGCATGGAATAAGCCCAAATGTCCCTAAATGATAGGCTGAATAAAGAAAATGTGGTACATATACTCCATAGAATGTTATGCAGTCATGAAAAGGAATGAGACAATGTCTTTGCAGGAACATGGATAGACCTGGAAGCCATTATCCTCAGCAAACTAACACAGGAACAGAAAACCAAACACCTCATGTTCTCACTTCTCATTGGAGGTGAACAATGAGAACACAGGGATGCAGGGAGGGGAACAACATACAATGGGGCTTGTCGGGGGTGGGTGTGAGAAGAGGGAGAGGATCAGAAAGAAATAGTTAATTCATGCTGGGCTAGATACCTAGGTGATGTATTGATAGGTGCAGCAAACCCCCATGGCACACATTTACCTATGTAACAAACCTGCACATCCTGCACATGTGTCCCAAACTTAAAGTAAAACAAATAATAATTTTTTAAAAACCTAAAAATGTCTATTCCTTTATTGTTAAACTACAAAAACAAAATCTAATTTTGAAAAACTCTTGAGACCTTAAAATGTTTACTTTTTTACTTTGAGCTGTTAAATTTTACATCTACTTTAATTTGGCTTTTAGTCTTGTCTGTAATGGTACCTGAGGTTTTCTATTTTGCCCTCCCTACACTGATATGTAACTTCTAGAATAAACTAAAAGGAAATATGTATTTGCATGATACAGAAAATTAAGCCCTAGTGATAAAACAAATACAGGTGTGTGTGTATGTGTGTGTGTGTGTGTCTGTGTGTATGTGTGTCTGTGTGTGTGTGTGTGTGTGTTTGGGGGCCTTTGGATAGCTTCTTCTGATCCTGTGTCTGCTGACTTTTGGGTCTTTTGGTTGTATTTGAAAGGTAGTGCTTGCCTCAAGGCATAGTTCCTAATAAGTGGGATATTATTATTACAAAGTTTGCTTTTTATTCCTCAAATAATTTCCTAAATAAGAAACAAGCCACAGTAAAGATACACAATAGTTCTCATCAGGTTTAGATACCAGTGTTGCAAATCAAAATATTGCCTGCAGCAATAGCAAAGATATTCCCTCTCTTTGCATTTAAAATTCATGAAGTGACAGAAAAATTAAATAGCACCATAAATCAAATAATATATAAACATAGTTTAAACCCACACTCTGTCTGACTTTATGAGCCTTTTAAAGTTTAAGTGATTTTATAATAGCTGATTTTTGGCAAAGTTATTTCAAAGTGGCAGTTTAATATATAAGTTGGAAAAAAAGTGAAAAACTGAATCTATAGGAGTTTGGGGAGACAAAAGATCAGTGCAGACTCAAGTTATTTAAACATGGTTGGGGTTTCAAATATATATGTACATGACGATCACATAGGCACTTGTTTAAAATGCAGATTCTTTTATAACTCAATAGGTCTTAGACTCTGGAATGTAAACTTTAATGGCTACTCCAGGCATTTCTAATGTAGGCTATTCTTAGACCACACTTTTAAAAACTTGGTTAAGCTACTTACTTTAGAAATATAGTCCACCTATTGGTGGCACCAGCTTTTTGGAAATTCAGAATCTCAGGCTCAACACCAGAGTCTGTAAAATCTTCACCTGATTCATAAGCATAGTAAAGCACTGGTTGTAGCCTATTATTTATGAAGTCAAATAACTTCATAAGTAATTTTTAAAGTAACTTTGAAATCTATATTAAGGGCGCAAAATACATTTAGATCCAGGAAGTGAAGAACTTTACATTAATCATAGGGACATGCTGTGATTTTAGTTGTTTGTGTCACTACAAATACTGGAAGAAAAGCCAAACACAAATCCTACTGTTGCTATGTCTCCTGACGCTTAGGGAAATGTTTAAGATGTGAGTTCTGGCAACGGGAACTTTCACTCTTTGAGTAGAAATATTGATGTCTCAATAGTGTTTGTAGGGCCAGGCGTGGTGGCTCACGCCTGTAATCCCAGCACTTTGGGAGGCTGAGGTGGGTGGATCGCCTGAGGTCGGGAGTTTGAGACCAGCCTGGCCAACATGGTGAAACCCCATGTCTACTAAAAATACCAATTTTAGCCAGGCGTGGTGGTGGGTGCCTGTAATCCCAGCTACTCGGGAGGCTGAGGCAGGAGAATTGCTTGAACCTAGGAGCCAGAAGTTGCAGTGAGCCTAGATGGTGCCACTGCACTCCAGCATGGGTGACAGAGCAAGACTCTGTCCCTCGCGCCCAAAAAATAGTGTTTGTAACTTATTAATTCCTTTTGAAGCAATCATTATGGCTCTCATATATGGAAAGGATATTACTTAATGGGGGTAACTGCACTTTGCTTTCCTTTTAAAAGATGGTAGTTGTTTAATTTTTTAATTAGTAAGCTTTATTTTTTAAGAGTGACTCTAGTGTTACAACAACATTGAGTGGAAAATACTAAGAGTTTCTGGGTATCCCCTCTCCCTACACATGCACAAGCTCCTTCACTGTCAAGATGTCATGCACAGTGGTATATTTGTTGCAGTCAATGAAAATTCATTGACACATCATCATCCAAAGATCATAATTTTCATTAGGGTTCACTTTTGGTGTTGCACATTATATGGGTTTTGAAAATGTATAATGACATGTATGCATCATGGTGGTAACATACAAGATAGCTTCAATGTCCAAAATATAATCCGTATTCTGCCTACTCATCCTTCTTTCCCTGCTAACTCCTGGCAACCGCTGATACTTGCACAGTCTCCATTGTTTTGCCTTTTCCTGGATGTCATATTGGGAAGCAAATAGTACGTAGCTTTTGCACAATGGCTTTTTTCACTTAGTAATATGAATTATAGTTTCCTCCAAGTCTTTTCATGTCTTGATAGCTCATTTCTTTTCAGCACTAAATAATATTCAGTTGTCTGGGTATACTAGTTTATTTATCTGTTCACCTACCAGAGGATAACTTGGTTGCCTCTAAGTATTAACAATTATAATGAATGCTACTATAAATATCTATGTGCAGCTATTTTTTGTGTGTGGGTACAGTTTTCACTTATTAATTTGGGTAAATACCTAAGAGTATAATTTCTGGATCATATTGTAAGTGTACGTTTAGTTTTGTAAGTAATTGCCAAAGTGTCTTATAAAGTGGTTGTACCAATTTCCATTCCCACGGGCTTAGTTTCTATTGCTCCACATCCTCACTAGAATTTGGAGTTGTCATTGTTTTAAATTTTGGCCATTCTAATAGGGTTGTAGTAGTAACTCACTGTTGTTTTAATTTGCAATTCCATAAAGACATTTATACATTGTTGGATTCATCTTACTAATATTTTGTTGAAAATTTCTGCAACTATATTTATGGAAGATGTTAGGGCATAGTTTTTTCTTATAATATACTTGTCTACTTTTGGTACAAAAGTAATGATGGCCTCAGAGAATGACTTAGAAAAAGTTATTAGTGCCTGTATCTTCTGAAAGAGATTGTAGAGAATTGGTAGAATGTATTCCTTAAATATTTGGTAGAATTCACCAGTAAGCCCATCTGGGCTTGGTGCTTTTTTTTTTTGGAAGGTTGTTGAGTTTTGATTTAATTTCTTTAATAGATATAGACCTATTCAGATTGTCTACTTCTTGTGTGAGTTTTGGCAGAGTGCATTTCAAGGAATTGGTTCGTTTGATTCAAGTTATCAAATTTGTAAGCATAATGTTATTCATAAGAGTCTTTTATTGTTGTTTTAAAGTCCATGGTATTTCAACGATTTCCTTTCTTTTATTTACTATATTAGTAATTTGTGTCCTTTCTGGTTTTTTTTCTTGGTTAGCCTAGCTAGAGGCTAAATGTGTATTCACCTTTTCAAAGATCCAACTTTTGGTTCTTGATTTGCTCTATTTATTTCCTTGTTTCATTTTCACTTATTTATGCTGTATTTTTTTTTTTATTTCTCTTCTTTTGCTGACTTTGAATTTACTTTCTCTTCTTTCTCAAGTTTTCTAATGTGCAAGCTCAGATTGCTGATTTTCAGATCTCTTTTCTTTTGTAGTATATTCTTTTACTGCATCCACACATTTTGATCTTGTATTTTCATTATTTCAAAATATTTAAAAATTGTTCCTGAAATTTCTTCTTTAACCTATGTGTTATTTAGAAGTCTGTTGTTTAATCCTCAAGTATTTGGGGGGATTTTCCAGCTCTCTTTCAGTTATTAATTTTTAACTTAATTCCACTGTGGTCTAAGAGCAGATATTATATGATTTTTATACTTTTAAATTTGTTAAAGTCTGTTTCATGGCCCAAAATGTGCTCTATTTTGGTGAATGTTATGTGCAAGCTTGAAAAAAAATTATAATCTGCTATTGTTGGATAAAGTCGTTGTCAGTTATATCCAGCTGAATGATGAGCTTAACTGTGTTCTCACCGATTTTCTGTTAGCTGGCTCTGTGCATTTCTGATAGAGCAGTGTTAACGTCTCCAACTATAATAGTGAATTTTTCTATTTATCATGCACCTCTATCTGTTTTACCTCATGTATTTTGACACTCTCTTTTCTGGCACATATACACATGAATATATCTATCTCCATCCCTTTCCTTTTAATGTATATGTAGCTTTATATTTAAAGTGAATTGCTTCTACTCAACACACAGTTGAGTCTTGCTGTTTTGATCCATTCAGACAATCCCTAAGTGGTATATTCAGGTCATTAATGTTTAAAATGATTATTGATATAGTTTGATTATTATCTACCATATTTGTTAGTTTTCTATTTGATGTCACTGCTCTTTGTTTACATTTTTTGCACAATTTGTCTGCCTTTTGTGATCTTGAGAATTTTATATGATTGTATTTTTTCTCCTTTCTAAGCATGACAATTACACTTCCTTTTACATGGTATCCCTAGAGTTTGCAGTATATATTTGCAACTAACCCAAGTCTACTTTCAAACAATGCTCTATGGCTTCACGGGTAGTAAAATAAATTTATATTAGAAAAAAAATTCTAATTACTTTCCCCACATCCCTTGTATCATGATTGTCATATATTTCACTAAGTTATTTATATACATATAAATATATTACATATTATATATAAAACATTTAAGTATATACATTTGTATGTATGTATTTAAGCCCACATAATTGAATACATTATTGCTATTTACTGTCTTAACAATTATTTATTAGATCTAACAAGACTAAGGAAATTATGTTTTGATTTTACCTTCACTTTTTCCTTCTCTGATGCTCTTCCTTTCTTTATGTAGACGCAAGTTTTTGATCTATATCATTTTCGTTCTCTCTGAGACAGCTTTTTCCTGCTTAAATTGTTATTTTTTATTAATAGTATTTTCAATTGACAAACGATAATCAGAAATATTTAAGGGTTACAATGTGATGTTTTGATATACATAAACAGTGTGGAATGATTAAATCAGCTAGTTATCCATCATCTCTCTTACCCATCCTTTTTTTGTGGTGAGATATTTGAAATTTACTTTTAGCTATTTTGAAATATATAATACATTATTATTAACCATAGTCAACCTTACTGTGCAATAGTTCTCAAAAACCAGTTTCTCCTGTCTAACTAAAACTTTTTCCCCCTGGAAAATATCTCTTCATTTCCTCCTCCTTCTCCAGTCTCTGGGAACCACCATTCTACTCACTACTTCCATGAGTTCAACTTTTTTATTTGCCTTTCTCTGCATGGCTTATTTCACTTAACACAAGGCCTTCCAGCTCTATCAAAGAACTTCTTTTAACATTTTTCTAAAGCAAGTCTACTGCCAACAAACTCTGTTTTTTAAAAAAATTTTTGTTCAATGAAGTCTTTATTTTTCCTTTGCTTTTGAAGAATAATTTTGCTGGATACAGAATTTTAGATTGGTGGTGTCTCTATTTTAAAGATTAAATTATTTAACTCCACTCTCTTCTTACTAGCATGGTTTCTGATAGGTCAAATATAATCTTACCTTAACTCTGCTATACACAAGATGTTTATTTTCTCTGTCTTCTTTCCATATTTTTTATTTGTCATTACCTTTCTGAAGTTTTAATATGATATACCTAGGTGTAGGTTTTTTCAGTTTTGTTCTTATCATTTATGCTGATTTATACTCTCTGAGCTCCTGGATTTGTTGTTTGTTGTTTGGCATTGATTTGAGAAAATCCTCAGTCATTACTGCTTCAAATATCTCTCCCATTTTGCACAGGTTATAGCTTTTGTAGTTGTACCACAGTTCATAGATAATCTGGTTTTATTTATTCAGTGTTTTTGTTTTTTTTTTTTCCTGTGCCTTTTAGTTTTGGAAGTTTCTCTTGCCATATCCTGAAGTCAGATATTCTTTCTTAAGCATGTCCACTCTACTAATGAGCCCATCAAAGGCAATGTTTATTTTTATAGTGTTTTTGACATCTAGCATTTCTTTTTTATTCTTTCTTAGAATTTCCATCTCTTTGCTTATATTCTTCTTTTCTGTATGTTGTCATTTTATCCATTAAATCCCCCAGCATGTTATTCATAGTTGATTTAAATTCCTGGTCATTAAATTGAACATGCCTGCTTTATCTGAATATTCTAATGCTTGTTCAGTCTCTTCACACTATGTTTTTTCTCTCTTTGTAATTTTTGCGTGAAAAGTAGACATAATGTACTGGGTAAAACAAGGTGCAGAAAATAGGCCTGCATAGTTTGTTTTCATGCTGCTGATAAAGACATACCCAAGAATGGGAATAAGAAGATGTTTAATTGGACTTAACAGTTCCACATGGCTGGAAGGCCTCAGATTCATGGTAGGATGCAAAAGGCACTTCTTACCTGTTTATGGCAAGAGAAAATGAGAGAAAAGCAAAAGTGGAAAAACCTTTTAAACCCACCCACTCTCTTGAGACTTACTCACTATCACGACAATAGCATGGGAAAGACCAGGCCCCATGATTCAATTACCTCTCCCTGGGTCCCTCCTGAAACACGTGGCAATTCTGGGAGACACAACTCAAGTTGAGATTTGGGTGGGGACACAGTCAAACCATACCAAGGTCTTTAGAAATGAAGTGGTGAGGTGTGGGCAGAGGAAAGTATTCTATAGTCCTGTGATTTGATCTCTGGGTATGTGATATCATTTTTGGCCTTTTTTTTTTTTGAGATGAAGTTTTACTCTTGTTGCCCAGGCTGGAGTGCAATGATGCAATTTTGGCTCACCATAACCTACACTCCTGGGTTCAAGCAATTCTCCTGACTCAGTCTCCCAAGTAGATGGGATTACAGGCATGCACCACCACACCCTGCTAATTTTGTATTTTTTGTAGAGACAGGATTTCTCCACATTGGTCAGGCTGGTCTCGAACTCCCAAACTCAGGTGATCTGCCTGTCTTGGCCTCCAAAAATGCTGGGATTACAGGCGTGAGCCCCCATGCCCGGCCTAATTTTTGACTTTTAAGAGACATTAAAACAAAATATTCTTTTTTGATGTATATTTTGGTATTACTGGTAATTTTATTTTTGAAAATGGTAAGAAAACCTTAAATTAAAATTTTAATTTCCCCAAAGCATCTATTATTATGTACTTCAGTCTAATAATTTACTTATCACTCACTAATGCCTGATGCTTAAAAACAAGTCTCCGAAATAAAAGCAAAATATATGGTAAATGTGGATAAAATATTTTCACAAAAATGTATTTTTCCTAATAAAAATAAGGAATTAATAAAACAGAAGCAAATTTTATTTAAGTTGCTTTTAGGAACACTTTGATTTCTTCCAATTCCTGAAAAAGCAATTAATTTTACAGCTGGATTTTTAATACCAAGTTTATATTGAGATGTGAATTAATTTTTGTGAATGGCTTCTTACCAGGTTCAAAAATACCTCAAAATTATAAGGATCTATCATTCAATATCATAAAGACAAAGAACAGACAACAAATATTCTATAAATTTGAACACTTCTATAGTTATATTTCAATACACAGACTAGGAGACAAAATACATTATTTTTTCTGTTTTTTAATCTAATGTTTGTTAAAAAAATAAAGTCTACAAATCTAGTATTGTACTAATAATTAAGATTCAAAATGAGTGGAAAATATATATGTGTTTTTATAGAATAATATTTTTTCAATTATGCGAACAATGTATATTTATTATAAACATTTGGAAAATTTTCCATGTATAAGGAAGAAAATGACTTTTATCTATAAAAGTTATTCCACTATGATAGAGGAGAAGTTCTATGCTCATGGGTAACTACGAATTATTTTCTCTTGATGGGGTGTAGGGGGACTGTGTGTTGTGGGAGGTGAACTTATGATTCACCCAGCCTTCGAAAGCAGAATAGGAACAACTCATTAGAAGGTCATTTAAAAGACCTTCAGAAGAGGAAAGTATCCTCAGGATATTATTTTGCCTTCAGGCAGAAATCCTGGCTATGATTTGCCTACATGGAGTACTGATTACATAGCAAACCTTGGGGCAATAGTCTTTGTCTAACTCATACACCTTCACTTAACCAACGAGAAAAGATTGAGAACTTAAGTATATTTTTCTGAGATTATAAACCTGCAAATAGCATATACAACATGTAAATGAAGGTTTCTATGATTCCAAAGACGATCATTCAGAAAAGACACTCTTTCCTTCACGTGTCAGGACATTAAAAATTGTCATATACTTACACGTCTCTGTCCCTCCTGAGATTTCTACTAAACTATTGAGAAAAATAAAAATCCTTAGAAATAAAATCTTGGAGATGAAATATAATTTATTTAAATATCTTACTAATAGTTTTGGGTAACTGAATGGGACGAAGGCTACCAATTGGTAGTTAAACTTTACTGTATATTTTTAAAATAATAACAATTAAAAGCAATATGAAGATGGAGATGTGAGGAGTTTAGATAAGGAAAAGCAACGTAGAAGAAGGTTGAGGTTCTAATGGTTGAAATGATCAAAGAGCTTTCTAAGGGTAGACATGTTGAATAATTTATTTTTCATAAGTGAATTCATGTCTCTGTATCGCTTGAGCTCTGAAAACTGATCTGGGCCACTATAGCCCCTCTCCATCTGGAGTCATAGCTGATTTTGTTCAAAATAACTAATGTATTTATAACTAGACTTTCTGGGAGGAGAAGGGAAAAGTGTAGGAGTCTGAATTTCTGAATGACCTCTTTAACCACCCCCACCATCACCAAACTAGATTAGAATACAATATGAATAGGAAACAATTGTTAGTTGGGCAAAGGCCACTGATATTTTAGAGTTGTGTGTTAGAGCAGTTAGCTTATCTAATTCTGCTGTTTAGTATTCATCTAAAACACAAAAATGTTCTAAATAGAATTATTCATTTCTATATGCCAAATTTACTGTCTCTGAATGTTCCCATCTTATTAAATAGTACTATCAATCATCCAGGTTTCCCAGCCTTAAAGCTGAAATCATTTTTTACTCTTTTCTATTATTCATATGTTACATACAGTCTGTGAACAAATCCTTCCCAAAATTATTTCAATTCTGACTATTTCTTACTACTTCTACTTTTAGTTTATTCTACCACTGACTCTTGCCTGGTTGTTCATAATAGCTTACCAATCCTTCTCCCTGTTTCACTTCCTGTGCCCCTATAGTCTATTCTCAACAGCAACTAGAACAATGAGTTTTAAATATATATGTGATTACATCAGTCTGGCACATGGCTGTAATCCCAGCACTTTCGGATTACTTGAGGCTGGATCACCTGAGGTCAGAAGTTCAAGACCGAAGTGCCCAACATAGCAAAACCCCATCTCTACTAAAAATACAAAATTAGCTGGGTGTGGTGCCAGGTGCCTGTAGTCCCAGCTACTTGGGAGGCTGAGGCAGCGGAATCCCTTGAACTCAGGAGGCAGATGTTGTGGTGAGCTGAGATTGTGCCACTGTACTCCAGCCTGGGCAATAGAGCAAGACTGTCAAAAAACAAAACAAAACAAACAAACAAAACCTTCCAAAGACTTCCTAACACAGTTAGAATAAAGTTCTGAATCCTAGAAGTTTCTGCATGACCTGACCTTTTGCCACCTCTCTCCCTGTGACTCTTCTTCTTGCTCAGATATGCTACATTTATTACAAGGCCTTCCTTGCTTTCCTGGAACATTCTGTCTGAAACACTTTCTGTTACCCATATGGTTTCTCTCTTCATAACATTTGGATCACTGCTCAATGGGTACCTTCTCAAAATAATCTTTTCTTATTCCCACTAAGAGAGGAATCATTTATCTCCCCCTTATTCTACCTTGTTTGTTCTTCACTGCTTATATCATTATTTGCTATTATATTGTGTTTCTACTTAATGCCATTAAAATATGATAAGTTTCCTGTTCAATATCCCTAGTGATCATAAGAATAGGCGTTTATTTGTTGAGTGAGGGAATAAGGTGGCAAATTAAATCAATCTCCTCCCATAAGTAAAAAAATCTTACTCTTCAATTAATCCTGCAACTTTTATGGAGGGCATCTGCACATGCAAAGCAGTGGGAGATTTTGAGAAATCCTGAGAGTTATTAGAGAGCTTCTCTAACCACAAATAATTCAAAATCTAACTGGGTAATATGACAATATTTACATTCTGTTAAGAATTAAAAATGTATATAGGTCAAGAAGAAAAATAATTTGTACATTGAGGCAGTAGATGATTAACTGTTTTAATTGTTCCATTAAATATGCACTATATAATGGCCATTATAGTTTAAGGGAGGAACAAAGTATTTCAATTTGAGGTGTTAAAGGAATATTTTATAGTGAAATTGTAACTGAAAAAAAACAAAAACAAAAACCTGAGAATGAGAAATAGATATTTACACAAAACAAACTCCAGACATTTTCTTCCCCAACTACTTTACTGAAATTAACAAAACTCCAAGTTAAGCTGTACTGGGGGAAACTGCCCCTAATATTTCAACATAGCTTCTGTCTATTTTCCATAAATTTTGGCTGGCTGAGAAATAAAGTGAGACAATACAAAGAGAGGAATTTTACAGCTGGACCTCCAGGGGTGACATCACATGTCAGTCGGACTGTGATGCCTGCCTGAGTCTCAGACCAGCAAGTTTTTATTAAGGGTTTCAAAAGGGGACGGGGTGTAAGAACAGGGAGTAGGTACAAAGATCACATGCTTCAAAGGGCAAAAGGCAGAACTACGAATAAGGGTCTAACAAAGATCACATGCTTTTGAGGGAACAGGACAAAGGACAAAAGCAGAACCATTGATAAGGGTCCAACAAAAATCACAGGGCAAAGGGCAAAAGCAGAACCACTGATAAGGATCTATGTTCAGTAGTGTACATATTGTCTTGATAAATATCTTAAACAACAGAAAACAGGGTTTGAGAGCAGAGAACTGGTCTGACCACAAGTTTACCAGGGTGGAGTTTTCCCAACCCTAGTAATCCTGAGGGTTCTTCAGGAGACCAGGGCTTATCTCAGTCCTTTTCTCAACTGCACAAGACAGACATTCCCAGAGTGGCCATTTATAGACCTCCTCCAAGGAATGTATTCCTTTCCCAGGGTGTTAATATTAATATCCTTTGCTAGGAAAATAATTTAGCAATATCTTTCCTACTTGCACATCCATTTATAGGCTCTCTGCAAGAAGAAAAATTTGGCTCTTTTTGCCCGACCCTGCAGGCAGTCAGACCTTATGGTTGTCTTCCCTTGTTCCCTAAAAATCGCTGTTATTCTACTCTTTTTCAAGGTGCACTGATTTCATATGGTTCAAACACACACGCTTTACAATCAATTTGTACAGTTAACAAATTATCACAGTGGTCCTGAGGTGACATACATACTCAGCTTACGAAGATAACAGGACTAAGAGAGTAAAGAGAGGCATAAGAAATTATAAAAGTATTATTTGGGAACTGATTAATGTCCATATTAAGATGAAATCTTCACAATTTATATTCCTTTGCCATGGCTCCAGCTGGTCCCACCATTTGGGGTCCCTGACTTCCTGTAACAAAGTTGGATCACAATTTCAAGTCAAAATCAAATTAATGACTTCATTTATCCTTTTTGCCTTCTAGTCTTTGTATATATACAGTGTTTGCATATTTACAGTATTGTCATAGATAGAAGCTTATATTTCTTTTCTATTAACATATACCATACATATTTTCTTTCTTATTTTTTTAACAGGTTTTATTCCCCACACTGCAACCCTTTGTACAACAAAATAGGTTAGAAGCCTGGCATGCATCTTTCCACACCATTCTTCATATTTATATAATTACATACAAACATAAAAGGAATTATCTTCTTGTTGCTGTTCACTTTAAAAAGTAGGATCACACTCCAAATATCTTCATATCTTTCTTTTATCATTTCAAATATATTATAAAAGTATTTTAGTTATTGATCTATATATTGTGTAGCAGCAAACTACTTTATTCTGCCAAATCACAATTTAGTCAACTACGCTTCCATTTAAAAAATTCAGATAATTTCCCATTTGAATTTTAAAAATATTGCCATACCATTGCATATCTGACATTATAAATTGGTGTTTTTATTTTATGCAATAATTGAGTCAAAATATGTTTGTGTGTAACTAGATGAGTGAGATTTTTATTTTGTGTTGATGTTTGGGCTCCCAATATTGAAAAACTGTAGTTGATAAGTGCACTTATTTGCTTCAGAGAGTGTGTAGGAATTTTCAGACATCCCCTCCAGGGCCTGTCAAAAGATAACAAAACTCCAGTGCTGTGATATTCACTCCATCATTCTAAAATTGTTAATATAAGAAGAAAGCTAAAAATTTTGCAGTTTGAAGGAGTCTTGGCAGGGGGGAGAAGTATTGTGAGTTTACCTCTTCCATTCCATCCTTCATGGGTCACTGTTTTCCACTAAGCCAAACAAGAAACTTCCTAATTTAGTGGAGCCCTCAGGAAGGGGAAAATCAGTCTCTTGGCAGCTGGCTTCTTCCTGTTTGGCACAACCATATATGACCACCCTGGTGTGGCCACTGAAATAAAATGTGGTGATGATGATTCTTGGGAGAACTTGCAAAGAATTTCTGGGTGTTGTGGGGAATATGCCACAATAGAGAATGGTGCCTGGTGCCTGGGCCTGTCCTCCTGTGGAGAGTTTTGAATGTAGAAAGCTAGTGGGAGCAATCTGGATAAAGGGTGATTGCTAATAATGTAAGCCTACACCAGTACACTTTAGCATGTCATAAATGTGTGAAATCTCCAAGGAATATATAGACATCAAGTGAGTCTGAGCTATTTCAAAACTAACTTTCTAGAGGAGAGATCCCAATAGTGATCCTGCAAAGTGTAAATCTAGGAGCAAATCTATGGTCAAAGAGGGCATCACCTAACCTTTGTTGTGTACAAATGCCACAGGTTACCAGGAGGACCCATGGATACATTTTCCTAGAAGGCAAGCATTTGAATATCTGCCATGCAAAAGGTATCAAAGGCTGAATTGCCAAGCACCGGTGATATAAAACTGTCCCCACTTTTCTCTAACATTCCTTTTGTCCATGTTTCCTAGGTAAGACAGCAGAAGGAGAGAGTGGAGAGAGAGAAAAGATGAATGGATAGATCATGCCTCCTTTCTTCATAGCAGTCCACATAACAAAGAGTCAGGACTGATCTGGGGAATGTTCCAAAACTGACGAAAGATGCAGGTTTTAAATTGGACTTGACTTTATTATCTTAAAAAAGGTTGTAGTTTTCTTATAATTCAAGGTGACTAAAAGACTTTAATATCTTTCTAAAATATCAACAAGCAAGGAATGATGATCTAAGCAAATATGTATGAAGATAATGATGGAAGAAATAGACACTTGTTTATAGTTTTTACCCCCATCCAATAATGACCTTAATTGTTTTTATTCGTATATTTAAATATGTATGTATATGTGTGTATAGGTACATGCGTATATATGTAAATACACAAACATACATATGTGTATACAGGTATTCAGCTCCGTAATGTCAAGAGCTTCATCATGTATACACACACGTGCAAATACACACTTATACACACATTTTTTTTTTAGTGTTATTGCCATATTAATTTCCAAAATATCCTATCAATAACATGTAACAGTAACTTTTTTTACTGCATATTCACAGCACCAGACATTACCTCTCTATTTTCTTTTTCAAAAATGTTTGCTAGCAAAGGAGGTGAAATTAGGCCCTATTTTTCATTTCACTATTTTTATTGTCTACTAGCGAAGTTGAGAATAATCTTACATGTTTTTTATTTTAAGTTGTTTTGAGTTTCTCATCTGAGGACTTTTTATTTCTGTTAGGTGATTTTTTTTTATATTGAATTGTTTTCTTCTTAATATAAATTTGGAGAATATTGGAACTCTTTTTGGAGAATAACTCGATATGCTGTATGACATAAAAATCCTAATCTATTTTTTGTGTTCATTAATGAAAATTTATCAGGCAAAATATTTATACATTTTGTAGTGTAATACTTCTACTTTGTTTTTTGTTAAAAATATAATGTAAAGGTTAATATATATTTGACTATATATTATTATATAATATATAAATATTAGATGTATAATTATATGATATACTTAATATTTTCTAAATGCTCTATTTTTTAATATCTAAATTATACCCTGAAATTCATTTTGTTTTATATGAGACATTTTTTATTTTCTCAGCTCCTAGAGTCAAGATTGTCCTTCTTCACTGTTCATTCCTCTACCATGAATCTATTGCTTTTCAGCTGAACTAATTATTCCAGTTTTCTGTTTGTTTGTTTATTACAGTTCTTTTTTGTGTATTTTTATCAACCTTAACCTCCTATGTCTTCTTGTCACTCTGACATGTGAATGAAATCTTATGTATGAATGGGGTTTTGAATTACAGTCTTGCTTTTCTACGGTAGATAAAAGCTGTTTAACTGTCTCAATGTTGCAAATAAAAGACATGCTTTTTTGTGCTTTGTAAATAATTCGTATATCTGCATTGAAATTTTAAGGTTTCATCTCTATATTTTTTTTTTATTTCAAAGTGAATAATTTTTACCAGAATTATTTAATGTATTTCTTTTATCATTAAACTCTTCCTAGAATAAAAAACTTCTTTTTTTATGTTATTACCCCTCCCTTTTATTTATTCTCCTACCTATTCTCTTTCTCCTGTAATTGAATTGAACTTGTATATAAGTTTGATCTTCTTAATATATTCTTCATTTTTAGAACTCTTTTTTCTAATTTGAAGCACTTTGTTGTTTCATTTTGAATTGTGATATATTTCTCTCACTTGATCTTCCAGACAGATCTTATTTTACTGAGATGATTAATAGTTTCTTGTTAGAAGTGAGGTAAGAGATTTTATCACATCTTCCTTCATCGTATGTTGAAAAATTGTGTTACGTTTTTCTTTTCTTTAGTGTCTTTACCCATGAAGATGTCTGCCTATTATGCATGGTCTCTGTGAAGTTTCCCAAGCCTTAGGAATCCAAAATTAAACCTCAGCTTCTTCCTTTATGCTCCTTACATGGTACTAGTTGATTCTTGAATAGTACCTCAAAAAAAAAAAAAAAATTTGTTTCACTTCCTTTGTAGCCCTTATCATTGGGCCATAGGAAGTATTCACACATCAGCCTCATTTATTGTATAGCCACACTTCTCTTTTTCTTCCTTAAACACGCCCTAGGTAAATATGGTAGACTCCTTTGAGACTCAAGACACCAAAGCTAGTGGGAGGCAGACCCCTCCTTTGTGTGGTAGGAAATCTCTGTGTTCCCAAGCTTTCCTAGGCAATAGATTAATGATGGATGGCCTGGAAACAATTGGGAACTATTTCAGGTTGACTCCTGTTTTCCTTTGACATACCCTGTCATTTAACCTTTTGAACATTTCCTTCCACTCTGGCACTCAGACTCTCACAGATTCTGAGAATATGGAAGACTAAACTACTGCGCTGTAGCACTCCTATAGTTAGTTTGCTGTTGTTTCTTTGAGGTCAGCAGAATAAAGCAAACCTTCCTAGAAATATGTGTTACTCTTTACTGAAAGTTTTCACAGATTTCTCAGGGTCAGATTCCCTCTGAGAACCTAAAGAGATTACTGCTTTCTTGACTCCTACCAGTCAAAGAAGAGGTCAAAATCCTGTATTTTCTTTCCTTCTGTGGAATTTCGAACTGAGGTGTTTCAAGAGATTTTTAGGCAGAGTGTGGGGACAATAGTTTAGACCTCCACATTCTCAGAATCTGTAAGATTCTGAGTGCCAGAGTGAAAGGTTCAAAAGATAAAATGACAGGAGTATATCCAAGGAAAACAGGAATCAAGTCGAAACAGCTCCCAAAGGCTAAAAGTGGAACAATTTGAGCAAAACCTTAGATTTGGATTACAACCCATGTAGTAAAATAAATATCCTGAGTACCTACTGATATAAACGAGTGACTGCATTAACAAATTAATGGAGAGAAGAGGCATCTCTCCTGCAGAAAAATTCCAAATAATTTATTTAAATACTCCCCACTCAAAAAGGTGGTGCCTATTTCTCTATCCCTTAAATTAGTGTTGTACTTGCTTAAATTAGTGTTGTACTTGGTAACTTGCTTCTGAAGACTAAAGTATGAAAAAGGAGAAACAAGTAATTTTAAAAGGGGTTAGGAAATTGATGTGGAGGTCAGAGTGGAAGCAGGTGTAAGAGGTTCCAGCCTGGTTGCCAAAGTGTTTGAATTCATCTGCAAGCTCTGCCTGCCCTTCGCTATTGCAGGAAGCGTGGTGAACTCTGCCGTATATAATGTGCATGCTGAACACAGAGTTGTCATCTTCGACCTATTCCATGGAGTACAGGACATTGTGGTAGGAGAAGGGACTCACCTTCTCTTCTCATGGGTACAGAAAGAAACCAGGTATCTTTGACTGTGGCTCTCGACCATGTAATGTGCCACTCATCACTGGTAGCAAAGCAAACAGAATGTCAGCATCGCTGCACATCCTCTTCCCACCTGTCACAGGCCAGCTTCTTGACATCCTCACCAGCGCTGGAAAGGACTGTGATGAGCGTGTGCTGCCGTCCATATGATTCAATTATCTCCCACTGGGTTCCTCCCGCAATACATGGGAATTATGGGAGCTACAATTCAAAATGAGATCTGGGCGGGGACACAGCCAACCCATATCACTATCTTTGCAACTTTTCTGTAAATCTAAAACAACTGAATTTTTTAAAAATACGTGTTTAAAAGAAAATACCACTTTTCACAAAGAACAAATGGGATAGAAAAATGAAATATAGAATAGATTTTCCTTAAACTAAAAAAAGTCATAGACATATGACTTGAAAGATTCATTGTCATTTTAGCCAAAAGTTTGAAATGAAATCAACCACTATACTGTAAGGCTTTCATTTTTATTTTATTTTAAAAATTAATAATTACTTTAAAGCTTCTTGGGGTTAAAAAAGTATATCTGAGAATGAATAATAATTAAATTAGTTTTCTCATTGTAGTAATAAAAATATTAATAAAAGCACAAATGATAATGTTAATGACAACAATAATAATAATAGCTAGCAGCATTTATTTCATTCATTAAAAAACCCTATTATCAGGCAATTTCTTTTTGCCAAGTATAATTTCAGGCACTACAGCTTTAATAGCTAATGAAATAGACAAATATCTCTGTCTGTATGAAGCTTACATTTTGCTGAAATATTTACATAATGCTTAGCATGTTCCAAGTATTCTCCCACTTACCACACATATATATACATTATATATATTGGCTCATTTAATTCTTTTAAATTGCTCTAAGATTTGGCACTACTTTTAATTTTTTAATTGAAGAAAATGAGTTATAATAAGTTTAAGAAATTTGAACAGGGTCACAGAGCTTTAATTGTAACTGAGTTTCAAATCCAAACAGCCTAACTCTATAGATCATCGTTTTAGCCTCTAGACTCCCCTCATGCATTCGTTTCTCCTTGTTAGATTGTTCTCCTATTATCACCTCATGCTGATATATGACAGTGGCATTTGGCTACTTCAGTGGTGAGGACACTGAAGCCTAGCAAGGTCACATGTTCCAGGGTCTCACTGATGCCTGGGAACAAGGGAGATGAGAGATTTGGGGAGCAGTGGTCACAACTCTAGAAGATTACATCTAATAAAGTGTTTTATTTGTCAAGGCAACGAGAAACATTAACAGCAGATGCAAAGATCCAGCAAAAAGATAGGCTGAAGAGCACTGGCTGGCCCCGGGGATGTAAAAGTTCCAACAGGGGGCTGCCTGCAGTTTCTGCCTCCAGCTTCATGCTCAGAAGTGGGACCCATAGATTATTTGGATAGAACAAAATTCTTACATAAATACTAACAAAAAAGTACTCAACTTATAGGTCCAGTGAAAATAAGAATGTAAAAGTAGGTAATTCAGAGGAAAATGCATTGCAAGTAAATACCTTGTTTTAAATAACAGTGGGCTAAAATAGTGTGTAGCATATTGTAAAGCTTACTTGTAAATTTCAACACTATTTTTGAAAGAAAGGATATATGATGTAAAGGCAACGTAACAATATACTGGTAAGAAATGTCACATTATCCTAATTAAGACCAAAAGGTGTGTGGGTTAGCAGAAGAGATGTAAGTAATAATATTTTGAACTCTATTAGGTAAAGAAAAATAAAAATATTCTATTTTATTCTTTACTTGACTAACTTCTGAAATAGAGACTATAAAAAGTATTGTAAACATTTACGTTTACCATATTAGTAGCAAAAATCAAAAACAAATAAATACGTTCTAGAAGAATTGATGAAAGATAAGAAAACATAATCAATATGGCAAACGTCAAAAACAAGCTACAAAAGTAGTAAAAGTAAAAGAACAAAATATTTGGGAAAAAATATGAAAATACAGAGCACTAAATGAAGTCATCTATTTGAAAATCAAAGATTCTCACACGTGGCTCACACCTGTAATCCCTGCACTTTGGGAGGCCGAGGCAGGCAGATTATGAGGTCAAGAGGTCAAAGCCATCCTAGCCAATATGTGAAATCCCATCTCTACTAAAAATATAAAAATTAACTGGGTGTGGTGGCACATGCCTGTAGTCCCAGTCTCTGAGAGGCTGAGGCAGGAGAATTGCTTGAACCTAGGAGGCAGAGGCTGCAGTGAGCTGAGATTGCACCGCTGCACTCCAGCCTGGTGACAGAGGGGGACTGCCTCCAAAAAAAAAAAAGCCAATTATAATTTGTACACTAAAAAATACCTATGAGATAATTTTTCACAAGTGAATAAATGCAATTATAAAGAAATCAGGGTTTCTGACTTAAAAAAAATTGCACAAATTAGAAATGAATTAGAAAAAAAGTCAAAAATTGGTAAGGACTATTATTTCCAATGAAAATATAACTATTTAAAACCACTCTTTTGAATTACTATGCATTAAAATGATTATTCTTATTATTGACTATAGAAGTACAATAAATTTTGAAATATTACTGATATATTAAGTAAAAAAAGCTAATCACAAGGCAGTGTGATCTCAATTTCAAATATTTTACATGGAGTACAATCTTTATAAGCACATATTAAATAATCTTTGTTGAGCTGGAGATGATTTTCATTGCTTTGTGTGTCTGTGTTTTTACAACTTTCATCTATGTTGATGCATTAAATCAGAAAAAAATTAAATTAATTTTTTAATTGTTTGGATTAGCAAACGTGATTCAGAAAGTCATTCTATATGGTTTAACTACAATAGTGGAGGTTGAAATAAAGGATATACTGGTGGAAGAAGGTATGAATAACTCAGTACTTTAGTTTTATTCTTTTGTCTACTCCAAAATTCCAAGTCTTAATTTACCTAAATATAATGTTCTTTTAAACAGATGTTTCTAGCTTGTCAGGGAAATAAATTTGTGTTTATGTGGATCAATTGCACTGTGTAGCTGATAAGATGAACTCTGCTTTTGAGGAATTAAATAGTAAAAAAGTTGGAGATAAAAGAGTTTACTTAATTCTTTGTTTTAAAACTCAGCAGATATTTATTTTACATTATTTACTCTTATATCTACAAAAGTGATCTTACTGAGAAAGGAGCTACCTTCTTTGCTAAGAGGTTAACACTCATCAGGACACCCTGGCTATGGAGAGGAGATACCCTCTACGGGTCTCCTCTGAGCTGTTCTATTGCTCAGTAAAGCTCCTCTTCATCTTGCTCACCCTCTACTTGTCTGTGTACCTCATTCTTCCTGGTCACAGGACAAGAACTTGGGAACCACTGAAAGGTGTAGCTAAAAGAGCTGTAACATAAATAAAAGAGCTGTTCCAGCGAAAAAAGAGCTGAAACACACCCTTTGCCCTCCACATTACAGTCAACAAGAAGGAGAGAAGAGTGAAGGAGAGAAGAGTTGCAGCCCTGCAGGGACCCCAACCTAGGAGCTCCCTGAGCCAAGGTTGTGACACCCTCTTCAGGACTCTGCAGTTCCTGGTGTCTCCAAGATTCTGGGCAAAACTGCATTCCCCACATTCCCTGGTGTCAGCTGTGGAAGCTGCTTATGGTATGCCTCGTCCAGCCACAGTGTCACAGGTAGCTAGTGACTGTGCCACCTTGGAGCTGCCCACCCCACCACAGCTGGCATGCCTGGTTGTGCACAGTGGCTGCACCCCATGCTCTTTCGCACATCCCTTGCTGCCACATGCCTGGCTTGCCTTTGGCAGGCATGAGATCCATGCCAGTAGCATGAGCCAAATGCAGCCCAGGCCTGGTGGGCGAAAGGAGCCCAGTGAGCCAGAGAAAAACTCAGGCAGAGGCGCCACTGGCCACAGAGGTTTCTGGCTGGCAAAGCGACATCCAAGGATCTCATAACAAAACTACACATATATGCCACTTAGGCAAATTTTAACCCTTCTTTTTTGTTTTCCTTTCTTTTTGTTAACAAACTAACGGGAAATGGAGAACAAGCAAGAGAAGATAGGACGTTTCTTTCTTGGAGCGTTCCCTCAGGTTCTCTCTAATGAAAAATTGCAGAAATTTAACTCAGGAGAAGGCTAGGAAGACATGCAATTTTGGACCAAATTGATAGATTCACCTCAAATATCAGCTAGGAGTAGAGGAGAACTCACAAGTTAGTTTTCTAATAATACCAGTTTTTGAGATGGAGGCTGTGAACATCTAAGAATACAGATTGATAAGTTCAGAAATAATTGAATAAATATAAAAAAAATTGCAAATACAGCTATGGACTTCAGTTGGCATGCAGTGCCAGATGATAATACAATTAACTAAAGAATTAGCAAATAGAATAACATGTTAATGTGTTATATCTCTGCATTCTGGTCTTGTTCTCCAGGCTTCGGAGACCTAACTTTATGTCCTATTTTGTATATATGAAGTAAATATGTATAATAGATGACCATGACATTGTATTCCTGCAATCTCTAGGTTCTGCACGTTTTTTGTATCATATTTTAATACATATAACCATAGTTTAATCTTATTTAGACTTTATTTGTTCTACTAAGTAATGCTTTGTGAGAGTGGCATGATCTCTAGAGCATTTGTGTTTATTATTAAACCCAATTTCTATGTCTTGTTCCTCCAAGTATATGTGTCTGATTTTGTACCTTTTATGCTATTTGCATTCAAAACCTTTCTAGGTCAGTTTCACATATTTCTTAACATCAACTTAAATTTCAAATACTGGACACATAATAATCTTCCAATCTGGAAAGTAGTAGAAATAATAATATATTCTTTTAAACAATTTTCATTCAGATCAGGGACTAGATTATTTCACTATGCTGCTTTAAAGTTGTAAATTTCAGTCCCATACAAAGTGTTTTATATTTTAACTCATAAATATATCTAGAAATTTCTGAGTCATAACTATTATTTGACAGTAGCTATTCCTACTCATGATTAAATGTTGTTACATATGGTCCTTTTATTGTGTTGGTGAGATGTATCTAAGTATTCAATACTAATTCTCAGCTATTTATGATATTTACAGCTACAACCACTACTACAATCTGCGATTTACTAGTCAGTTTCTATTATTTAGGATGTGAATATCAATCTTTTAGAATTTTCTTTCTTGTTTTCATTGTTTGTATTTTTTCCCTACTCTAAATCACTTGTAGTAAATACTATGTTGTATTTCTTCATCAAGGCTGTTGTATTGTGCGTTATGGAGTCACGGTTCAGAAGTGCGTATTAGCCTCCCTTCTATTAAAAAATAAAAGAAACCTAATGAAGGATGCAAGGATGGAAAATTCTATGACATCAAAAGTCCAAGTTGTGTTGCTTCTAGGTGCCTCTCACATTCCTCCCAAATTTTTCAGGGACTTTTCTTAAGGTAGTGTTATCACAGTTGCTCTTAACTTACGTATTCTGAAGATTTATAATTATCAAACTTATCACTATTATCCTTAGGAATTACTGCAGATGCATTTAAATCAACCTATTCTTCAATGTAATTCAAAGAACTTCAAATGAGCCCTGGCCTACTTTCACAGTTTATGTTTGCATCCTGCCTTTAAACATTGTTTACCTCATAAAAAGTCAGTATCATACTTCACGTTCTAGGGTACATGTGCACAACGTGCAGGTTTGTTACATATGTATACGTGTGCCATGTTGGTGTGCTGCACCCATTAACTCATCATTTACCATTAGGTATATCTCCTAATAAAAATAAAAATAAAATACAGTGGCTTATAAATAAAATTCACTTGCTCTGTGTAGATAAAAAGGAAGCAAATAAATTTTTATCAACTTAAAACAAGTCAGCATCTATTTTGGTTGTGCTCCTACAATATATCCTCCAACTTATTACACTCCCTTAGAGTTATGAGTGGTCTTCCCTAAGTATTTTGTTTCTGTGATTCATAGAGCAGTTAACTTTTAAAATTTTCTACACAGAGTCCATACCAAACTATTTCGATATATCTACATTTGTTCAAACACTTCAATCTCCACAGAAATACTTTAAGATTAACTCGTATTAATAGCATGCTAAGTTCATGCATGAAAAAAGTCACAACTTTTTACTAAGAGTTTTAATAGTCACTTCTTTTTTATAAAGTCACATCTAGTCTCATCTTTTTAAATTTCATAGTCATATCTTTTTATAAAGAGCTACCTACCAGTATCAACAATGGTATACATCTCTAGGTATGTGCTACGGTTTGAATATGTCCCCCTTCAAAATTCAGATGTTGCCAATATGATAGTATTAAGAAGTGAGGCCTTCAATAAATGATTAGGCCATGTGAACTGCCCCCTTGCAAATGTGATTAAGACTCATAAAAGTAGTTTCACTCCATATTTAGCTCTCTTGTCCTTCCATCTTCAGTATGTGAGGATATAACATATGTTCCTGCTGTTGAACACAATAAGAAGACTCTCACCTGACCACAAAATGCTGGCAGCTTGGTCTTGGACTTCCCAGTTCCAGAACTGTAAAATAAATTTCTCTTCTTAATAAATGAGCCAGTTTCAAGTATTCTTTTGTAGCAGAACAAATGTACTAGAACACAATGCATGATATAAGAGTGTCAACTATGGTCTTTGTCTTTATCCAAGCCTGGATTTGAAGTCAGGCTCCATCTCATGGCTGAATGGCTCTAAACCTCAATTTTACAATCTGTATGGTAGAGGCAATAATGCCAACCCACAGGTTTGCAATGCCAATTAAACTAGATTACAGAAGGGTAAAGCTAACATTATGCTCAACACATATTAGGCCCTCAGTAAATGATAATTCCATTTCTTCTTTCTCCCTTATTGCCAACCATTTTTTCACTTCCTAAGGCTGCATTAGTGATCACTTGATGAAAAAATCACGTATTTTGAATCATGTTACTTTATTAAGAAATGCCTTGTATTCCTGGGGTTTCTGCTTAGGACATTATATCAAATTTACAACTTTAGAACAGCATAGTGAAACCATTGGAAATGGTTTCCATGTCTGGCTACTTTCTGCTGCCTCGTAGCTCAAGAGATTGGACACTGGTTTGGGTGCAAAATTGTTAAGGTTTTTCGTTGTAAAAACAACATGTTCCTAGGAAAATAAGTTAAAAATAATTTACAGGGTTGGCCAATATGGCAGCCTAGAATCAGTTACTGTGTGTTACTCTCACAGAAAGGAGCAGAAGGGGTGAGTAAACACAGCACCTTCAACTAAAATATCCGGGAACATACATTGAGACTAATCAAGAAAATGACTCAACCCACAAAGAATGGAGAAAAGCAAAGCAGGGCAATAGCCCACCCCAGAGCAACGTGGAGCCAGGAGAACCTCCCCAACCCAGAAAAGCAGCCAAGGAATTTGAGACTTGAGAACCCACACTTCTCCCATGGATCTTTGCAACCCCTGAGTCAGGAGATCCCCTCATAAACCCGCTCCACCAGGGCTTTCAGTCTGACACACAGAGAGCTACATGGAGTCTCATCAGAGCAGCCACTCTGGCACCCATGGAGACCCAGACACCTGGGCTTCCTGACAAAAGCAGCTGCAAGTCTGGCAAAGCAGGAGGTTAGACCCCAGTACATACCTTTAGGAAAGAGGTTGGATCCAGGGGACTGAGCAGCAACAGTCTGCAGGCTCCACTTCCACATTACCTCATAGATAAGATCTTCTGGCTTGGAGCTCCAACCTTCCACCAATAGTAGCATTACACCTCTCTGAAACGGAGCTTCCAGAGGGAGGGGTGGGCCACCATATTTTCTCCTTGGGTGACTTAGCCATTCCAGCCTTCAGGCTTCGGAGAGTACAGGATGACCAGGGACTGGAGCCGACCCCCAACACAGTACTGCTGCTCTATAAAAACATGGACAGACAACCTTTTTACGAAAAATGGGAAACACAGTGGTCCCACACGCCCAGGTAAGAGCGTATCAACTAACCAATAAGTCTAAATGTCACTTAAAGGGTCACATTCCAAACTTTCAACACCAAAAATATCTCATTAACATGCCCCCCTGTGAAACCAAAGACAAGAAGTCAGTTTCAAGTAAAGACTCTACACAAAGCCTCAGTCCTGTGAAAACGTCCGGAGAAGAATCTATTGACAATACTCAGTCTCCACTGCAGTTAGAGGAATATCCACACACAGAAATGAGAAAGAACCAATGCAAGAACTCTAGTAACTCAAATGGTCAGAGTGTCATATGTCCTCCAAATGAGTCCACTAGTTCTCCAAAAAGAGTTCTTAACTAGGCTGAGCAGACTGAACTAACAGAAGTAGAATTCAGAATATGGATAGGAAGGAAGATCCTTGAGATAACAGAATAGATGAAGCTGAGGAAAGAATCTCAGAACTTGAAGACTGGCTCTCTGAAATAAGACAGAAAAAAGTAAAGAAAAAATAATAAAAAGGAATGAACAAACCTCCAAGAAGTATGGGATTATGTAAAGAGGCCAAATTTAAGAATCATTGGCATCCCTAAAAGGAGGAGGAGAAAACAAACTGGGAAAATGTATTTCAGAATATCGTGCATCATAACATTACCAACATTGCTAGAGAGACCAAGAGTCAAACTCAGGAAATACAGAGAACCCCTGAAAGATTCTATGAAAGATGATCATCCCTAAGACACATAAGCATCAGATTTTCCAAGGTCAAAATGAAAGAAAGAATATCAAATGCTCTTGATTTGTTTGCTAATATTTTCTTAAGGATTTTTTAGTCTATATTTTTAAAAGGGATATTGGTCTTTAATATTCTAATATTCTTTTTTTTTTTTTTTTTTTTTTTTTTTTTTGAGATGGAGTTTCACTCTGTCGTCCAGGCTGGAGTGCAGTGCCATGATCCCAGCTTACTACAACCACTGCCTCCCAGGTTCAATAAATTCTCCTGCCTCAGCCTCCCAAGTAGCTGGGACTACAGGCATGTGCCACCATGCCCAGCTGATTTTTTATATATTTAGAAGAGACAGGTTTCATCATGTTAGCCAGGATGTTCTTGATCTCCTGACCTCATGATCCGCCCACCTCAGCTTCCCAAAGTGCTGGGATTACAGGCCACCATGCCTGGCTAGTCTTTAATATTCTTATGATACTTTTATCTGTCTTTGGTATCATGATAATTCTGGCCTCATAGCATTAGTTTGGAATTGTTTTCTTCTCCTCAATTTTTGTGGAAGAGTTTAAGAAATATCAGTGTTAATTATTTAAATGTTTGGTAGAATTTACTGATGAAATTAGTACAGGACACACATTCTATGAGAGATTTTTGTTAACTTATTTAATTTCTTTACTTGTTTTTTTATATATATTTTGTATTTCTTGCTGTGTTATTTTAAATAATTTGCATGTTTCAAGGGATTTTTCCAGTTCTTCTAGGTTATATAATGTGTCAACCTTCATAGTCTTCCCTTATAATCCTCTTCATCTTTATAAGTTCAGTAGTAACGTTCCTGTTTTCATTTCTGATTTTAGTTTGTGAATATTCTCTAATTCTTCATTGTCAAGGTAGCCAAAGATTTGTCAATTTTGTCAATCTTTACAAAGAACCAAATTTTAGTTTCATGAATTTTCTTTATTTCTCTATTTTCTAACCTTTATCACTTCCTTTCTCCTGCTAGTGTTGGTTTCAGTGTGCTTTTATTCCCTAGATTTTTAAGGTACAAATTAGGTTATTAATTTGAGAGTTTCTTCTTTTCAAATGTAGGAATTTATAGCTATAAATTTCTCTCTGAGCAAAGCTTGCACTGCATCCCATAAATTCTGAGGTGTTGTGTTTTCAATTTCATTCATTCTGAATATATTAGAATTTCACACATGCTTTCTTCTTTAATACATTGATTGTATCAGTGTGTAAATATCCACATATTTTTCCAGCTTTTCTCCTGTTATTTCTTTTAAAGATTGTCACCTTGTGGTCAGAGAAGATACATTACATGATGTATACCTTTTAAAATGTACACAGACTTGTTTTTTATCTAATATATGGTCTACTGCAGATAATACAACATGCGTGCTTGAGAAAAAAGTAGACTTAAATAGAGTTCAGAGTTTCAAAATAATCACTTCAGATAATTTTTGCCATACAATTGTTACCTACATGGGGAGACAGATTCCTGGCACTTCCTGCTTCCACCATATTATCTGATATCACTGTTGACGTATTAGTCCATTTTCACACTCCTGATAAAGACATATCTTTATTTATGAGAAATTTACAAAGGAAAGAGATTGGAGAACTCACAGTTCCACATGGCTGAAGAAGCCTCACAATCATGGCAGAAGGCAAGGAGGAGCAAGTCATATCTTATGTGGATGGTGGCAGCAAAGAGACACCATGTGTAGGGAAATTACAATTTTTACAGCCATCAGATTTCCTGAGACTTATTCACTATCACAAGAACAGCATGGAAACACCTGCCCCCATGATCCAATTACCTCCCACCAAGTCCCCCTCCCACAACACCTGAGAATTCAAGATGAGATTTGGGTGGGGACACATCCAAACCATGTCATTTCACCCCAGGGACCCTCCCAAGTCTCATGTACTCGTATTTCAAAACAATTATGCCTTCCCAAAAGTCCCCCAAGGTCTTAACTCATTTCAGCATTAACTCAAAAATCCAGAGTCCAAAGTCTCATCCAAGACAAGGCAGGTCCTTTCTGCATATGAGCCTGTAAAATCAAAAACAAGTTAGTTACTTCCTAGATACAATGGAGATACAGGCATTGGGTAAATACAGCCATTCCAAATGGCAGAAGTTGGCCATAACAAAGGGGCTACAGACCCCATGCAAGTCTGAAATCCAGCAGAGCAGCCAAATCTTAAAGCTCCAAAATGATCTCCTTTGACTCTATTTCTCACATCCAGGTCATGCCGATGCAAGAGGTGGGTTCCCATGGCCTTGGGCATCTCTATCCCTCTGGCTTTGCAGGGTACAGCCTCCCTCCTGGCTGTTTCACAGGCTGGCATTGAATGTCTGTGGCTTTTCCAGGTGCACGGTGCAAACTGTCAGTGGCTCTACCTTTCTGGGGTCAAGAGGATGGTGGCCCTCTTCTCACAGCTCCAATAGGCAGTACCCCAGTAGTGACTCTGTATGGGGGCTCAGACTCCACATTTTCCTTCTGCACTGCCCTAGCAGAGGTTCTCCATCAAGGCCCCACCCCTGCAGCAAACTTCTGCCTGGGCATCCAAGCATTTTCATACATCCTATGAAATCTAGATGGAGGTACCAAAAGTCAGTTCTTGACTTCTGTGGACTCACAGGCTCAACACCACATGGACGCTGCCAAGACTTGGGGCTTGCACCCTCTGAAGTCACAGCTCAAGCTCTACATTGGCCCCTTTCAGCCATGGCTAGAATGGCTGGGATGCAGGACACCAAGTCCAAAAGCTGCACACAGTGCTGGGACCCTGGGCCAGCCCATAATACCCCTTTCTTTCTGCTAGACCTCTGGGCCTGTGATGGGAAGGGCTGCTGTGAAGTCATCTGGCATGCACAGAAGACATTTTTCCCACTGTCTTGGGGATTAACATTCAGCTCCTTGTTACTTATGTTACTTATGCAAACATCTGCAGCTGGCTTGAATTTTTCCTTAGAAAATGGAATTTTTTTCGTATCACATTGTCCAGCTGCAAATTTTCCAAACTTTTATGCTCTCCTTCCTTTATAAAACTAAACGCCTTTAACAGCACCCAAGTCACATCTTGAATATTCTGCTGCTTAGAAATTTCTTTCGCCAGGTACCCTAAATCATCTCTCTCAAGTTCAAAATTCCACAAAACTCTAAGGCAGAGGCAAAATGCACGCAGTCTTTGCTAAAACATAACAAAAGTCACCTTTGCTCCTATTCCCAGCAAGTTCCTCATTTGAATCAGAGGCCTGCTCAGACTGGGCTTTACTGTCCATATAGCTATCGGAATTTTGGGCAAAGCCATTCAGCAAGTCTCTAGGAAGTTCCAAACTTTCCCACTTTTTCCAGTCTTCTTCTGACCCCTCCAAACTGTTTCAACCTCTGCCTGTTACTCAGTTCCAAAGTCACTTTCACTTTTTCAGGCATCCTTTCAGTAGCGCCCCACTCTACTGGTACCAATTTACTGTATTAGTCTATTTTCAGGTTGCTGATAAAGACACACCTGAGACCATGCAATTTACAAAGGAATGAGATTTAATGGAGAACTCACAGTTCCACGTGACTTGGGAAGCCTCACATCTTACGTGGATGGCGGCAGGCAAAGAGCGAGATTGTGTAGGGAAATTTCCATTTTTAAAACCATCAGATCTCCTGGGACTTATACGCTATCAGGAGAACAGCATGGGAAAGACCTGCCCCCATGATTCAATTACCTCCCAGCAGGTAATAGTCATCTAGGGAGAGAAAATGCTATCTACAATCTGGAAGAACACTTAATTTATAAAATATGCTGGAATGTTTGCTCACATTGTCCTTTTATTTTATATATAATGTAATCAACTTGGAGGAGTTTAATGATTTGCCCAGATTAATAGGACAAGTGGGTGGTTAAATATGTTAAAGATAAATTGCTAGAACACCTCCTCATTTCACAAATAAAATAAACTAAGTCTCAAATAGTATGTAGCTTAAATCCCAGATAGTATTCTAGTTCGTTTTCAGAAAATAAAAATGAATTTTGGAAAAGTGCAGCAACTTATTTTGTTATTACAATTACATAATTGGTCATATTTTATGTCTAAGATGAGAAGGAGCTGCTAAAATGAATGTCTGCATGTTTTTGAAAGAAAATTTACTTTTAGTAGATACTAAATATTTATAAACATTAGGCTAAATGTAATTTTAAATTCTGGTAGTTTGCAGTAACATATTTTTACCTCATGGAATTATAAAACCTTAAAATATTTCAGTTTTCTGCAAGGATATTTTTTAAATCTCTAAAGAACCATACATAATGTGATGAAGAAGTTGCCATGGAAATTAGGTATTAAAAACAACAACAAGTTATCTATTATGTATTCATAAGACTTACATAATTACATGTACATTTTATTTCAATGTTTTCAGTTTTAGAATTGTTTTCAGAAACAATTATGTGTTTCTGTACAAGCGATAAGCAGAAGTTACATATATATGAAAAAAAATTATATTCCATGGTCAAGGAAAAATGAAAGTAAATTTTTTGAAAATTTGATTTAAGCAAAAAGTAAAAACAATCAGTATTTGTAGTTATATTGTATTAATAAAAACTTTTTTGTATATTGCTTCTTTACATGAACTGAAGTACTTTCATAGCTGTTTTTCTAATACCAGAATCTACCAAATAAGAAAATCATTGCTTTATCTTTCACCATAGCAATAGATAATTATTTCCATGTACATGCATTAACACAATAAAACATTCCTGGCCTATTATATCATAAGGGGTCCTAATACAGTCCAAAAATATTCTTTGTCCTACCATAAAATACCTGGTACAACATATATATTTGCATATTAAATATCTTAATATTTATACTTATACAATATATTTAAATTATACCAACTTATTCTATAAATAAGTGGCAGAAAAAATTGGTAAGAAAAATGTTTCGGGTTACCGAAATCTGGGATGATGATTCATTGATCACTGTAATAAAATTAATAAGCCAACTACTAAAATGTTACTTGACCTGTGTAACAGAATGTACCCTGGTTTAGATTATCTGAATCACCACAATAGAAATTAATGAGGTCTCACTCATTTGTTAACTCTCAGCCCATTCACAGATTAGAATTGTTTCATGATAAAGCCAAGTCCCTCTGTTTAAGTTCCTGTAGCACATTGAAAAGTATACACCTGGGGATAGCCACCTTCAACAAATGGAACTGTGGAAATTTTCTAGGGTGACAATGCTTTTGAAAAAAATAGAATATCCCCAAATAACAGATCAATAGATCCTGGATCTGAATTTACATAGGCTAAGTTTGAGTACCACTAGAACACTCATGATATTAATCCTTAAAAGTCTTTAGATATATTTAATGGGCCTTAAAGATACCTCCCCAGAACCATAAGAAGCAACTGGAGGAAGTGTTGCATTAAAATGGCGGAATGGTCCAAGAATCTGAAAGACAACTGTCCATGTAACAGAAGATCTGATAAAGGAGAGAAAAAAAAAGATATTGCTAGGACAGCCTAGAGACCAATCAGTATGGATAAGAGCAGAAGGACAATGCATTCCTAGGACATGTGCCACGTGCACAAAAGTAAAACTGATTTTCATATTTAAAGGAGATTCATGACTTAAGAGTTTGGGAGCAAATTAGTGACAAGTACTTACAAAGTAAGCAAATAATTTTTTAAAGAAATTATTGGCCAGGCGTGGTGGCTCATGCCTGTAATCCCAGCACTTTGGGAGGCCAAGGCGGGTGGATCATGAGTTCAGGAGTTTGAGACCAGCCTGACCAACACGATGAAAACCCATCTCTACTAAAAATACAAAACAAATTAGCCGGGCATGGTGGCACATGCCTGTAATCCCAGCTACTCAGGAGGCTGAGGCAGGAGAATCGCTTAAACCCAGGAGGCGGAGGTTGCAGTGAGCTGTGATTGTGCCACTGCACTCCCGCCTGGGCGACAGAGCTAGACTCCGTCTGAAAGAAAGAAAGAAAGAAAGAAAGAAAGAAAGAAAGAAAGAAAGAAAGAAAGAAAGAAAGAAAGAAAGAAAGAGAGAGAGAGAGAAGGGAGGGAGGGAGGGAGGGAGGGTGGGAGGGAGGGAGGGAAAGAAATTATTAACTGTAGGGGGAAAATATGTCATAGAAAGAACATTTAGTTATGAAATATATTATGGCTCAACAATATTTATGAGACTATAAACAAAGAATACCAATTTAATCCAAAATTTTGTTAGTCCTGTGGTTTTGAGATTAATGAGCAGAAGAGTGTGTGTGTGTGTGTGAGAGAGAGAGATAAATGCTGTGATATAAATGGGTGAAACACCCATTTTTCCATTAAAAATATAACATAAAATGTATATATTGAGAAATATCAATATAAGCAGGTATTTAGAAGAACAAAAGTAAGTACCATGATAAATAAGTAACATAATTGAAAATGATTTTCTCCGGAAAGTAAAATTTGTTGTGAAGAGAAGTGTCAGAGATAAACGCTGCCAGACACTAAGTAAGGTGGCAAGAACAGATTTTAAACAGTAATATCTTATTGCAATAGGGAAAAGAATCCAGCATGAACGGAACTCAGCTTTGACTTGTATAGGAGTGACTGGTTGTATTAAAGGGAGATAAGAGAATTGGAAGTGAAAAATTACAAAACGCAGGAAGGGACGTTGGGTCCATGTGAACTCATCTGGGTTTGTGAACTGGGACATACAGAATTCAGGCTCTGTACTCTCACAGGGACTGGAAGACAGTGGCCTGTGTTCAGGGGATGGCCGGAACAAACGGAATTCTTTTGGCAGCCTTGAGATTTGTTGTTGTTGCTGTTTTCCGTCAGGCACTTTAAGTGGGGGCTACTGTCATCCTAGGGATGTTGTTTTGAGCTTAGAAATAGTGTCAGTGTGTGTTCAAGTCTTTCTAGACCAAAGTTGACAAGTCCATTCAAGAACCAGGATCAGAGGAGTCTGGCTAGAGTGAAATCAGGGAGAATCTTTGTCTGAGGTGAAGAAGCAGATGCCGTTTTGTTTTTATTAGCACTCTAATACTATCTAGATTTATCATTGTAAACGTGTACTTTTAATACAAATTAAATTCAAGAAATCAGTAAGAAAAGTGAAGCTTTTCACCATAAGACATGGAAAGAACAAAAAAGAAACAAAAGTGAAGCTTTCGATGCACTCAAAAGTTTGAAGGTATGGTCATATAGAGACCTTATCTTCTGTTCAACTCCCATTATTTCACATTTACCTTCCATCTCTACTAGCCCCAGTCTGTGAGAAGTTGCAAGCTTAATTGAGCAGAATCTGAGATATTGATTGTGCACTGTTTTCCTAGTGGTCATAGGCACTGAGAACTAAGAATTTTATTTTACTTTACACTCCAATAGTATAAACACTTGGGCAAGACCAGACAAGAGTCATTCCCTGAGTGTCTGAGACAGGCTCTCAAAATTTTTCTATGTTGATAGTTCAGTTTACAGACGGCTCCAGAGTTTCTAAGGGGTCTGAATATGAAGACACTCTTAAGGCTGTACAATTTAGCTTCTTTTTTCTTTTTTAAATGCCTTAAAGTTGGTGAGTATTAAGTATTTTCACTGTTGTTCTTTGAAACCCCATTCTGTCATTGTTATTTGCATACATAGCTCTCTTAAGAAAAAATCCCAGAGACCTGGAGAAGTGAACACATCTTTTAGGCAGCAATACCCATCTTAAACCCATATACACGGCCATTATTTGTGGTGTGATGTCGGCCTCAGGAACTGACCTTTTTTTTATTTTCTTCTGTTGCATAGAGGTGAGAAAATTCTTTACTTGTACAGATAAAGCTAAAAATGATACTAATCTCTCTCTTGCTGTCTCTCTGGGTCTCTATTTCTTTCTGTCTCAGTTTCCCTTCCTCCCAGTTCTCTTCACACTTTCAAAAGACACTTCAACCCAAAACTTTTGGAAGTTTGAAGAATAATGGTAAGTTTTTATTTTTAAAACATGCTAGAATCCTTAGCTCTCTAATAATGGCTGCTATTTATTTTTTCACCAATTGAGTGTTAGGTGAGAAGAATACTTAGCTTTTAATATTAAAACTACCATATGATTTAATCATCAGGTAATGTGTTATTTTGCAATCTTGTATTTTGCTTTGATGACGTAAAGAACAATAGAGTAGATTCGTGTGCCTAAAATTTATGTAAGTATGTTACATGTGTATTGACAACAGTATGCTTGTTTGTACAATTTTCACTGAGCAGATTTGCAGGTCTGATTTTTTAAAAGGAAAATTTTCACATCTCTGCTTCCAAAAATAAGGACACATTTGTAAAAACCATATGCACTAGGTTGCCTTTTCTCTGCAGTCTATCCTATAGGCTTATGTGTGTGTGTGTGTTATTCTGCAATTGGTTAATTAAGTATTAATTGATGTAGTTCAATTTCATCTGAAATGAAAAAAAGTGAAATGTTTGATGCAATTCTGCCACATTCTAAGTTTTATGAGGACCCAGTTTAAAATCACTAAGCTAATCCTATTGCCAGATTAAACTTTGATATTAAAAAAAACTACATAAGAGAGAATACATTTAAAGAGAGCGATGATCTATATTTTAATTCACTTTTTATTTAAAAATATGTACTTTTTCCTTAATTTTTTCAAGACTTTTACCAGATTTTACCTTTATTTCAGGCTGCCCAAAACATAAAAATTTCATAATTATATTATTCTTTCTCCCAGGAAAGCAAATTGTCCAAAATGAACATAATAATACTTTTTCATGCCTCATGTCAAAATTACAGCAATACATGTAAAATCAGACACTCTGTGAAATGATGATCTTTTGTTGGAATTCCCTTGTGGAAGAAGCAGAGAGATAGAGGGAGGCACAAATACTATTTTCTAGAAGATGTGTTTAGTTGAAAGGCTCGATTAGGAGTGAGCTCCCAGGTTTCATTGCCTTCTTCTTTCTTATTATGTATGCTTACATGTCATTGCTCACATGACTGTAACCTATATACATATATATACACACATAAATGTATATATACCTGTGTGTATATGTATGTACATGTGTATATATGTGCATATGTGTGTGTATATATATGTGTATGTGTATATATGTATGTATAAGTTGCCAAGCAGAGAGCAATTAGCATTAACAGTTCTTTAGTAAATTTGCCTGCCCACTCTATGAGTTAACTAATTAGGCTATTTTTTAGAATGCATAAATGAATGTAATTGAGTGCTCAGGCTTAAGAAAATATAATTATTTTCAACGAAGAAGCAACAGAACACACCATAAAGGTAGATGGGTAATCTCATGAGTTTTCAGGCTTCAGAAGATGTAATTATTTTCAATCAAGAAGCAACAGAACACTCCATAAAGGTGGATGGGGGGATCTCATAGTTTACATAGTTTAAAGGTTAAGAGGATCAGGTGTCTCAAAGTGAAACTGGGAAAAAATTGAAAAATAGGTAAGGTGAGAGTCAAAAAGAGAAAAACAGTTTGTGCAGAAAAAAAAGGAAGTTACAATGAAATCTTTATGAGGCCAAAATTATAGAACTTAATATAGATGAGAAGGCAAATATCAGTTTCAAACACTTTAAAATGGTAATGATATGCATATGTACATTTCAGTTATGTCAGACTTAGAGAGTTCTGGAAATATTTCCCATAAATTGCAGAACATGTATTAACATATCTAAATTCTAGCATATATGGAATGGACAGATTTGTGGACCTGGATATGTTAATAACTTGTTTTTTAAAACAAACAAACAACAACAAAAGTCTCTTAACACAGGCAAGTATAGAAGTCACCATAAATTTGACAGAGATTTTTTTTGTAAGTCAAGAGTCCAGCTAGACCCTCTGAAAAAATTTTAGGTAGCGGGCATTAAACTGATAATTTCTTAAGTACATCTATTAATGTTGTTTGCAGAACTACTACAAAAAATAGCAACGTATTAGACTGATTTATTTTATATATTATAAATTAATTTATTAAAATTCTGCAAAATATGTGGCATCCAGGCATCAACAAGAGAAGCAAAATCAGGAGGAGATTATATTTTTATAAAAAGTTATATCTTGTTTTATTCCAAGGTTTTTACTCAGGCAATTATTGGGAGCAAATCTGAATTTCAAAAGTCACATGGTCAGGAAGGGAGGATCAAAGGCAGCATGGAATTCCATGGCCACAGGATGAAGAGGATTGCTCACGGATGGAATTTCTTTTGTCTACCTCAGGGAGGTACAGTTCTATAGGATCAGGAGTGTTTCAGAACGGAGAAATATGAGTAAAATTTCTGTATGACACTTCTAGGTTCAGCACACAAAAGCCTCCCTCACAATTGTTTCTGGAAACAAGTAAGAATCTTAAAGTATTTTAGAAAGGAAGCAGTAAAATTCTCCTTTTTCAAAGACAACAGAATTTTGTATAGAAAATCACAAAGAATCTAGAAACATCTCTTTGAACTAATGTGTTATTTTAGCAAGGGTGTTGGATTACAATCAATTTTAAAAAGCAAATGGGGTAAAAGACTTAGATCCTGTTAAAAAGCCAATATGCAAACACCAAAAATAAAAAGCTTGATGCATTAGTTAACAGGATAATGCATATTAAAGCCGTAATGACCACTTTAATGACAAACATGACCAAATGTTGGCAAGGGACACTCAAATCTCACTCCTCCAATTGTTTGAAAATGTATAATAAATTGGTGTTAATTATAGTCACCCCTTAGTGCTGTAGAACATTAGAACTTATTATAACTCATTCCTCTTATTTAGCTGTACCTCTATATCCATTAACCAATATTTAACCATTCCTCCCTCCCACCCCCATATTTCTCCACCTCTGGTAACTATTATTCTATTCTGTACTTCCTTGAGATCAACTTTTTTTAAGCTTCCTTATATGAGTGAGAACAGGCAGTATTTATTTTTCTGTGCCAGGCTTATATCACTTAGCATAGTGTTCTCCAAGCTCATCCATTTTTGCCACAAATAACAGAATTTTATTCCTTTTATGACTAAATTGTATTCCATTGTGTATATATACATTTTCTTTATCAATTTAATCTACTCATCTGTTAATGGACACTTACATTGATTCCATATCTTGACTATATTGAATAGCGTTACAATATACATCTCTGAGTGTCTGTACATGATGTACACCTCCAGTATTGGAAATCATGCAAATGTGAAATACATAGCATAGAGAATTAGTGCAATATGTGAAGGCCCAGAACTTGTGCATGATTTAATCATTTGTCAGAGAAAATGTCTTGCATTTTTCATCTATGTTTTCACTTCTACGATCTTCAAAACACTCATTGCGCTTTTATCTGGATAGTGGTTGTTTTCTAGAAAGTTTGCAAGTACATGCTGTCTGTGTGAAAGTTTGGTTATCGCTGGACCATTGCAATTAAATTATTTTCTGCTTTCAGGGCATCAATAACAATTGGGTTTTAAATTATTATCTTTCACCATTAAGTAGCTTCATATACTTAACTTATCACAGCCTTTTTATGAAGAAAAAATTTCACAGATCTCTTCCATTGTGTTGTAAATAATAAAGTAAAAAGAAATATTTGGCTTCCCTGATACCAAATGTGTATTAGTCAAGGTTCTCCAGAAAGACAGAAACAAAAAAGATATATGCTTAGATATAGGTGGGGGAATTTATTAGGGGAATTGGCTCATGTGATGAGGATGCCTAAGTACCATGATAGGCCATCTGCAAGCTGTGGTCCCTGGAATGCTGATAGCCAAGTCTGAAGCCCTCAGATCCAGAAATGTCGATAGTATAACTCTCATCCCGAGGGAGAAAGCCTTGGGATCTGGAGGGTTGTTTGTGCAAGTTCTGGAGTCCAAAGGCTGGCGAGTCTGGAGTTCTGATGTCCAAGTAGCAGGAGTAAAGTGTGTCCCAGCCCTCAAAGAAAGAGTAATTTGCCTTCTGCATTCATTCTCCTTGGACCCCGATCTGATTAGAAGGTGCCCATCAATCTTGAGGGCAGAGTCCCGCTCATCCACTCAGACTCACACACTCATCTCCCCTGGAAACACCCTCACAGACATGCACATAATAATGCTTTACCAGGTTTCTGGATATTACCTTCATTCAGTCAAGTTGACACTTAATTTTAAGTCCACAAGTCCACCCCTTGTCAATGTGGCACCCATACAAATCTTTTAAAAACATACTTAATTTCCAAACAAAGACAAAAACAAGGTAATATTTCTGCCTAACACCATGTACCTTAACTAATGCAACTATCCTGCATACAAATGAAAACCCATTAGTCCCTTCCCCCAAATTTTGGCATTCAGGATTTCAATATTCATCTTTCAAAATTGTGATTTTCAGGAGTTTAAACATTAAGAACTTTGGACTTCAGGGATTTTCATGTTTCTAAATTTCAACATTAAGGAATTATGGTGTTCAGAATTGTCCTTCTCGAGAGGCACCACATGAATAAATGTATCTGATTTTTACCCTTCTATTGGGATTACTTTGTGGCATTTTCTTCACTGTTTGAATGAGTTCTCCTGAGAGACTGAGCTTCCACTGCCAACAGTGGCAACAAGATTAGTAAAACACCTTTCAGTGGCTTTTTTTTCTTTGCTTTTAACCCCCTTACTATTTTTTTTTTTTTTTTTTTTTTTTTTTTTTGAGACAGTCTCAGTGTTGCCCAGGATGGAGTGCAGTGGTGCCATCTCAGCTCACTGCAACCTCTACCTTCCAGGTTCAGGTGATTCTCCTGCCTCAGCCTCCCGAGTAGCTGGGATTACAGATGTCCACAACTACGCTCAGCTAATTTTTGTATTTTTAGTAGAGACAAGGTTTCACCACGTTCGCCAGGATGGTCCTGATCTCTTGACCTTGTGATCCACCTGCCTTGGCCTCCCAAAGTGCTGGGATTACAGATGTGAGCCACCGCACCGGGCACCTTGCTTTCTTATTCATGTTTACTCCAAAATAAGCTATATCTGCATTCAATTTTTTATCCCAGAGTCTGCCTCTGTAGTGACCCCAACCAAAGCAGCACATATTTCTTACATCTTTACCAACTTGTCATACTAGAAGATGGTAATGTGAACATCATTAACTAATTGTGAAACCTTAGAGAAAAATTTAATTTGAGATGTACCTCTGGTCTTGCTAAGTGGAGAATTTAGTCCAATAGGAGGTAATACTCTTTAAACAATGCGGTTTATTTAATGTCTAATGAACGCATAAATGCATTATTCAGATGTCTCAGAATTTAACCTGAAATTGAACTGTTTTTTTTTTTAGGCTCTATCATGCAATGGTTTATATGTAACTAAAATTTGTCTCTTCTTTAGTTAAGATTTCAAACAGAAAACTTTATTTCCTAACTTGATCATAATACTATATAAGTGCTCAAAAATTGGAACAAATTCTTGAGAATATTCAGTCCAATATAATTTATTATCTGGTTTAGCCATGTAAACTTTCTAGAGTTTGAATCAGAAAAACTCGGAAAATGCCTTCTCCCATGAATGCCAGCCTTTGGTTTGCTGATTCTGTGTTCATTACTCTCATGTACTAATGGCTAACGATAGCCTCCTCAATTGAACCAAGAATTAGCTGTAGCCAATACAATGACTGCATCAAAATTAAGAACATTAATTAGGTGGTGCTGATAGACACCAGGCAGGGACAGCAACTTTCTTACGATTTCATAAACACTTGCAAATGGCAAGATTTACTAGCCAGTGAGATATTTTTCTTTAAATAACATATTATAGTGTTAAGATTTGGGAGGATTTGAAGTTCATCTGATTTGTAGTTGATAACCCTGGAACAGCTTGTTGGAATTGTAATCATTAAGAGTACATGTGCTGAAGAGAATTTCTGGGTTTCATTCCCAGGTGACATTTCTGCTTTTCACCTTTACTATCTTGGGCAATGTATTTATCTTATGAAAACCCATTTTTTAATAATCGAGTTGTGTAAGGATTAAAGAAATGTTGACTATTAATTATTTAAAATAGTACCTTATTTCTGCAGGGTGGGCCAGCCGGCTGGAGATTTAGGGAAGACCCAATATTGCAGGATTTTAAGGTCAGTCTTTGTTTCATCCAGGCCTTCAACTGATTGGATGAGGCCCACTCAATTTAGGGAGGGCCATCTGCTTTACTCAAAGTCTACTGATTTAAACATTAATCTCATCCAAAAACATCCTTAAAGAAACCCAGAATAATTCTTGACTTCACATCTTTGCTCAGCCAAGCTGACACAAAAGTAATCATCACAACCACTTACATTCATGTTGTTGAAACTGCAAGGAAGGCAGAGCCTGATGCACACATTATAATAGCTATGATTTTATTGAGTGTGTTCCCCATGTCATTTAAGCTTCATGAAACAGAGACTTTTCTCTTTTTTTATCATTTCTATATTTCCAGTGCCTACCACATATGACAGTTTCAATAAAATAAAAATATTTTTAACAAATTAAATAAATCAATGGAAATAAGATAGCACCTGACTATGGTGAATTCTTATAATTTTATGTTGCTTTTATATCCATTTCAAACACAACTTTATCTCATACCAGAAACAAGGGTCAGTCACCCTTGACACACTTTCCAGTTCTATACCACACCCAAATAGCTCAAGCCGGTGGCCAGGGCTAAGAAATTAGAGGCATCTCTCCCATCTAGCCGACTGGGTTCTTTGTATTCCCATCACTCACTTTAAATGGAACATTCAGCCAGCCCTCAAACATAAAATGACCCACACTCTAACCCTTATCTATACTGCTAATTGCCATGGGACTCTTTCTTTCTCTGCCAACTCTTCATTCTTGCCTTGTGTGACCTGTGGCACAGGAGTGTTCCCATGACTAAATATGCCCTCCTTGCCCAGGATCTGTAAGTAAAAACCTTTGAACTTGCTTCTTATTGTGATGGTATCTTGAATTTACACCTTTTATCTGAAGAACCAGGGGCTAGCCTAGGTGGAGTTTTCCCTAGATATGAGGTGGAGGGGCAGACAAGGTCAGGGTCCCCATGCCAGAGCTTGGTTAGGTAGGCATAAACTGGACATGGGTCAGACAAAAGCCACAAGGTGTCTGCCAGTATAAATAAGTTTTTGGTGTAGGGGACACCTGGCCATAGTCATGTATCAGGAAACTAAACATGAGGTCATCTGCCAAGTAAAAGGAGTGTCCCAGGAAAGCATACTATAAACACTCAAGTCTGACACCCCTTCATTTGCCCTTAGGGCAGGGTTGCTGGCTTATTTGGAACTAGATCCGTAATTTAGCTGGGAGTTTTCGAAACACTAACGTGTAGTACCGTTTAATATTTCAACATTGAAATAACAGAAAATTGTAAAAGAGAGATAAAAGAACATATCATCTAAAAATGTGCAAAGTTATAAAGAAAATTAATAGCTATATTTATATTTAGCAGTGATAGAAGAGATATTTTAGTAATTATAAAATTTGCAAAAACATCTACACTGAAATAGGGCTTAGCAAATGCTTAATAATAATTTCAGTACTATTTGTAAACATTCCCAAGATCTTTCTAAAATAATCAAGTAAAAGTAAGCTCAAGGCAAATTAAAATAGATAACATTAATGATTCATGTGAGGAAAGTAAAGTTTTAAATTTACCATACTTCTTGTTTATACATCCTTTTAAATGTCATAATGAAAACTGTTGCAGTCCATTTAGGCTGCTATAATAAAATACCATAAACTGCATGGTTTATAAACAACAGAAATTTATTTCTTACAGTTCTATAGACTGGCACGTCTAAGGTCAGGCAGATGTGGCGTGTGGTAAGTGCCTGCTTCCTGGTTCATAGAAGGGCACCTTCTTGCTGTGTCCTCATACAGTGGAAGGGGCAAGGCAGCTCTCTGAGGCCTTTTTGCTTTTTAAATAAAGGCACTAATTCCATTTATTTGGGCTTAGCTTTCCTAATTAAAACCCCCCAAAAACTCCAGCCACTAAAACTATCGCTTTGGTGATTAGATTTCAACATCTGAATTTTGGGAGGACATAAAAGCATTCAGACCATAGCAATAATTATCTTTTAAATTTTATTTAGATACATTTTGAGTTGGGATTCTATTCGTCCTGCTTAGTCTAGGGGAGCTCATTAATTGCATGTGAGGACTAAAGAGAGGGAGAATTCTAGGGTGATTTCCGTGTTTCTTGTCAGGTAGCTAGTTGAACGTACTGACGTTGACAATATAGGGAATGCAGATGTTGCAAGAAAGAAAATGCATTCAGTTTTTCATCTGCTGAAGGTGAAATACTTTTAAAGATAACCACGTTGAAAAAGTCCATCTGGCTGTTAAATGTTCAAAAGTTGTTGTATAGCATTTAATTAAATAAAATAAATATAAAGCTATTCCAAAATAATGGAATAGAGGTTCTAGAAATGAAAGGATTCATAGCAAAAAAAAAGTGTTGGAATTCACTGGATATAGTGAATCCCCCTTAGGTCCAGATGTCACGCCAGCATACTAAAGGCACTGAGAAAACCTGTATTAAAATAATCATACGTGGGGCAAGCATAGCGGCTTATGCTTGTATATTTGTCACTCTGAGAGGATTGCTTGAACCCAGGAAATCAAGAGCCTGGGCAACATAGGGAGATCTCTTTGTTTCCAAAAGAAAAAAAAAAAAATTAGCCGATTGTTGTGGTGGGCACCTGTGGGAGGCTGAGATGAGAGGATCACTTGAGCTTGTGAGGTCCGGGCTGCAGTGAGCCATGATCATGTCACTGCACTCCAGCTTGGGTGACAGAGCGAGACACTATCTTAAAAAATAATAACAATAAAACAACACCTATTTGTGGGGTTACACAAGTTATATTATTATGTTTACCTTATGAAATAAGAACTTGACCAGACCAAAGTGGATTTAATTTTCCGGGACAGATTCATTTTGTGATTTTAACATAAGCTATGAGTGCAGTAAAAAAAAAAATGTTTTACTACTGTCTGCCTATTCCCTTCTCAAGACAATACTACCAAACAGGCATATTTCATAATAGTCATTTCAGTCCTTGGCTTATGAGAGCTCTTCTTCAAGTATCCAAGACTACGGAGACCTCCCATCCTCACTGCAACTCTTTGAAGGTTAATCAAAATGTGCAAAATGCATATTTTACACAACTTAAATTCAGCTTCATATAGGGAGTAGTGTGGCTTTTTTAATAACCTATCTTTGGACAAAATTACTGTCGAGGTTCCTTCCTCACTGGAAGCCTGTTAAATGAGCAGGGGCAGTATTGTTCTTCAGCAGCAAGATTGAAGATCCAGCAGCACACCAGTACAAAATTTATGGTCTAAGATTTCTCACAGAAATTATGCAAACATTGCCTGCTCCCTTTATATCTGCAAAATGAAATCTACGTTTCTTAGAATGGTGCACACAGAATTTTGTGGCATTTAGTTTGGAAAAGAACTGAACAATCACAATTCATTACTTTCTAACTTTTCCTGAGACGGGATACAAAGTTCATGAAATATATTGTGTCAAATTCTTTCAGTCCTATGAAGGGAAGTTTGGACAAGTGTTTTCTGGTGTAAATCCATGCTACTATTTGCATCATAAAATATATTTAGTCAACAACTTTAACGGAAAATACCTCTCTTTGTTTTACAGTTACGATTTGGGAGTGACAAATAATAGAAAGTCGGAGTGAGGGCTATGATTTGAATGTGTTCCCTACAAGACTCAGATGTTGAAACCTAATCACCAAGGTGATGTTATTGGAAGTTGAAGTCTCTGGGAGGTAATTGGCTTAAGAGGGTTCTGTCTTCATGAATTGTATTAGGACTCCCATAAAAGGACTTTGTGGGGAGCGTCTGTCCCCTTTTGCTCTTTCCCCTTCTGCCATGTAAGGACATAGAGTTCACCCCCTTCAGAGGATATAGCATCAGAATTTCATCTGAAAGCATAAAGCAACCTGCATCTTGGACTTCCCAGCTTCCAGAACTGTGAGATAACAAATTCCTGTTATTTACAAAATTCCCAGTCTGTGATATTTTGTTACAGCAGCACAAATAGACTACACCATTCAGCTAGAGTTTAACCTTTTAAAATATCAGTGCTACAGGATTCATTTATGTGCTTTATTGAAATATGAAAAGTTGATAAGGCATAAATTGTATTAAAATGGACTACACTATAAATAATTTTAAACTGTCTAGGAAAAATGAGAACCAGCATGTTTATTTTCTGTTCATATTATTTGACCTTCAGAGAGTCTATTTAGCTTATGAATTCTGCAGCAACAATTTAACTATAAACTCCTTTTCCTAAGTTTAGAAAATGTTTTGCATGAGATTTGAAAATATAACACCTTAAACCGCCTATCTACTATCATTAGGATTGAAAATATTCCACAGATATAAAGGCAGGGAAAGTTAGGAAAGTGTGAAGCTCATTTTAGGACTGGGTTGATGTGAACATAACACCAAGAGTAGAAAATAAATTTGAAAAATATGAAAGTTTGGAAAATTTGTGAAAGTTCCCAAGAAATGAATAAGCTTTTAATGCTCAACTGAATTCATGGAATGGAAAAGAAATGCTCAGGCCATACATATGCAGCAGCAGTAGATTTCACCATTGATTTCATGTGGTCTAAAAAATTTATTAAAATAATGACAGATATCTGAGCATGAAAAATAGGGAGTGATGCACCAAAACATGGCTTCAGATAACTTGCAACAAAAGGTATGAAGTTATATTAGAATACTCCACACTGATATTTAATAAAGAGAAATGTAGGGATTAATCTTTGTTTTTCTCAATTCCACAGGTTAGGAGCCCAATATTATGGAAATATACTAAAAACAATGGGAGATACAGGTTTCTCTCAAAAGTAAGATACTATGAAAATGCAAACATAGTTTTTAAATGTTTTGTCTAAATCACAGAAATATGTAAACTGGAAAAGAAAAAGGAAAAAGAAAAGCATCTTCATTGGACAAAAGTAATCATAATAAAGAAGTTGATTTTTATAAGCTATTTCAGTCTTTGTGTAATGGATTTTAAAGTAGAAACCAAACCCCCCCAAAGTATTCATCCTTTTGAAAAATTTAATAAAATATATGAATTAAGATGCACTTGTTTGGATGTCCATTAAAACATTTTATAATAGCACATTTGCAAACATTTTAAACATTTGTTGTCTAAAGGTACAACAGAAGGATACTGAATTATAGAATAAAATGGTCAAACAATGCAATATTTGGTCAAAAAAAGCTTCAAATGAGTTTCAAAGATCAGAAAAGTTCTCTTTTCATAAAGTTCCAAAGCAACATAAAGACCTCTGTACATGGTGCCATTCATACAAATTAGTATATCTGCAATACATCAGAAGTTGGCAAAAATTTTCTATACAGAGCCAGATAGCAAATATTTTAGACTTTGTGGTCATGTGCTATCTGTTTTATATAATCAGTTTTGCAACTTTACCATTGTAGTGTGAAAGCAGACTTAGAAAATGTATAGAAAGTACATGTGGCTGAGTTTCAATGTTTTATTTACAAACCAGTGATAAATTAGTGTGGCCCTTGGTCTGTAGTTCGCTAAACATTTGTTTTATGCATGAATGCTAGTTTGAGAGGGTAAAATGATATATGACTTAGGTCAAAATTGGCACCAAAATACTAAAGGCAAATGAAAATAAGATACTACCTTATCCCTAATATTACGCTTGCACCCCACCCCTCCCCAAGTGTGGTTCTCCTAAGTAAGCCAAATCAGAGCAGGAGACAAATTTCAGACGAAACCTCTTCCTTCTCTTCAACAACCACACACATAATACTAATGAATGGTAAGGAGGAAACGATATGGAAAATGCTTATTCTGTTATTGAATACTAAAAAAGAAATCAAAGAATTCATTCTAAATGACTGCAAACTTATTTCATCTCTCAGTGTGGGAGCTGCAACAGGAATAAGTTGGAACCTTGAAAACTATACATGAAAGGGATTCCTTTATGAAAGACTTAGCAAGTGGGTGAAGTATGAAAGCATGACACCAAAAGCTGAAACTGGGGATTGGGAGAGGAATAGACAGGTATAAAGTCCCTACAATAGAAAACTTACATATTTCACATTGCATGTATTTAGTCAGAATATTTTTCATGATTGATGAAGAATTAACAATTCAATCTATCCTAGGCAAAGAATGACTTTCCTCATGTACATTTCTAAACAACAAGATGCATAGATCATACATTAGCTCAAGTGAGAACTGAAACCAAGGGCTGAGATGCGCTAGAATTAATTATCTTTATACCACCTTTCCACCGCTTTCATGCATATCTGCTTCACTCTTTTATGCCAACTTTTCCATGAACTAGAATCATGTTTGGCAGTTTCTCTGTAGTACTTATCTTCAGCCACACATCTTTATTCACATGACCAGCCCTGTGGGTACAGACAGAAGAATTATAACTCTGATATCCACATACCATCACTTAATTGGATAGAAGGAGAAACAGTTCTATTTAAAAAATGGATATTGCTTCCTGTAGTTGAGAGGGAATCTTGGCAGAGAAAATGAAATCACTAGCACTTTAATATATTCAAAATTGTCATTGTTAAATAAGAAACAAATATGCAACTGGGAAAAAATGAATACGCATTTCACAAAACAGCATATCTGCATACCCTGTAATTGGAAAGTGTATTTAAAAAGGTCGTTGATAAAAAATAAATGAGAGAAAAATTCTTTTTACAATGAACTTGTCAACTGAACAAATGTACACAACTCAGTGTAGCTCGGTGAGAATTTTGGTAGGTTTATAAAATTGGGTCAATATCTTAGTGAGCAACTTAAAAATTGTATCAAGAAATGTTAAAATATAGATACCCTTAAATTTTGTAATCAGGTATATGTGTCATTAATCGTATCATTTAAATAGTAATACTTAAAGTGCCTTCTAAACTATTTAAGAAATAGCTCACTACAGATAACTTCATAGTTACCATGTGCTCCTCCTCAACCTTTCTCCATTCCTCTCAATTTCTTCATACACATGAAATTGACCTCTCACTTGGTTTTATGTAAACATTGACTTGCTTTTATTTATAAATTCATCATTCATTAAAGATAAAGATAACACTCTTGCATGAATTTGAGCTTAATATAAATGAGAACATATTGGAAGTATATTTTGAAACCTGCTTTATTTCTTTTTGTAGATTTCTTTCTTTTTGTAGATGTACCTGTGCACATGTGCACGCACATGGTGCACACACGGGAACACCCGTGTTTTAGGGAGAAGGATGGTGTTCATTCCTTGTCACTACTAGGCAGTAGTCCATTCAATAAAAATGATTCTAACTATCCAGTCTCTTGTAAATCAATATTTGGTTCTTTTCTACTTTTGTGCTGTTTGAAATAATTATGCTATAAATATATTGCTTGTGGCTGATAGTATACACGTGAAAGATTTTCTTTAGGGAATAGAAATGAATTTCCTACATTATGGGTACAGATGGCTTTAAATTCATATAATGAAAAATTTGTTTTGCAATGTGATTTTACCAATTTGCACTTTTGTCAGAGACATTTTCCCATTGGTCTACCGTCTTGCCACCATTTTGGTGGTTTCAGAGATTTCCTATATTTATTTTAATTTAAGGGAGTGGAGAAAGATAATAGTTGTCTTCTTCTGGCTATCTGATATCCTGGGAGTTATCTGCTTGTGCTTATTGGCATTTATGCCTTCTCTAATAAAAGTTTTTTGTTGTTTTTTCTCATTTCTTCTGTTGCCCTGCTTATCTTTTTCTTGTTGATTTGTAAGAGGTTCAGCATTTTCTGGACATAAATGTGTTGTTTGCTATCTGTGACAAACTCTTCCCCAAGATTTTGTGGTTGTATTCATTTGCTTTGTGATATCTTTTGATGTCCAGAAGTTCTTAGATTTAATGAAGTGAGATTTATTGGGGTTAGACTTTGTGGTTGAGTACTTGGTGTGTAAGGCGTCATTCCATACCATAAGATCATGAAGACATTCTAAACTTTTTCTAAAATTTAAATCATATTTTTAACATTTAAGTCTAAATTCTCTCTGGAATTGATGTTGTATATGGCAGCAGTCCCCATCCTTTTTGACACTGGGGACTGGTTCACGGAAGATAATTTTTCCGCAGACAGGTTTTCAGTGGAATGGTTTTGGGATGATTCCAATGCATTACATTTTATTGTGCACTTTATTTCTATTATTATTACACTGTAATACATAATGAAATAATTATACAACTCACCATAACGTAGACTCAGTGAGAGCCCTGAACTTGTTTTCATGCAACTAGATTATCCCATCTAGGGTTAATGGGAGACACTGACAGGTCGTCAGGCATTAGATTCTCATAAGGAGTGTGCAACCTAGACCCCTTGCACATGTAGTTCACAATAGGATTTGTGCTCCTATGAGAATCTAATGCACCGCTGGTCTGACAGGAGGCGGAGCTCAGGCAGTAATGTGATTAATGGAGAGCAGCTGTAAATACAGATGAAACTTCGCTTGCTCGCCCACCACTCAGCTCCTGCTGTGTGGCGTGGCCCACTTCTTAACAGGCCTGGGACCTACCCTGGCCTATGATACACCTACCCTGGTATATGGGGGGTATGATGTAAAAATATAATTTTATCTCAATAACAAATTATTGTAGTAAAACTTACTGAATAATTGATCCTTTCACCATTCTTCTATGGCATCTTCTGTGTTATAAGGTGTTATAACTGTTCCTTACCTGCATGGCCGTTTCTCTACTGCCCACTTTTCTCTCCCTCTGTTACATATTTTTCTATTTTACTTACGTGCCACCCTGTATTCAATACAATAGCTTTCTAAAAGTCGTAATATTGGCGGGAAGTCACATTTCTTCGATTTTGCTACTTTGAGATTATTCTAGGTTTTCACTACTGTACTTTTCACACCAAACAAATTTACAGAGCTGGTTAAATTTTACATACCACAACAGATTGGAATTTTAATAAAATTTAATTAAAACTATAAGATCAATTTGAGGAATATTGGAAAATTTAAATATTGACACGACTTATCTCTTCGCATGTGATATCGCTGCATTCTTTAGGTTTTCTTTAATGTTGATATATTGAGACTTTCAACTCTACATATATGAACTCATGTTAAAGCACAGACCCTGCCAGTAGTGTGTCAAAGTGTGTAAATATATGTATTCGTATGGCAAATGGATAGATAGGCAAGTAGATAACTATACAGCCAGCCAGACAAACAGTTCTCCATGACAGTGTTTTTCATAGCTACAAATTAGAAGCAACCTTGTTTAAGAAGAGTAAAATAGTTCAATAAAAACTATGATTCTTGCTGATAGTAAATTATGTGGAAATTTAAATCATGTTTCTGAAGCATAAAGCTAGGAAAAAATTAATAATTACATTTAAGTAAACAATAATTTTAAAATTATATGTATATAAATTTACATGTATGTCTATGTTAACATAAATATGCATTCATAAATAAATGTGTTATGATCACCTCTTTAGAATTTAAATACAATCGAACATGAATATACAAAGTTATAACTCATTTTTATGTTGAATTGAGTCCCCCCACCAAATTCATGTTGAAGTCCTAATTTCCCAGTGGCTAAGAATATGAGTTTATTTGAAAATGAGGTCTTTACAGAGCTAATCAAGTTAAAATAAGACTGCTAGGGTCAGCCCTAATCCAATAAGACTGAGGTCTTTATAAAAAGGGAAAATTTGGAGACAGACATGCACACAGGGAGAACCCACGTGAAGATTAGAGTTATGTTGTCATAAACCAAGGCGTTACCAGTAGAAGAGGGGCCTGGAACAGATTCACCCTCACCACACTCAGAAGGAACCAACCCTGTCAGCACCTTGATTTGGGGCTTCTAGACTCCAGAACTGTGGGAAATAAACTTCTGTTTAAACCACCCAATCTGTGGGACTTAGTTATGGCAGTCCTAATAGACAATACACCAGTCAACGGGCGACCTCTGGTGCTGACGTGCATATGTGATTTCTACATGTATTAATCTGTTTTCATGATGCTGAGAAAGGCATATGGGAGACTGGGCAATTTACAAAACAAAGAGGTTTAATAAACCTACAGTTCCATGTGGCTGAGGAGGGCTCACAATCATGGCAGAAGACAAAGAGAAGCAAGTCACATTTTGGGTGGATGGTGGCAGGCAAAAAGAGATGGTGCAGGGAAACTCTCATTTTTAAAACTATCAGATCTCGTGAGACTCATTCACTATCATGAGAACAGCGCAGGAAAGACCCACGCCCATAATTCAAACACTTTCCACCAGATTCCTCCCGCCACATGTAGGAGTTGTGGGAGTTACAATTCAAGATGAGATTTGGGTGGGGACACAGCCAAACCATAGCACTACACTTCTCAATTCATCTGTGAGGCTTTGGTAGCATATTTGTAAACATAAAAATGTAAAATACTTAAAAGCTCAAACACTTTACATATTAATTTTATTTCATAGGAGAATAGTTTTTTTTTTCTTTTTAATAAAAGGTAAATGAAGGCTCACAGGAGTTTTAATAAGATTTTGCTTGTATATAGACTTAGGTGATGGTATCAACAGAGTTGGAGAGATTGTGAAATATTGAATATAGGAAGTTGCAGTGAACAGCGGTCCAGATGCACCCAGCGGCCAGCAGCCTCTCCCTGCAGCGTATTTCCAGTGATCAGCTTTCCCAAGCACCCTAGAGTGCAGATTTCAGGTAATTTCCACCAACAGAGCATCACAGCAATTTTGCTATTTATTGAGACACAGCTGTTCCCTCCCTGACAAGTGGGACTCTTCCATCCAAGTGCCATCTGAGACCTAGGGATAGTGGCTGTCCTTTATATCCACTATTTCTATATTCTTTAGGATTATCTTTCTTTCTTGCTCAACTATTCCCTCCTTACTTTGATCCTGTGTGTTAGAGCCGTGAATAATTCTATTAAACTTTCTATGTTCAAATTCCTTCATGGTTTTTCTCTCCCAACATCTGAGTCAACTTATGCTGGATACTCATATTTTTTACTCACATTTTAAATGGACACAAAAGTCATGTAAAATTTTCTTCTGAAAATCACTCCCTGCCCATTTCATGACGAATGCTGCACTGCGGGTCATGTCACCTATAAGGTGTACAGTGTCTTAGTTCAGGCTGTTATGAGAAACTACCGTAGTCTGGGTGTCTCATAAACCAAACACGAAATTTTATTTCTCAGAGCTCGGGAAGTTAGAACTTTGAGATCAGAGTGGCTAAGCTGGCACTGTCTGGCTTCCGGGGAGAGTCCTCCTCTGGGTTGCAGAGGACAACTTCCCATTGTATCTTCACATAGCAGAAAGACAGTGAGAGAGCTCTCTAGAGTTCCTTTTACATAGGCATCAATTGTACTCATGAGCCTCCACATTCATGAAATAATGACCTCCCAAAGGCTCCCCCTCTTAATACCATTGCACTGGGGGATAAGATTTCAACACATGAATTCTGGGGAGACACAAACGTTCAGTCCATTGCAAACAGCAAAATGTTTCAACTTTTCAGAGAGATCAGTAAATAAATCCTCAATCTATAATTAAGTGCTTGATTATGATCTTCCAAGTATTTTTTGGAGTTTTTTTTTTTTTTTTTTTTTGGCTCTGCGTAGCTTTTAAATCTCCAATAATACGTTTTCAATTGCTTTCTCTAAAAATAACACATAAATTGTTGAAAAAATCAAACTGTGAGTAATCAAGGAGTTTCCGCTATAATTTAGTTTCACCAGCTTTAAAAGTGATGGCATCTTGGCCTTGAACTTGGGGGTCAGTTGTTAGGGTGACAAAGATCACCAGTGCTTTGAAGTCTATACTTTGACAAACGCTGCTATGAGCAGTAAAAATGAGAAAGGATTGAAGATAGAAATGTCCAAGGCATGACCTTCAAAATTAGAAAGGCTTTGATAAAAGGATGAAGGGTAATAGTTTGGAACTAGTGATGATTGGCCAGAAGAATGCAGTAACAAGCTTCTTGGGTTATAAGGTATGGGAGGATAACCAATTCCTTTGGAGCTACCTGTAAGAGAAGCAATTTTGGCAGCTAAGTTTCAATTACATCTTGGAGAACAAAATTCTGTAAAAAAATACTAGGATGACAGGCAAATTAACTTATGTTGAGACTGAAAGTGTGAAATATTGGTGTATTGAAAAAACAAAAGAAAAACAATAAACAAATATGAAAAACAGATGTTTGATCATTTTACATGGGATATTTGCTTTTCTCTTTTTCACTAAATTTAGGTTGAAATTGGTTTCTTCCTTACCTATTCCACCACAGTCAACACTTGGTTCTTGCTTTGATCACAATTACTTTCTATCTGGCCCCTCTACCTCCAGGTTTATCTCCATCAATCCCTCTCTCCTAAGAGCAAAGAATAATATTTATTAAATGTGAACGTGGTTACTTCACTCTCCTAGTTGCCTTTTTTCCAGTTCTTTACCAGCTTCATTATTAAGTGAAAGACACCAAGGATTAAGAGGACTTCTATGATCATTCCTTCTCTCCCTGTCCACTGTCATTTCTAGTGAAATGTACAGAACATCCTATCTAATGCATGTCTCATACCTTTAGTTGTGGCTCATGCTGCTTCTTCAGTCATCAGGGAAGTGTTTGTTGGCAATGAAAGTGTGGGGTACTATATGACATAGGAGAATGGAGTAGGAGAAAGACAATGTATTTAAAACTATATTTTTTAAATGCTGCAAGATATATTATTTAAATCTGCAAATTAGTGTGAAAATAGATGGAGACTATAATTTCTTCTTAGAAAACTATGATTCTGCCTTTGCTCCAGAAACCAGTATCACCTGTCTAAATTTAAGTCAGCCACCTTACCTTCTCTTAAGGCCAGTATCCACAAATATAAGTTGGAAATAATACTTTAATACACATTTGCCAGAGTAATGAAGATAATTGTATAAAGTAAAGCACATTCAGAAGTTAAATATAAGTTTAAAACTTAGGGAACAATAGCAGCAGTGTGACAGATACTTGTGAAGTCACAGTTTTTATTTCTTTGTTAGTCAGAGTTCTCTTTTATTTTTTCTTTATGTATTACTCTGAAATGCAATAATCCCGAAAGAGTTGCATAAAGTACACAAAGAATGTATTTTCATCTCGCTTTTAGGTCATTTCTCAGTATACTTTCCTGTCATATTTAGAATTTTCTTAACAGACCAGGAAATAACTTCCATATATCTACAAGCTTTCTAAGGGTCAATCATCTTGCTCTTCAGAGTTTTAGTAGCCTGACTTTTATCAATGTGGACAACCAAGAACAAGACTTTCACACAGAGTCACATTACACAAATAGATACAAATGCCCATGGTGGGGGACAGCCTGAATGATACTGCTGAGCATTCCTGATACAGCGTTCTGCCAGCAAATTAGCTTCCTTGAGAACATGGAAATTCACACACAGATTGGTGCAGTACAATGTTTTAAAAGCAAATATTCTCAGTCGTGGCATAGGACACCAACACTGAAAAGAGAAATGTCCAGTGGGTTTTGTGTAACTTCGATGATTTGGCAACCTTATACCTGAAATTTTCCATTCACTGAATGCTAAAATTGAACGGCACATTCTTGAGAGCAAAAACAGTGCTTCTGAAAAAACTCATATTTATAATGTGAATAAACCATTAAATATATTAAACTTAAGCAGAGCTGGCAATAAGAAACAAAGGACACAGAATTTATTTACATAAAATGAATTTTTAAAGTTTTCCTAAGAGGAAAAATGAGATATTACTGCTTTTGATTTTCTGATAATTTCACATCAAAGTTTTAAAACTGCACATTTGTAAATCACAGATGAGGATAATTTAGTAATCTTGTATCAGCTATATGGTCCCATTTCTCTGTGTAGAAAAAACTACTGTCATAGGTCAGAAATCTCAGTGTTCTGACAGTCTTTTGAAGAAGCAAGTAGCTTATCCTGCATTTGGAATCAGACAACTACAACAATGGTTACTTGAATTAATCATAACAAAACATGTTATACAGTTCTATTTATTTGCACCAAAATTATTTCTTGCTAGGCATCTTTCAAAAAGATAATATATCACTTTCCTTTCATTAATTTTTGTAAAATAGAATTGATCTCATCTTAGAAATGAATTTACTAGTATCACGTTCATTATTCATTTAAGGGGAGTAGTATTTCTTAGTAATCCTGGAAATCTAAAAGCCCACTCCCAATCATCCACATTCAAAAATATATGTATTTCTAATATTACCTTTCAAGGCTAATTCATGTAAATTCAACGATTTTATTTCCTCACTGATTTCTAATGTTACAAAAGCATAATTTACTTTACTGCCATTGTGGGTCTTTGCTATCTCAAAGTAAAAATAAAATTGTTGGCTATAGGGTGCCATTTATACATAGAATACACAGAATGAAATGTAAAACTATTACAAAGCTAAAGGGGAAAAATATTAGCTCTCATGGGCTTTTGATTGCCAGTTGCAATATTCTAGCTCTACATTTTCCTTCTGAAATAAGTGCTACTTTCTCAATAGGACACATGCATAGCTGTGAGCAATAACAGTAATATTATACCCCATAATTATTTGACACAAGTTTCCCGACTAACAGAATTGAATTTTGGTTTCTAATATGACTTATGTATGCTAATATGATTTAAATTGCAGAAAACTGAAAAATAGCTGCTCTAATGCCTTTAGAAACACTGTATTAATTTCATAGAATGAGTGATTCCCATGTTCTAAAAATCCCATACTTTGGGTGCTTATGTGCTGAATAGATTTTGAGAGGTAACTATTTAAACACAAAATTTTAAGCTAATAATTTAAGACACACTTTCTGTATCTATAAAATACAATCCCTCACATTTTGCTGATTTTGTATTCAAAATGAGGAATTGGGGGATTCATTCTATTTGAAAATGAATTTATTTTGTATACTCTACTCATAGCTGACATTTTCCATCTTAAAATATCAACCTTAAACAAATCAATGCTTATTAAATATTTATTAAAACTTGTGTAGTTTATCCTTTAAACACAATTTTCCTGAATTATATTAGTAAGGGGGAAAAAACTGCTTTGTTTTATTTAGACCTCCAGAGTAAATCACAAAGCCTCCCTTGACAGCCCATCCTGGGATTTAATAATGCTACTCACAGGAAAGTCTTACCTAGATTATGTATAAGCCCTTCATGCTCCAGGCTACACATTTGTGCCCTGGTTGTATCCTCCGCAGAGAACAGAAACAGCTGGCCACCAGCTTTTCTGATAATAACCTCCCAGTACTTGAATTCCATTGCTAAATTTCTTCTTAGTCAATAAAAGAATCTATTTGTAAAAGTTCCCTGTTGGAGCCTCTTAGGCTGCCCAATGTTATTAAAATAAAATGTCCTGTACATACAGCAAAATATATGCTTCGTTTCAAGACATGAATGAAAGACCGTGTTTTTACTATAGTTAAGAAAGCTTGTTAGATATGCCCATTAATTTTACTTTAAAAGTAATAACTTTATTTATTTTATTTTATTTCATTTTATTTTTTTGAGACAGAGTCTCGCTGTGTCTCCCAGGCTGGGGTGCGGTGGTGCAATCTCGGCTCACTGCAAGCTCCGCCTCCCGGGTTCACGCCATTCTCCTGCCTCAGCCTCCAGAGCAGCTGGGACTACAGGCGCCCGCCACCACGCCAGGCTAATGGTTTTTTTTGTTTGTTTGTTTTGTTTTTTGTGGGTTTTTTTGCATTTTTTAGTAGAGACAGAGTTTCACGGTGTTAGCCAGGATGGTCTCGATCTCCTGACCTAGTGATCCGCCCGCCTGGGCGTTTGTTGTGGCCGTTTGTTCCTTCTGCATCAACCACTTTTCCTTTCTCTTGTTTATATCAATTACACATTTCTTTGGGAATTCCCTCCTTCCCCTTCTCAGCCACATCTTTTGAGTCAAATGAACTCCATTATAAGCTCATGGGTGGACCCTGAAGTTCTAACACCATGACCATAACTAATTGATAAAAATTTGACCTCATACTCCACCTCAGGCTAATGACACACGAGGGCGTGTTTGCCTGGGGCTTTTGTAAAAAGAGTGCTTTGTCTCTCTCTTCTAATAGGACCGGAACAGATGCTCTCTTTCCTCGAGCAGATGTAGTGGAGTCCTTCACTATTGCTACTAGGAGAGCAGCCACTCAGGAAATGAGGTTGATAAAGAGAGGGCAAAGCCCGGAAGAAAGTATTAGGAATCTCTTGATAGAACTGTTCTTAAATTCAGGCCTGCTGCTGAACTGTTCTGTTTTATTAATATATACATATATAGCTTTATTTATATAAATTATTGCATGCATTTATATTTATATTTCTTCAGGTCAAGTGCGGTTTTCTGTAACTTAAAAAAAAGATTATTAATTCATAAAATTTTCTAGTCAAACTTTTCTTTCTAAAAATGTGATTGGCTAACAAGACCCACATAATAAATTTTTGTGGGGATGACATTTAAAATATATGTATTCTTAAGACTAACTTCTCCCTAATAGTACTCATTATTAGTAGTGAAGACTTCTTTATTCTAGCCACAAAAAGTCTTAAAAATATGAATAATTATGATCGAATTCTTCAAAAGAACAAACTTTAATCTCCCAAATATGCCAATCTCAAATTATTGAATGTGCTAAAGACCTTTGTATGATTAGATGCAAATAAGGAAACAATTAAGTCATTATTAATTTGTACAAATGAGTATGTTATTCAGGCTTATGTCTCAAGTAAAGAAAATAAGTGACAAATCCATGAGGAACGGTGACTACAGGGACAGAATCATAAGCACCCGTGAGATTGTGGTGCAGCATGGTGTGAAAACACCTTTCCAACACAGCTTCCCAAATTCTCTCCTTGGCAAGGATACCCCTGTAAAAATCACTGGCTAATTGACATCCTTTCTAGGAAAAAAAAAAAAAATGAGTCAAATTTACGTTTTGCTAATTTAATGCACTCTTCGTATCACTTTAGGCTTATTTGTCATTGTTCTCTCAAAAGGATCCTACTATGTCTAAAAATATTTTGAATTGTTTTCCCTAACTTTTCCATTTATATAACAATTCTTTATCCCAGGAATATTCTTTTGCTCTAAGCCCTGTCTGCCCCTACTGCAGCTTCCCTTTTCTCTGTAAAGTCTAGAGATATTTTCATGTTTTAACCTCTCTCAAGTCTTCCCACACACCCATCCAATACCAATACGTATATATATACCACATCTTTGCAACCGCTAAAATAGTGTTCCATACCCCTGGAACTAGCCAGTCTGTTGATGGACTCACTAACCAGCATTCGTGTGATTGCCTTTATATCATATATTACTAATGTGAATCATTCATTCACTTAATTTATTTATTTAGCAAACATTTCTCATCTCCTTTGTTATAAGCAGTGTTTTTGGCATCTCAATTGCAAGCAAACTTCAACTAGTTTATAGCCCAATGACTTTGTTAAAACTTAATTAGTTTATACTATATGGAAACATTCTGAAGAGGTTTTGATGTGCTATGTAAAACTAGGTTATGTGATCCTTGAACGACAGTGATAATATCTTTATTTCATTTGCATCCTTATGGCAAAATCTAGAGGTCTAGTAGAAAAATAGTCAGGAAAGGAAGGCATCCGAATATAACTTGTGGTTGAATTTACAGTTACTTTAAAAATGCTGCATAAGAAACATCATTATGTTACATAATGGGAGTCATGCTTTTTAGTTTGACTTTTGAGCAATAAGTTATAACAGTGGAGTTGTTCCTGCAAGAAAGTGCTCCATCCCATTGACTTATCTTCCCAAGAGACGGTTTTTGTCTTTAAAATGGAGACACCAAGGAAAACATGTTTTCATGGTAGTTAAAGAGAAACTCAATGGTGTATCAAACTTAACTTGATCATAGTTTTCACCTAGTATGTTTGTAGGTAACAGAGAGTCACCAAGCACCCTACTTGATTATTATGACCAAACTCATTGAGGAAATATTACACTGGAGAATCACAGTAAGATTGACTAGATAAGACCTGACTTCCATCAGTGTTTTATTGAATTGATCAACTAGAAATCTACCTTTACAAGTAGAAATCATATCTTTCAAGATTCTGCCACCTTTTACATTTCTGTAGCTCCATTTCAAATATGAAGGTGAAATCATATGCCTTGCTGTGCACCTTAAGTCGTGATCAATTCCCATGTAAGTGAAAATCCAAGATTCCAAATACTACTTTATAGACAGAACTTAATTTTTTTATTTGTTACTTTTATTTCAGGTTCAGGAATACAAGTGCAGATTTGTTATACAGGTAAACTTGTGTCATGGGGATTAGTTGTACAGATTATTTCATCACCCAGATACTAAGCCTAGTAACCAATAGTTATTTTTTCTGATCCTCTCCTTCCACCCATCCTCACCCTCAAGTAGGCCCCAGTGCCTGCTGTTACCCTCTTTGGGTCAATGTGTTCTCATCATTTACCTCCCACTTATAAGTGAGAACATATGGTATTTGGTTTTCTGTTACTGTGTTAGTTTGCTAAGGAGAATGGCCTCCAATTCCATCCATGTTCTTGTAAAAGACATATTCCCATCCTTTTTTATGGCTGCATAGTATTTCATCGTGTACAAGTACCACATTTTCTTTATCTATTCTGTCATTGATGGGCATTTAGATTGATTTCATGTCTTTGCTATTGTGAAAAATGCCGCAGTGAATATCCACATGCATGTGTCTTTAGGGTAGAATAATTTATATTCCTTTGGCTAATGGGATTTCTGGGTTGAATGGTAGTTCTGTTTTTAGCTCTTTGACGAATCGTCACACTGTGTTTCACAGAGATTGAACTGCTATACACCCCACCAAGAGTATATAAGTGTTACCTTTTCTCTACAACCTCTCCAGCATCCATTATTTTTTAACTTTCTAAAAATAGTCATTCTGACTGGTGTAAGATGGCGTCTCTGAGGGTTTTGTTTTTTTGCACTTATCTAATGGCCAGTGATAGTAAGGTTTTTTGTTTGTTTGTTTGTTTGTTTGTTTTTGGTATGCTTCTTGGCTGCATGTCTGTTTTCTGTTGAAAAGTGTCAATTCATATCGTTTGTCCACTTTTCAATGTGATAGTTTGTTTTTCCCTTGTAAACTTATTTAAGTTTGCAAATATTATCTTAAATAAGTTTAAGAACTTAAATAAGTTTGCAAATATTATCTCCCATCCTGTAGGTTGTCTGTTTATTCTGTTGATAGTTTCTTTTGCTGTGTAGAAGCTCTTAAGTTTAATTAGATTATACTTGTCAATTTTTTCTGGTTTTTTTGATTACTGTAGCTCTGTAGTATAGTTTGAGGTTGGGTAACATGATGCCACCAGCTTGCTTTCTGTTTTGTTTGGTTTTTTTGCTTAGGATTGCCTTGGCTATTTGGGCTCTTTTTGGTTCTATGTGAATTTTAAAATTGTTTTTTTCTAATTCTCTGAAGGATGTCATTGGTAGTTTTATAGGAATAGCATTGATTCTGTTAATTGCTTTTGGGAGAATGGCCATTTTAACAATATTGGTTCTTCCTATCCATGAGCATGGAATGTTTTTCCATTTATTTGTGTCATCTCTAATTTCTTTGTGTAGTGTTTTGCAATTCTCATTGTAGAAATATTTCAGCTCCCTGATTTACCGGAATTTCTACTTGCAGAATCTCAGATAGAAATGAATTTAGTCCTTATACTCAGTGCGTTTGTAAAAGCACCTATCAACTTTTTTGTTATACTTTCTGGACTCAAATATCTTTTGTAATTATGTTTCTTGAGAGTATTTTTCACATTATCTTATCAAGCTCCTATACGTACCAATGTTCCCAATTGTCATAATATACGTTTCCATAATATCTTACATTAATATTAACTTAGTGTGTCTCACTGCACTTTTATTCTATGGAACCAAGTGTACATTACCTGACACATTTCCACTTGTTCCTACATTCTACAGGGTACAAGTTCTTATTTTTTAAATTAAGGCTACTTCAAATTTTTATGATCTTCTGCTTTTCTATGTCCAGGGCTGTGCTTTTCTATCTATGGTAGAACTTTCACTTTCTCTCTTGGCCCTGGGTTCAACAGTTCCTTCTGAACTTCTTGGGAAAAATCTGACAAATAAACTAATAAATTCTGTAAAACAAAATATAAAACTAAATATCACCATTTCCATAGCCAAATTAAATTTTCATTTTTTTCTACATAGTAGCTAAAAATAGGTCTATATAATATCAGTATCATGTCTCATACTTTCATATTTCTCCTGTTGTTAAGTTTCACTCTATCAGTGAACAACTGGCTCTATTTTATTTTAATTCTTCTATTTTAATTATTTTAATTCTTATTTTAATTCTATTTTATTTTAATTCTTATGTGGTTAACTACTCCTATTTTCCTGATACCTTGACTTTTAATTTATTTGGAAGAACTTGTTCTCTACTGTGAACAAAAATTGTGTGATAGATTTACTTTGAAAATTTTAACTGGATATTATAATTTTGTTAAATAAATTTTATGATATGCTTTGAAGATTTATTATAAATAATTCAAATGCCTCTAATTTTCTCAATTTTCTCATGTAAATGGAGCTAATTTTTCAGATTATGTAATATATGGAAAGCATTTTTTAACACTTTCCACAATGCAGGCACTCAAGAAGTATTAAATATAATCATTGAATGAACTTATCTTTGGTTTACAAAAATAAGCAACCATTGCCTTATTCAACAAATATGTTTTGAGTATGCAATGATAGCAAGATATTGAGACATTGGAGAGTTTGTAATATAATCCATACAAAAGGCAAGGAGTGATTCAAGGTGCAGACTATATTTGTTTCTTTCTTAGTGTCTCTATAGACTTTCATTTTGTTATTTGTATTAGGCCGTTCTTGTATTGCTATAAAGAAAGGTTTTACAAACTGTATTGCTATAAAGAAATGCTTTACTATAAAGAAAGTAATTTACAAAGAAAAGAGGTTTAATTGGCTTATGGATCTGAAGGCTATGCAGAAAGCATAGCAGCAGGCATCTGCTTGGCTTCTGATGAGGCCTCAGGAAGCTTAGGACCATGGCAGAAGGCAAAGGCTGAAATGGCATGTCACATGGCCAAAGCAGGTGCAAGAGAGAGAGAGGGTGTGTGTTGAGAGGGAGGTGTCATGTACTTCTAAATGACCAAATCTCACGAAAACTCACTATCATGAAAACAGCACCAACTCATGAAGGATCTGCCCTCAGGATTCGAACATCTCCCACAGGCCCCCCTTTGCAGTATTGGACATTTCATTTCAAGATGAGATTTAAGTGGAGACAAAACTATATCATTGTTTAACTTATGCACACTAACCATTGTTCTTCATCAGATATGCTAAGGAATCCAGACTTGTGATACTTTTTCCACATAGACATCAAGACCTAAACCCACGCCAGTCAATGTCTACTATGAATTCCATGCCATTTTTTTTCTGATAGCTTTGTAGTGAATTTTGATTCCTATGAAATCAAGAAAAGGAAAAGATTGAATCTCTTTTCATTGAAGATAATCACCTCCTCCTGAGGCATTTGTGATCCTCCATCTGAAGGCTTTGTGGTGATCCATGTGAGATGCAGGCAGGAAGTGCAAAAAAAAAAAAAAAAAAAAAAAAAACTGTGTTCCCAGGGGTAGCTGTCAGCCAATTTCAAGTGAGAGTAAGAGGATACGTATATGTCTGCTTTCTTATCCCTTCTTGAGACCAGTTCTGAGGCAGGTTTGACATAATCTCCCAGGTCTTGCAGGACGACATTGCTAGTTGTTCATGGTAATAACTGGATCGATAACACCCTTTGGTCATTTTTCAAACTTCTCTATTTTACCTCCCACCTAGATTCCTGGAACTCAAATCCTTGCTTTTGGTTTGCTTCTGGGAGGTGCCCAGGCCAAGGTAATTAATACTAAATTGGTAAATAGTAGAGACACTGTGATTTATGGGCAGCACTGAAGTGGCTCTGTTGAGGTTAAAGAATATGACTTTATAGTGGCATCGATTTGTAAAGACACATTGAAGAATTTCCATTTTAAATTTGATGTCAATAGCTAAATTTAGTGGTGTATTTTTTGTGTTCACATGTCTCTTATGTGATTATAAACCTTCCCTCTATAGTTTAGGTGAGATTAACTCAAATGGTAGTAACTGAGATACTATTTGTAAAAGGCCAATCAAAATTTTTAACAATCATAGAAATATACATTTAAAACATTTTTACTCTATTATTTTATGATTATGGCTAGCTTATTTCCTTTTTATGTCAACTTAGAAAATGTATGTGTTGATGAAGGAAGTACAAGCATAACAACCTTGATCATATTTTATGCTGGGTTTTTTGCATTTTATATTTAAATGTTATACACTAATTTACTATGTGGTTATAAATTCATTTTTGCTTTTAGAAGTTGTGCTACATATGTTGTTTAAATAAAAAAAGTTAATTTTTTTCAACATTTCAGTGATGTGTTGTGGCAATTTAAAAATTTGCAGAAATATATGTATTCTTGGATGAGACAGAAAAATATTGTGGAGAATGCTTCTCTGAAAAATTAAATTTAAAATTAATTTTAAGATATTTTATTGGTTATGTGATCTTACAACCAGTTAACCTGAGTGTTCTTCATTATGGTGCTGTCTGAATTGACTTTTACTTTAGAATGATCTAATTCTGCACATTTACATGATTAAAACAAAACTCCTTAACAGTGCATTCTGGATTAAAGTTCTGAGTGTAAGTGTTGCATGCTAAGTATAAACATTGAGTAATGAATCAAAATGCTGAGTCTGGAAGTATTGATGCCATGGTGGGGCCCAGTAGATTTATGCCTGAATCGTTGCCAGGTGCCACAAAATTACCTCTCACATAAAGTTGATTATTCCAAAATATCGAATTTTATTCTTGATTGATTTCTTTCAGTTACCTCCATGCACCATCCATTAGCAGATTCCAATGACTGTATATCCCAAGTGTATCATGAATCTGTTTACCTGTTTCCATTGCAGGTTCTACCATCCTAGTGAGAATCAGTCTTCTTCTGATAAGACAATAGCTTCACAATTTTTCATATTGCCTTTATCAATCATCTTTTCTCTATTCATGTATTCTCTAGAGAACAGTTTGAATGTCACCTTTTCAAAGTCTTCAGTGGATTTTTATCACACTTAGATGCAAATGCAATGGCCTTCCCTCAGATTACAATGTCTTAAATGATCTGTTCCATCCTGACCTGGGCAATCTTTTCTCATACTTCTCCCGGGCTTACCTATTACGTGTCAGTCACTTTGTTTTTCTTGCTATTCTGTGAATGCACCTTGTTTGCTTCTGCCTGAAAGCCTTTCCTCCTCCTGTAATGTTTTTTTCTTTTCTTGACATACATCGTCAGTCTTACCATTCAGATATCAAATGCTACCTCCTAAAACAAGATTTATTTCTTGACCTCTGAATCCAAAGTAGCCACCAAAGTAGTCAATCTCTAATATATCACCTAATTTTATTGTCTTGTGTATTACTTATTATCACATGATAATTTTCTTATTACTTGTTTAATAGGGTTTTTTTTTTTTTTGTCTCTATTCACCAACCAGAATATGCTACACTCCATGAAGGAATGGAACTAGTCTGTCCTCCTCATTAATATGTTGTCAGCATCTAAATTATTAGGAGAGAAGGGGACTCACCATGTTGGCCAGGCTGACCTCGAACTTCTGACCTCAGGTGATCTGCCTGCCTCGGCCTACCAAAGTGCTGGGATTATAGGTGTGAGCCACCGCGCCTGGCTTTTTTCTATAAGAATTCTTTCATTGACTCTTAACCCTCTAAGTTAGCTCTCTCTTAGAAATATAATTGTCTACCTGGAATTGTGAAATAAATGAATATGTGTGTATGTATGCATGTGTGTGTGTAAATATGAATGTCTAAGATATACATACCATGGCAAATTTTGATTTAATCTAATCTTATTCATTGCAATATGTATACCCCTTGTCAGACTCACCACTTTTTTGTGTCTGATTCAGTTGCTTTATACTTTTTAGTTTTAATACAAGGATAAACAATGGTAGTCAACTAGTACAGATATAGGAAACAGAAATACAAAATCTCTGTGAGTGAGAGTCAGATACATACGTGTGCAATAAGAACAAAAGAATATGAAGACTGAAGATGGGCAAATATAAACTATCTTATCTAGAGCTAATTAAATAGACTACTCTCTTATATACAGTTTCACAGCTAACCCCACTCCCTACTCCCACCTTGAATAGTAATTATATACACTTCTTCTATTTTTTTATTATATACGAAAATGTTCAACCAAATGTGTGGTTTCATGATCTGTGCAGCATTAAAAAAATATGTGATGGGTGATAGGGAAACCCTGCCTATCTTTTTGACATTTTACTCTCACCTATTTATACTCTTGAGGAAACTGTCGGAGAGGTAAAAACATTTACCCAAAGTTATACAAGTTGTAAATGGCAAAGCCAGAATTTCCTCCAGTCCTTTTATGTCACCACAGAGGATCCCTGCTCTCCACTGATCACATGGTAGAAACTTGATAAACATTTGTTAGTTTACAGGAAGATAGAGGAGACATAAAAATGGTTTCATCCACTTGGGAAATAAAGTTTACATGTAGCCTCCCTAAATAATGTTGCTAAAAATTGTTAACATGTAGCTATTACCTTTTATGAAGGAAATCACAGTGATATCTTTCCAATATTGTAGTATAAATCTTAAGGGAAGAGAGGCGATACACATTAGCATCCTCATCTTTCTGATGGCTAAGCTGAAGCATCTTTCTCAAGGGCAATCTAATTGCCTCTCCAAGATAAGCTGCTGAGCCTGAGACTTTCACTGTTGTTGTCTAAGCTGGGTCTTTTCTATGCCACTTTCAGTGCTGTTTTATGTACTGTGAATCTATAGCCTGATCTTCTATTTACTAGGTTCATATAAAATCAATATTTATTTTATATAGGACCTTGTACTTCAAAAGATCCAAGGTAAATCAATATGTAGGATTCATTCCATAAGAAGAGTAATTAGATAGCCCCTCAAACATTGCAGTTACTGCAAATTTGAAAGCTGTAAGTTGTCTGAATCAAAGGAAAAGTCACCTAGCTTATACTAGCACCTTTCTGAAATACAACTAAAGATGCTTTTATTTATGGCTAAACAGCGACAATAAAGAAAAACAGAGTTGCTGAAAAGTTCCCAGTTTTGAGGGTTTTTTAAATGGGATTCTAGGTGAACAGAAAATATAAACAAAGAATATCTAAAATAATCACTCAAAATTACTTGAGATAACCAAAGGATGGAATGTCAAAAGGTTGTTGGAAGTGAAACTGTGAAATAGAATGTTAATTTTTATTTAGCTTTTTGAGTGTAGGATTCTTAGAATATAATTTGATAAAGCTAATATTTACATTGACAAATGAACCGAGGAATCATTAATGCATTTTGTAAGGAATACATCTGAGAACAGATAAGACATTACAATAATAACTGACTCAAATTGAGAGAATTTACTAAAGAAATTGTAGCCTTGGCATGAAGCAGATGATACACTAAGGATATCACTACTTCATACTCTAAGACAAATACGTCAAATATGTCAGCTTCTACCCTTGGAGGGTTACAGCCCATCCTTCAATGGTTTCATATTTTCCTGAACAAACTACCATCAGGTTATCAGCATCTGATCTAGTCCTTCTATCTTGTCATCTGCAAAGATCTTTCTGTTCCAAGATCTACCCCTCTGGATCTCTAGAATTTGACATTGCCCATGTTCTATGTTTTACTTCCTAATCCTTTATTTCTGATTTCCTGTATGTATATTCCTCAGGTTTATATTCGGAAATGAGAAACTGTAATTTCTAATTTCTAAAGGTTCACAACCTGTTCTTCAAAAAGTGTGTGATCCAACCATTTTAGGGGTTGTTTTCAGATTTTAGAAAAGCTGTATGATATATAGGCTATTATTATTAAAATCAAACAAATTATATACAGAAAAGTAAGATTGTATGAGTAGAATGAATAAAGAATGGTAAGTAGCCCCAAGTCAACTCAGGTCAAGTTTTGCTGACAACTGACAACTTAGTTCAGAACAGGTTTTTTCTCAAACGTTTGGATTTTGAAGTGGAAATAAGAGATGATGAGTGTCTGAATAAATGGTTATACACTGGATAGCACTGCAGATTATTTTATTTCAATTATTGTCTTACTCATAACTGTTTTGTTCCAACCTCAGTCATTTATCCCCTTGGCTTTCCCACATCTATATTTGGTTGACCATAATAAAATGCTAAGAAAAATCACAAGAAGAAATTATGAGGGAAACCATACAGGAACAAAGTTCTCTAATAATGGAAAATACCTCAGTTCCAAGTTACAGTTCCCCACGGTATAGGGAAGACAGTGTGGAAATACTTAAGTAAGTAGTAACTGCCATGTGTCCTCCAAAGTTTAATTATTCCTGAATAGGTTCACTAAATTTTACCTGAAGGGTAAATTCATCAACTCACTCAAAATCGTTTCCTTGACTGTCTGTTGTATAGAATCCAGTGTGCCCCTTACTGTGTAGAATTAGTATGAGAGTTAAATACTATAATGCAGAATTTCATAAAATAAAATTTACTAAGTTTTAGCAAGGGTAACAGATATATCTTCCAATTTGGAAGATATGGGAAAGTTTAACATAGATAGAAAAGTAAACACTTAAAGCATATCTTATTGAATTTGAGAAAAAAATAATCAAGTCCTTCTACCTTGTCAGATGTAATCATTTATTGCCTTCATGAAGGCAAGAAAATGCTTTATTAGAAACCTGTAACTGGCCAGCATTCAGAGTAGGAGAAGAAAAAAAGGAGATATATATATATATATATATATATATATATATATATATATATATGTGTGTGTGTGTGTGTGTGTGTATATATGACTTTAGATTAAAAATAATAATAACTAGAAGCCCTTAAATCATGTTTAACATGGGTAACTTGCCTAATTTGATATCATCTTAGTTACCTTAAGTTATTCAATGAAAAAATAACAATAAAAGTTGTTATAAAAATAAAGTTTATAATAAACAACAACAATAAAAGATTGACTATGATACGTAACATTTTGGCCCTTAAAAATAAAATGTGCTAGTTCCACTTCCAGTATTAATGAATTTAGATTCTTCAGCTCAAAATTTTATCTGAAAACATCTGGAAAAAGTATATATGAAGACATTGGATTATTATCAATGAAGATAGAGGGTTGGTAGCACAAGGGTAATAGAAAAAAGAGAAGCCTAGAAATGTCAGCCCAAAATGTCATACTTCTTTTTTTCTTTTTCTGGAAGCTAACTTTGAAAGCTGTGTGTAAGAAGATGAACAGAACACACTTGAAATCCATAGCATTGTGTCATGGATTTTAAGGGTGTTCAAAGAGCATGAGTCTTATTTATATCCCAGGCATTTATCTGAGATCCCAAATGTCTATACCTTAAAATAAACCATTTACCAACCATGACAAATCCCAGGTTTATAGCATTTCAGATCCTGATTAGAATAAGGTTATCTTAGCTGCTAAGAGCTACAAGCCTAGCTGCCTGACAGGAAAAAAAATGTACACTCTCTCTTGAGAAATATGATATTAGAATTGATTTTAAATATAAAATACATGACACTGAATCAAAAATAACTGATATAAAAAAGTAAAATTTTCACAGAAAACCAAAAGAAAGAATGAAAATGATTAGAGAAAACTGTATGAGATGTAAATAATGAAGTTATTACTCATGGGCTTTAGTATATTTAATATTAGTATATTTAATATTAAAGAGGTGAAAGAAGCTAATGAATATCTTGAGCAGATATTAAGCAAAAATGAAGGGAGAATTTATAAAGTCAAACTAGAAGAAAATACCCAGAATGAAGCATGGAGAAGCAAAATATTAAAAGTTCAGGGAAAAAAAGCACCTTAGATACTAAGAAAAGGTATTATATGTATCATCTTAAATTATCAGAAGAAAGGAAGAATAAGACAGTATTATTATATGAAGAGTTAATGAAATATACACTATTTATGAACAGAAACAAAAATATGAACAGAAACCAAAATAAAGCTAATGTAGCTATCCTGGTGACAGACAAAAGTTTCAAAAGTAGAGCAATTACAAGAGTGGAAGATATTCAATACCATAAAATGTGAAATATAAAAATGATACAATTCTAAACGTGAATGTGTCTGATAACATAGTCTCACAATATATTTTAACCAAAATCAGCAGAGGTAAATAGAGGAATATAAATATAATCATGAACTTGATAGGAATATTTTAACATAAACAGAAATCCAATAACTATATAAAAGATTTGAACATCAGAATGATCAAACTTGATCTCATTAACATACAAAGCACACTGTACCCAAAAGCCACAGAACACATTTTTTAAAAGTGTTCATGGACTATTTTTCCAAAATGATCATACGCTTGTTCATAAAACAGATTTTAACAAATCTCAAAATATTTAAGCTCTACAGAGAACATTCAGTGACTACCATTATACTATTGAACTGAACTAGAAAATAACAACTAAATGATAACCGAAAAATCCCCAAGTGTTTGAAGGTTCCGTAATATGCTTTTATTTAATACATACAGAACAAACTGAAGAAAATATTACAATGTAAATTGGAGAATAGGTTGTACTAATTGATAATAAAAATTCTCTCTCTCTTTGTGTGTATGTGTGTATGAATTACATATAGACACACATATATAGCATGAAGTTCAACTAATAGCATTCTTATTTATTGCTTTAACTACCTATATATTTATATGTATAAATAACAAAGGGTAAAATCAATGGGATAAAATAAATATGAAATTGATTTAAAAACAAAAACACTTCACTTGCCACAAGTAGGGTATGACAATAAAAATGGAGAAAAGTTCAGATCTTATTAAAATCATTTTTATTTTTATTATTAAATTTTACAAATACTTATTGACATCTTCTATGTACCAGACACTTTTCTAGAGTCAGTTGCAGAGATGGGAGATATAGCAGTGGACAAAACAGACAAAAATTTTTTATTGAGATGAAGTGAGGTCAGGTTACCTGCATGAACTGGCTTCTGCAGCAATGTCTGGAGCCCTGGTAGGTAAGAGGATGAAAAGCAGGTTGAAGGGTGTCTAATACATGGGGTACCAAGACTTGGCTTTTTTTCCGAGGTACACGGAGAGATCATAGAAAAAATATTTTACAGAGATTTACAGGGCTGATTCCTCAATTCACATCTTTGAATGAAAGAGTTTTGAAAAATTCAATTTCACAGATCCTTCATGACTTCCATAATTTTACTTTTTTATTATTTGAACGTTCTAAACATGAGACAATAGATAGCAAGAGTATTGGAGATTTTTTTAAAGTACAGATATTAAACTCAAACTGTGCATGTGGAGTGAGTCTAGAGGACCTGAATGTCGCCCTAATTCCTTATTTCAGAAATGCCTGGAGTTCAACAGATTTAGAGTTGAAAATAAAAGCAGATTATTTGGTGGACATATGAGTATGCTTTCTGAGAAATTCCGTAGACTGTGAACCATATGAGCCATTATTTACGTTGTAAGTCTGATTTTTGGAAGCTAATCTAATTTACTGTCTGAATCATAAATAACTTTCCCTGTTGTGAGAGTGATCTTTCAAACAGAAAATTTGGAGCTGAAAATGAACTGTGACCATAATAAGAGACACTATTTGTAGAATTGTGGAAGTAAACATATGACTTCAATGATATGCTCTTCTGTATTTTGTGGCTAAACACTGAAGTAGTTTAAACTTAACTAGGTTTGTAAGAATGTGTCTTTTTTTTTAAGTAAATTCTGTAATTAGAGATGTAATTACGATTCAGAATTAAATATGCTTCTCACTGAATCTTCTTCATGACTCTAAAAGAAAGTCTCATTGGTCCAAGAGCACTATTCCCATTTAGTTGACAAAAACCTAAAAGTGATGTTACTGTATCCATAACTGTACATATAGATTAAAAGATAAAATACAACTTTATTAAAATACTAAATTAAAATTCTTTTAGCTGAATTTATTTACTGATTGCTAACAAGTTAGCCACAGTCACCTACGAAAAATATCTTATGTCCCCACGCTCATATTTGTAGCAATTTATTCCGTGAATTATTTTAGTCCAAATAAATTGATAGCTGAATCAATCTATTCTTTGTTAAACATTTTAATCTGAGTATATAAGAGTAGACAGTGAAATAGCAAAGTTTAAACCAACAATATGTTTTTCCAGGTAGTGAAATGCCAAGATGATAATGATGAACTACAGGGCAATATTTTAATATTCACTGTCATCTGGAAAATGGCAGATGAACTTCGATGTAGATAAGAAAGTTTGAAAAATAACCTAAACTAAATATACAAGGACACAGGCCGTGAATTTTTAGTTACAACTATACCACACACACACACACACACACACACACACACACACACTCTCTCTCTCTCTCTTAAAAATCACTGCAAATTATTGTTGGAAAATATTAATCCAATTTATTGTTGCAGAGAGATCAAGATGATAGCATAGGTAAGTGAAATTTATTGAAAGTAAGATGTAATTATTTTCTTTTTCCTATACATGCAGTAAACTAGGATGTTTTAATACATAAAATAGGATGAATTGTAGCCAGTCCTCAAACTTGAAAGAAAGCTGTTGAAGACCTAGGGAAAGAAGAATAATTCTGAAGCATCTGGGAAATATTATGTTAATCAAATCTTGAATAGTATAAACTGATTAGCATATTTCTTTTTAAAAAGATGAAATAATTAAGGATTATAAAATTCCAAAGGATATGAATAAAGTGAACATGGTATTATCCTCTGGATTTTGATGAACAAGAAATGAAAGTACTACCATGTGTTGAGAGTTGTTTACGATCAACTAAAAACTATAAAATGCTTTACATTACAGGTAGTAACAAGATTTTTTTAATGCTGATAGAGACCAAAAATATACAATGGCATAGGAAAATTTCTGATAAATGTATATATAATGACAATTCACTTGTTTAGGGAAAAAAATGACATGTATTGAATTATGGGTTAGACAATAGGCCAAGTAGCATACAGTTTATTAGTAGAAACAATAAAATAATCAAATAATACCAATCCAGGCTTATAGATGTAATGCTACATGTAGAGACTGGTGGTGTGGTATCTTGCATGTGTGTGTGTGTGTATGTGTGTGTGTGTGTGTGTGTCTGTATGAGGAGGAGAATATTGAAACTACCACATGGTTATAGCAACTAAACTGAATCTCGACAAATATTTAGGAGGCAAAGGAGCAAGAAAGAAGAAAGCAGTAGAGTTTCTAAGGCAGGAAATTAAAAGGAAATAATGGTATATAAAGGAACTGCAACAATGTCACTAGGAGTTGTAACACTAAGTATTAAGAGTATTAAGAGTAAGAAATGAGACTGGAGACATAAACAGGCACTCTTTTGCCATTTTAGGAACTTGGCCTGTATCTGAAGGGGAAAGAAGGGCTTTTGAAGAACACAAAATGATGGGGTCTGAGATAGGAGTACAATTATCTTTGTCTTTTACCATTCTTTATCTTTGCCTGAGTTAAAACCAGTAGCATAAAAATGAATTTATCCACTGAAATATTTTTAATGGTAAGAGACAAAAGTTCAAAAGCATATAGATTAGAGGACTATTTCAAACTCATATCACAAACTTTAAAAATTATTTCTTGAAAACAATATAGTTAGGATTAAAGTAAAATAAGATTGGAAGTTGACAGGAAATTTCCCTTAAAAACCATGGGAAAGGTTTTTAAGATATTTGTAAAGGGCATGATAGAAAACTCACTTATCAACATCCCTAGGTTTGTGGGGACAGGAACTACAAGGGTGATTATACAATGCATTGATTTAGATGGTTCTACTGTGGATACCTATTTACCTGCCAAGCAACAGGAGTAGTAGCAGGATTTATAAACATTGACATCATACCATGCCACTTTTTTTTCTTAGACATAGGTAATTAATGGTATGATTTTGTTCTGACATGAAATAGAAGAAAATCACCCAAGATCGAGAGGCTATGGTGGATGTCAAAGTGATGGAGAATAATCTCTAAAAGTCATTTTTATACATTTGTACAAATGGCAGAAAATGTGACCTGAAGAGGGAAAGATATATTTGACCCTATTTCACCAAACATAGGGGATAATTCCACTTTTAATGAAAGTTGGTAAAACATCTCAAAGTAAAATTGAAACTGAAAACTAAAGAACTTCTGTCTTCCAACTTTAGCAGAGAATGTGGTTCAGTTTTTAAAATAAATATTGGTGCAAAATACTATGAGACAAAATATCCTTACCATGATGGATAATTTTCTGGTTACTTTCCACACCGCCTTTCCCTCGCCCCTATTTCTACTCTAAGCTTTGTCAGGAAGACAAAAGAATGAATATTCACTACCATGTACTCACCTTTTCAAGCCTAGTTTAAAATCTATGGGGTAAGAATTGTAACAATGCTTACAGAGTCAGATGGAGAAAGAGGAAGAGAGAAAGGAAAGGGCAAACAATGGAAAGGGCAAAACATGACCATTTTGAAAAGATCATCTTAAGTAAAGAGAAAACAAAATAAAATCGTTTGTGGGACTTAAGCAATATTTTCTCAATGATAAGAAAAAATATCAACATAAATGAAAGAAATACAGAAATAATACAGTCTTTATAAAGATAGATTTTAAAAAACTTCTGGAAGAAAGCTCACAACTTCAAAAAATTAAACAAAAAGTTATGAAATGATTCAGTAAGATAAGGAAGAAAAAAAATTCAGATAAAATTGAAGGCGGCAAAACTCAGGAAAGAATTTAAGGTGGCAGATAATGCTATTGTGCATTATTAAGATGGTATTGGAAAAGCAAAGTTAACAATCAACAATTTAACATCTTGTACCTGTGATATGAAGAACAGGCTGCAAAAAAAGAATCCCTGAAGTGGAGTGAAGAGGCATGAAAAGAGGAAAGCAGGTATAGAAAAAATGAGAGATGCAGGCTTGCACACCACAGTGAGTCAACATGCTCATAACCGATATTTCTATGAAAAGTAAAATTTTAAAAACCAGGCAAAAATGGAGCAGATATTTTATTTAAAGATATAATAGAAATTAAGGATGTGAATCTGAATCTGTGGAATAAAAAGAGTTACTGCATATACAGTATTGTGATTGAAAATTAACTAACATTGATAAATAAATTGGTGAAGTTATAGAAAGTCAATTTTAAAATTCTCCATATTCTCAGATAACAGGTATTATTCACTACACACACACACACACACACACACACACAAACACACACACCAGGCCAATTTCAGACTTTGTGCTTATGAGCTGTAAACATGCCAGAAAATATGAGAGTAATGTCTACAAAATGTTGATAAGGAAAAGCATGAAAGTAAAATATTTCTACCCAGCTATGTTGATGTACACGTGTAAACCAGGACAAAGAGTTTCATCCATAGATCCTGACTGTCATCTGCTTGTGTATGTTATAAACGTTGCATGATGATGTGGTCCCACCAATAGAGAGATGAGGAAAAGTGGGATATACATAGTGCTTTAGACAAGTTATCGGTGCTAATCTACTGATTTATTCTTTCAAAGGACACAGTCTTTCTCCTGCTCCACCACTGATTTGGTAGTGAAGGCAACCAAGTTAAAGAAAGGATTTTAAAGTGGAAGAATGTTATTGTTTCAATGGGCAACCTCAATATTGATCTCTTCTCCTTCCTCCTAATTTTTTTCAAGGAGGTATAGGGATAAAAGACAGTCCATACTGAAGGAGCGTTGCGTGGCGCAAATTTGAGGATGCTGATTGTCTACGTTTGCTAGGAGCATCACTTGCTAAAAAGTTGACATTGTGTATGAGAATTCCCTTTCTCTTCCATTTTCTTCTATACAAATTAGAAAAACAAAAAGACAAGTATAGATCCCTTGCAATCTCATTGTCTCCTCTTGTTCTCAGTTTTGTGTTTCTTTATTTCCCTCTAGTTTTTAATGTTATCCTCCCTTCCTCTACCACCCAGGAGGCATTCTCATCACTGAAAGATCTCTGTTAAAAGCTCTACACGAGTGAAGATAATGTAAAGTAATTGACTTTTGCCTGTGACTTTCAAAATCAGTATAATTTAATACATTTAAGAACTATCTAGTATACCTTACTACTTTAAATAGAAAATAAAAATGATTCAAATTTGTAGAGGCAGGATGATTACATCTATATGCAGAAAGTTGAGGTATCAAGAAAACATTAAAAGTAGTGTAACAAAATTTAATAGTAGTTTTGCTAGGCAAAATAATAATAAATGAGCTTTTTAAAAAATAAGAGAGAGATAGGTTCGTGTTCTGTCATCCAAACTGAGGTGCAGTGGCTTTATCATAGCTCACTGCAGATTGAACTCCTGGGCTCACGTGATGCTTCTCCTTCAGCTTCTCAAGTAGCTAAGAACACACACACCACCACTTTCTGCTAATTTTTAGGTTTTTTTACAGATAAGGTTTTGCTATGTTGCCCAGGAGGCTGATCTTAGACTTTTGACCTCAAGCAATTCTCCTGCAGTGGCTTCCCAATGTGCTGGGATTATAGGCACCCAGAAATAAAAAATTTTAAGACAGACAGTCCTTGTTTTGCACAGTGCCAAATATGCTTACATATCAATTGCCATGGTTTAATTAAAGCGAATCCCCCACATGATTATAATTCCAATTGCTACAGTGTATCAACGGTATGCGTATAAAGCACAAACTTCACTGCTGCTCTTCAATGAACAAATTACTACCTAAATAACGGAGGCACATCCCGATCGATGACCAGTCGCAGCATTTATTTCCAAGCCTGTTGTTGATTGGTCACTGCCTAGGTGTTCATGCTCAGACAGCAAAGCATACAGTTGTCTAACTGCGTTGTCTCCCAGTCATCAATCAATGTGATAATTTTCAAAAATAGATAATTTGAATGAGTGAATTCGCCAACCAAGATGAAATTGCAGCAAAGAGACAAAAAAAAATGATAATACTGAAAGTAAAATCCACGTTGAATATAAATAGATTTGTAGGAAAAAAAATAGCTGACTGTGGAAATAACACTACTGCCATTTGAGAGACTCAAGATATGCAGCCAGAGAAATTTCCTGAAGGTGAATGAGGAAAATGACTGTGATAAAAACGAGTGAACATATGCCAGAGGAAGTAACGTCCCAAACACATTAACCTTGAAGGAACTCAAAGAAATCTCACGATACTCAAAGTGCAGAGGATAAAATATTGGAAACTGGTCTACATTTTAAAAGGATTGTAGCGATTCACCAAGGCATAGAAAAAATGTCCACTCAGTATCCTATGTGACACCAGGATAATGGAAAAATGTTTAAACTACCCATGACAATTTTTTTTAATAGAACACTTTCATTATAAATGTTTCTTATGTTTTAAATTATGGTGTCTAAATATTAGACTTGCTATTTTGGTTCCTTTCTTTAAACTTTTAGAACTGACAATAAGAGATATTTTAATATTAGGTCATGTGACAATCATTTTTCCTATATCTTATTATAATCACTTTTTAAAGGACATTTTTAGGGCTACTTGCTATTCTCCAAAGTGAGAACTGTCTGTCCTTATTTTCCAAAATTTTTATAATATGTTAAATATATGATGTTATATATATGACATTATATATTTAACACAGTTTGATATATTAACATAATAATAACATACACATATAGCAACATAATAATATATACATATATCAACATATTATTAATGATAATATATACATATATCAACAATATATTGAATATCTTATTTCACAATGAGATCATAATTTGAGGAAAAAAATAGGAAAATGTCAACATGTTTAAAACTAGACATCAAATTTGAGCATTCAATACACATCATTTTGGTGGCAGTAGGGTGGATCGAGAGAAATATTATACGCAAAATCTTAACTTAAGCATGCTATGTCTTTCAGAAAGTTAATTATCTAAGTCTAGAGTTTTAAAAGTCCCTACATCTCTAGAAAATCGAACAGAATATTTAATGTGCTCTAAACATTACCAAATTATTTAATCATTCACAAGAAATTTACTTTCCAAGTATTGCCCCTTCAGTACTACACTGCCAAGAAACGTAAGTTCATCTGAAACCCCAGAGACTCAATGACATGCAAAATGATGTTTAAGTGCCATTAATTTACTCTATGACTCCAGTGCTTCACTCTGATGTCAAACAAAGGAGAACAGCAAACATTTGAACTTGTGGAAGTAGAAGAAATGGTTCTTTTGTCACCTCCTTGGATTTCTCTATGACTGAAAGCAAATATAATATTATGATAAGGAAACTTTATCACATCCTACTGAAAGGCGCTTTATGTCTTTCAATTAAGGCTCTGAGAGGTGGGTGGAGATGGGTCCCAGATACTGATAAGATACGAGCTCTGTACTCAGAGTATAAGATACGAGCTCTGTACTCAGAGTTCACCGTCTGTGTTGGGCACTTTCTGTCCCTCTCATTGGGCTCTCAGAGCAGTTCTCCACATTTGCCTGTCCTGTTCCGTGCTCAGGAAGCTTCCCCCAACGGACTTCACCAAGCTCCTCTTTGCAGTTATGTTTGTCTTATTTGTTTCACGGGATGCAGAACTGAGAAGATAGATGTGGATTTTTTTTTTTCTTTTGACCTCACTTCCACAATTTAGCAGTGACTGCTTCCTCCTATGATTAAAGATGCTCTTAGATGGTCTTTAATCTAAGAGTTCCAGCTCTCACGATGTTCTGGTAATGCATTTTCCTCCTTGTTTACTCAGATCTAGAGGTAGTAAAGCCTTCCTACTATTGTTCCCTGGGTGCTTCATTATCCTTTTTTAGTTCCAGTAACCCTATTCATACCTCTGGAAATAGTCCCTTTATTCAATTATCTTACAAATCCCTCCTGCTTCCTGCCAAACTGCAGAATAAAAGGCAGAATGAACACTATGAGAATGTAAACAGAGAAACTATTAATCTGTTTTGGATAGATTCGTAAATACATGTAAACTGGCAGTTTACAAAGATAAATTCTGTCTGTGCACAAAACCCATAGACATTAGCTTTTTTGACTCCTCGTCTCCTGCTGGAAGGACATAGATCCCTTCCACAAGAAGAGTAAAGGGCTTTCAGAGAGCAGGGAAACTCCTGGCTAAAATTTTTTCATACCAGTCCTTTATAACAGTGTGCTTTTTCATTCTGTCTTTGTTCTTATGTCAGAATTCCCTGAGACTCCCAGAGCACTCCCTAGGGAAATCTGGGCTGCCTCTACCCCAAACCAGCCAAGAGCAATGATTTGTCAAGACAACTGTGCAGAACCAAATCTCTACCTGTGCTAAAGCTTCCCTAAACAATTTACTGCCACCAGCGGAAACAATTCTTCATACCCATAGTAAAAGTTTGTCAACCATCCAAGAGGGAAATCAATTACCAAATACTTCTATGCCATGAATGAGACAAATGTGGTGTCTAAATGCAAGTCTCTTGTGAACAAGTCACATCTAAAAGGGACTAAGATAAACTCTTGACTGGGAACGCAGACAAAAAAATGTTCTGCTTTCTGTGAAACGAACAGACACTTAAGATGACGTGGAATTTCCCAAATGGTCACAGTCAATGAACTTTACTGGACTTTGGGGATAATATTCCTTTACAAAGTTAATGGTGAAAGATTTACTTATAGATATCCTCATGTAGCATAACATTAATCAAATCCCCTTCCTTCATATTTAAGTATGAGTAGGATTTCTCATCAGAAAAAAAGGATAATTAGATTCTGTGTCTATTTTATTTTCTAGGGGCAGAATCTTGCAATAGAATAGTCTGTTTTTTTAAAAAAGCAGTACTTTACCAATTTCTTTTTTAAAAATCATATTTATGACTATTTTTTTCCTAGGGGTTTCATGATTTTCATCTGTCTAGTAAGAATCACAGAGCCTTAGCGTCCAAAGAAAACTTCTAAAATATTCTCCCAGAAAGTTTTCTGGTCCTCCTTAATAATAAAATATACCATTGTTAAAGTCATTAAAAATGTTAAAAATTTTATTTAGATATGTGTAATTGTCATGTTAAATAACAATGTATACATTGAAATAATTTTTAAAAATGATTTCCAAAAATATTTACCTTGAAAGAAGAAATGAGGTAAAAAAATTAGCAAACTTTTTGGGGCAAATTATAATTGTAACTATTATAAAGATAAATCTTGCAACATTTCTGCACTGGGGGATATAAACAATGAATTTATTAGGGTAGGGACAAAATTCTTAAACATGGGTCAAGATACAGTTCTATTACCACAGGAGTTAGAGACGAGGGAATTAAATTGAGCCATTATAAAATGTCTTCTGTCTTCACAAAGGCTAATTATTGGTAATAAATCCAAAATACACTTAAAAATCACTTGCCAATTTAATAAACATGCTGTTATCTTGAATTAATAATAATGGCAGCAGCCACATTTTATATAAAGTTAGTATTGTGTATAAAGCTTTTAACTGCACTAAATGTTTAATTCCATACTACGAATAATATTCTTTCTACTACATCAAACATTTTCTACTACTACCCTGATGAGAAAGGCATTGTCTTCATTTTGTATAGTGGAATAAAGAGGATCAAAGGGGCTAAATGATGTGCTCTCATTCCTTCCTCTGTTAAAGCTGTTCTGTCTCTGACTCTAGTCCTCACGCAGCCATGTTCACTGACCCAACCTAAAATGAGCAGCCCTCAGACAATGGGGTCAAGAAAAACTTTCTGTGGAGTCATTTCACTCTTAAAATAGTCTCTTTATATTGAAATAGTTCGATATTATATAAAGTAAAAAGTCTGAGTCATGGGGCAAGATTTTACAGAACCATTTGCTTCTTGTAAAAGAAACACATGCACACACACACACACATTCTGCCTTTACAGTAGTACTGCTACTCTACTGAAGCAAAAACCAGAGAAATTAGACTTAAGAAATGTGAATAAAGTAGGAAGACTATTCTTCTCTGATTTTCAGTCTCTTTTTCAGCAGTATTTAATAAGAGGACTCTGACAAGCACGCCTCCTGTGAGCCCAAACGGATGTAACAGATAAGAAACCAGGTGAATAAATAGCCAAGAGCGCAAGTGATTTAAAATAATATTCAACATCTAATGTCAAGTGAAGCCATTAGGGAGAACTTAAACATTTTTAACACTTTGGAATCTTTACCAAATCTCACCACTGAGTCCCAGTTTGCTCAGTTAATGAATGTTTTTGTGCCCTCAGTGTGGAAAGTGTACAAAGCCCTCTGTTGTCTCTCATTAAAATATCTATAAAACGTACTGCAGATGCCCCTGAAATGAGGCTCATCTAACTGACCCTTTTATAAGATTTATGACATCAGAGTCACATATCCAATTCCAGCTGATTAAGGAAGTTTTATAGAAGCAGAACTAGAAGAAAATGGAACTGAGACGTGGCTATAAATACGGTGTGCAGCGACAAGTCTTTCAGAAGTGTTTATTAAATGAAAAATGGTTTTCCCACCCTAACTGCTGTATTTCATCAGAGGCCCCCGAGCTCTCTGTCAATACCCTTTCACACATATAATGAACACAGGATAGGCACTGGAACCAGCAAAGGCACCTTAGCCTTGATGATTCCTTCTCCTTAAAACTTGGTGGGAAATTATGAATCAGTAATATATTCGTAGTAGGAGAGGGGGTTTTGCTAGCGATATTCACCTTGATCTTTAACTGCATAGAGGAGAAAAGAGAAAGAAAATAAAGTTTATAAGATCCATGACCCATTCAACTGTGAGTCCAACCTGGATGGATGATTTATTATGACCCAATTTATTGTTTCTCCTCTAAAGCCAGTCACAATAAAGAACACTTATTCTAAAACTGCTCAGTTTGTGGTGTTCTTTTAGCCTCCTTTTTGGAAGTTGCTTAGCAGAAGTGCATTGTGTTTTATACTCTGAAAATTTTGTTTTAAGATTTTCACATAATAAAGGATTTGAGCATTATTCAATCCCTTTAAAGAGATAATAGAGTTATATTAAATATAGCTTGGACTATTAACGTTTTTTAACACTTTTTGAATATTTCACCTTTTATATTGCAGGTTTTATGGCCTCAATCTCTTCATTCTGTGTTTTAAATTTCTTGCAAATATTTGTAATTAGAAGCTAAATACCATTTAGAAGTCAGAATTAATATGATAAAGAATACGATTGATTTCTTATTCACATTTCCATGTCCAAATCAACATTGATATTTGATGCTTGAATTTTTGTTCACCTGTTATTTTCGAGTATCATGCAACTATCAATTTGCATACTTTTCTCAGCATAGAGCAATGAGTTCCAACACTGTTCTTGCCATATGTATGTTAGTGCTGTTGTAATGTAAAAAATAACAGTTGTAACTTGATGAAGAAAATGGAGTGGACCTATGTTGCTCTTGTTTAGCTCTGAAATACATTCCTGAGCAATAATTAATCAGTAATAAACAATTTTTTTTTTTTGAAAAGGAGTCTCGCTCTGTCACCTAGGCTGGAATCCAGTGGCACAATCTCGACTCACTGCAACCTCCGCCTCCCTGGTTCAAGTGATTCTCCTGCCTCAGTCTTTGGAGTAGCTGGGACTATAGGCACGTGCCACCATGCCTGGCTAATTTTTTGTGTTTTTAGTATAGACAGGTTTCATCGTGTTAACCAGGATGGTCTTAATCTCCTGACCTCGTGATCTACCCACCTCAGCTTCCCGAAGTGCTGGGATTTCAGGTGTGAGCAACCGCGCCCTGCCTATAAACAAATCTTTTTAAGGAATCGTAGAATATTTGAGCTGAAAATCTTAGAAGTTGTATTTGTTTCCCAGGGTTGCTATAACAAAGAACTGCACATCAGGTAGCTTAAAAAGAGCAGAAGTGTATTGTCTCAACGTCGTGGAGGCTAGAAGTCCAAAATTGAGGTGTCTGCAGGTAATGCGTCTTCTGAATCCTATCAGGGAAAATTCTTCCATGCTTTTTCCTAGTTTTGGATGGTTCACTGCAATCCCTGAAGTTCTTGGATTGCAGCTACTGCACTTTAATCTCTGTCCCATCCTCACCTGCTGTTCACGTGTGCATGTCTCTGTGTCTTTCTTTCTCTACTTACAAGGACAACAGTCACATCAGATTAAGGGCCCAGTCTCCTCTAGTATGGCCCCATCATAAGTAATTATATCTGCAACCACCTTGCCTCCAAATAATAAAGTTACACTTTGAGGTGTACATTAAATGCCCCACTACACATCTTATGAAAGTTAAGACTTCCGTATATCTTTTCCAGGGGCACAATTTAACCCTTAACAAAAGTCATCTATCAAACCACTTCCTTCAAGGATAAGAAACTAATTTATGTTGGAGAAAGGTTTTATGAATTAAGAATTTATCCATGTTATTTTATTTGTTCCTAGTAAGGCAAAATGTGACCTAAAAGGAGATGAAGAACATATACATTCATTAATCTCTTGATAGTTGTAGGGGTTTTTTTTGTTGTTGTTGTTACTATGCCAGAATTATGAGACAAGCTGCTAGGAGCCCTTCTTTCTATTTGTAACAGAGGAACTGTACAGCAATTCTCTCTCTTAGAGAAAATAAAATAAAAGCGAAGGTTCAATAGAAAAGCATGAAGACCAAGGTTATTGGTTAAATGTAAAAGGCTTCAATGAATACAAAAGCACAACAGCACTGAGTCACTCATAGTCCATCACTTATTTAGAGATGAACCATCAAAAAAATTTGTAGGCCACTTCATGCTGACTTTGAGCTGTTGTCCCTCTAGAAGCAGGCTGGATAGTTTTAATGCCTGTGAGATCTGTGAAAACACAATCTGATTTGGTTCATCACTGCTTGGATCTACAACTCAGGCAATAATTGTCACATTAGCCTTTTGTCTTACTTTTCTTTAAGACTTTGTTCCCTCAGTATTAAACTAGGCATTTGAGCAGTTCTATATTAACTATCTTAGACCACCAGAAAATCCTTTAATTACAAAGGTACATTTTTATATACTTATCATCTTAGATGCTCAAAGCTTGTAGAAACAAATGTAATAATACACACCACAGAGGTAGCATTTAACAACTAGCATAAGGTTGCACAACAAATCAGAAAATAGCCTATTCCTGAGATGTATTACTGAGGAAATCATGTTGTCATTGGTTCTAGTCTAAGGCTTTCAGATAAAATCTTAATGTCTGAAAGGAAAGCAAGCAAGCTGTGGCACTTTATTTTAATACCTTACTCCACATAATAGAAGATAAGGATGATAACAGGTAGAAGACTATTTTCTCCAAATAGGACTGTTAGCCAAAGCAGGCATTAGCCTGCTAAAGTCACACCTGCTGACTGTCTTCAGTGAATGACGTTGGTGTCCTAAAATAAACAACTTGAAGTTCAATGTGATTTTTGAAATAATTTAACTCCTCAAAATAACATTAAGAATTTGGGACATTATGGACCCTTGGAGGAATCTGATGAAAACTGAATACTCTTCGCCAAAAATGGTGCATGTCACAGTCATATAAAAGTTTGCATAACATTTCAGGGTCTAAATGGGCTGCCTGTTTTATACTCCTTCTTTTAGGTGATGTTTCTATATTATTAGAAGACACACTGTGGAACAAAACATGATCACAAGAAGTAGTATCATTTTGAGGAATTTGACATAGCACATAACTGTTCCCACTGGAAACCATGTTGAGGAATCTGGGCTCCTTTCAAAGTTAAATTTCTCTGTGATAACCTTGCTATGCTTTTGAAAATTACCCTAAGGACCAGGTATAACACTTAGTGACTTAGTATTCATGTCTTATTTAGGTAAGCCTTTAAAAGTGAGTATTGAGTGGAATAACTTTTCTTTTTTTAACCAGCCTGAAATTGCCTTATCTGTAAAAAAATAATTTCAGTTGATATAGTAAACAATTATTTTACTGCAAATATTTGTCCTGGATTTCCTATTTTTCTTAGTTGCTCACTATATAGCATGAAAGCAGAGGTTCAAAAGAAAAGCATGAGGACCAAAGTTACTGGTTGAATGTATAAGGCTTCAATTAATACAATAGCAGTGAGTCATTCATAGTTGGTCACATATTTAAAGGTAACCCATCAGAAAAATGTGTAGATCACTTCATGCTGACTTTGAGCTGTGGTCCCTCTAGAAGCAGGGTAGATAGTTTTAATACCTCTGAGATCTGTGAAAACACCATCTGATTTGTTCCCCACTGAACAAATTTGGTTTGGTTCATCACTGCTTGGATCTACAACTCAGGCAAAGATTGTCACATTAGCCTTTTCTCTTACTATGTGTGAACACAACATATGTCCATTTTGCCACATGTTTTAGAGACAGATTAGAGTATTTGGTAAACATATGACAGGATTCAAAATGGAATGTGTATCTTTCTATTTAAGCTAAAAAATATGTATGCAATAAACTAGGTCATGCAAACCATGTAGGATTCTGCTAAGCATTCATTGCTTGAAATGTAAGAAAACCCAAGTACTGTTAAGAGAGAAAGGAAGTAAGGTAGGAAAGGAAGGAAGGAAAGAAGGAAGGAAGGAAGGAAGGAAGGAAGGAATGAAGGAAGGAAGGAAGGAAGGAGGAAAGGGAGGGAGGGAGGGAGGAAGGAAGGAAAGAAAACCTTACTAAAGTATTAGAAATTAATTGAGTGCACAGTTTGATATGAATTCTGAAAAATATTGTTTTTCCAGGTAGTATTTATATTCTATGCAAAGAGTGTGAAGCAGTCTTAATTCTTTGAAAATGCATGCTATCTCTTGCCTCTGGATTGTTACCATATTTGTATCAATTTTTCTTGTTCTCTTTGCCCTGGACACTTTCTCATGATCATCAAATTCAAGATTTGATGCACATTTGCTAGGTTTTCACTGCACCCATCCAACCCACAAGCCCTAAGACAGGCTCTGTCTCGCTTGTTCCCATTGTTCTCACGCATGACACATGTAACCAATGCTTGAAAAGAAGCAAATTGAATAAACGAATGCATAAATAAATGAAGGAATGAATGTCTTAATATACAGAGTGACCCATTTCTCTTCTCTGTAATCATGTGACACTATAGTGAATTCCTAGTTGTTTTCAGTGGGTTTCCATTTTTATGTCTATTTCCACTAAATTATCTTCCTCACTTCTGTGATTTTCTCATCTTGATTTTCACTCTCAAATTTAGAAGGTTTTTAAATGTATGCATGAATCTATATTTCAAATATCATTTCAAAAGGCAAAACTAATCAAATTATTGTCATACCTAAAACTTTATAGAGCCCCTTTAATTATTTGCTTATAATTCTAAAGCATTATGATGTGTATGTCTCTACAAGTTTGAAAATCATTCCAGATCCAAGACATTCTTGTACTTGTTCAATAATCGTGTATTAAGTGCCAAGTATGTGCCAATAACTATGCTTGATGCTGAAATAAATAATTGTAACAGAGTTCTCATAATCTAGTGGGAGAAAACAAGAATATAAATAAATATTTAGCAATTTTTATTTATATGTACAGTTTTTCATTTTATAATATTTTCATATGTGTTTTGTTTAAAAAGGACCATAACAATACCTATGAAATAACAATGTGATGAATGTAATGTAAAAAATACCCAGATTACTATGGAAGCACAAAAAGGATATAGATCACTTCATTAGCTTATCTGGAAGCTGAAATTCTCCCAAGCTCACAATTCAATACTTTCTTCATGTGAAAGTGCAAAGTAATACACCAAAATGTTGCATTCTTATCTGCTTCATCCATGATTATGTCCTTGTGTAATCAATATATATTAGGTACTTGGAGGGCAGTGTTTATTTATATAAGACAATTGGGTAGTAACTTTAGGGCCCTGTTACAATGGGGCCTCTACTTAAATCTATGCTATAAAGGTAGCCAGTCCTAAAATATCTAATACATCATGCCATGAGTGTGCAAAAATGCACAGAAGGAACTGAATTTTCAGAACAGCAGCTTTTCAGCCCAGAAAACATTTCTCCTTTAATCAAGAAAATTAACATTGTTGTTTACACCCCCAAATCACTCTTTGGTTATTCTTCTACTTTTAAAAAATATAGTATCAACCCCAGCTTCCCATTGTTTTATATAAATCGACAATTTTACATTACTCTTGAATGGTGCATTTCGCTATCACTCCTTACTTTTGTTGTTCTGACTACTGTATCCCTGTTCATCATTGCTCTCCAGTTGATCTCTGGGAGGAAATGGCATTCTGTTGGCCTATTAATACTGGGCTTTGTTCCTTCTCACATGACTGATCTTTTCCTACCTCTATTTCTCTATGTTTTAATAGCATTTATAACCTAGAATTAGGTTCCTAGCTTAAACTGGATATTATGAAGCACAAGGTAGTACCTGAGTAATGAACATTTCTCCTGCAGAAATTAGAGAGCATCCACAGCCACCTTGTGGGTCATCATTAAATCAAAGGAAGGGGCCCTCTGTGAAATGAGCACCGGCTGTGCATTGACAGTCTATGATCCCCTTAACCTGTCAGCTTTCATTACTCTACTGAAGATGAAAAATTACTTTGAATGACAAGATGAGTGTGACGATATTGTGTTTGTGGATGCACGCATTCCAGAAATTGAAACTGACATTTTCCTCTGCACAGCGCTGAACAGAGAGCAGCATTGTTCACCTCCGGTCCATCCAAAGTTCAAACGAACCATGACTTATGAGATATTTTATTTCCAGGACACCACCACACAAATAAATAAGGCATGCTGTATTGGTAAAACCAGGGTCTATCTTATGCAGTGTCTACCTCATACTGTGGTACAAGGAGATTATTATGGGATTAGGCTAGGTGAAATTCTCTTCCAAAAAAGTCAGAAATGTATCATTAAATAAATGTATCTTTATTTAACAATTTCTCAGAGTCTGAGGAGATAATGCTAAAAAATTTTGGAACTACCTATTTGTTGGTGTATACCTTATCTAAAGTTTTACTGGATTCATGAGTTTTTCTTGATTTAATTTGTATACCTTTTCAAATTTACATTAAAAATTACCTCTGTCAAGTTTTCCGGGATTCTCCAGTATTCCAGTTTTTGATTTTAAAAATGAAGGTACGATCTATTTCTTTTATAGTATTATACAGATTAATCATATGGCTTTCTAGCCATTTAACTTTTCCAGTAATTTTAACTTTTAATAAGAATTCAGAGAATTTTAAAAATATTTTCATTTAGCTTAAGTGTTTATCTCTGGTTTACTGGAGCCTCCGTAAGTCTTGCTTATGTTAAAGCAAAGAGGACTCTAAAGCACACTGTAGATGATGCACCATGGATTTGTTACATGAGAGCTTACTTTTGTCTTTAGGCCAAGCTTGTTCAACCCATGGCTCGTGGTCCACATGTGGCCCAGGACAGCATTGAACAGGGCCCAACACAAATTTGTAAACTTTCTTAAAAGATCATGAGGGTTTTTTGTTTGTTTGTTTTTTAGCTCATCAGCTATTGATAGTGTTCATGTATTTTATGTGTGGCCCAAGAAAATTCTTCTTCTTCCCATGTGACCCAGAGAAGCCAAAAGATTGGATACCCATGCTTTAGACTACAGATGTTACTATCTTTTAGGAAACTAGTTATTTACATATCTCTTTCTCATATCACGATATAACATTGTAGTTCATTATCTTATAATTTGGGTTAGTAATATGAGATACATTTCTTTTTATTTAATATTTCTTTCTCAGAAGACCTTAGCATTTCAACTTAACACGGGCATTATAATACTTGTATTTTGGCATTCAGAGGATTGTTAACTTTTCAGATGATTTGTTATCCGATATTTAAGTAATTCACTGTGCAATGAATTCCGGAGGTATAGATACATTCTATTCATATGTTCATTTAGCAAGACCTCAATAGCAGGTGCTATGGGCAAAGATAAAACTCACCACAATGTTGCCCTTAAAAGTTTACAGAGACAGGGTGCAGTGACTCACACCTGTAATCCCAGCACTTTGGGAGGCCCAGGTGGACAGATCACGAGATCAGGAGATCAAGACCATCCTGGCCATCATGGTGAAACCCCGTCTCTACTAAAAATACACAAATTAGCTGGGCATGGTGGGGCGAGCCTGTAGTCCTCACTACTCGGGAGACTGAGGCAGGAGAACTGCTTGAAACCAGAAGGTGGAGCTTGCAGTGAGCCGAAGAGATCATGCCACTGCCCTCCAGCCTGGCCGACAGAGCAAGACTCCATCTCAATAAAAAATAAATACATAAATAATTAGCTACTGTTTTGCTGGGGAGTGTTTGGTAAAGTTTTCATAGGAAAGAGGCCTCAAACTAAGGCATTTTCTTAAGACACAAACACAATGACACAGCAATAAAACGTAATAATTTCCAGGACTGTGTTATACTTACATATAAAAATGCATCACTGATGCTTCATGTGTGTCTAACTAAACTAGACCAACTATTAGAGCATCCACATTAACAGACAATTACTGGCAGTAATGGATGAGATATCCAAAGGAACACTGATCCGTCGAAGATTCATTAGTCTATGAAAGTGTATAAATTTACCACAGGTATTCAATATCTGCTAGAGATCTTCTCTGCTAATGGTGTTGAGCTTTACTGTGAAGTCAATGAAAAGAGTCTAGAACCCTCCACATAATTTCCATCATATAAAATTTTGATCCAGAAGACACAATATAATTTTAAAAGTTTATGTAAACAGGTTTGCATGTTAAGTCTTACTATGGAGAGAAAGTAAGCTCCTCCCAAATTTTTCAATACTTCCTTTTTGATATTAGTCAAACCACATAACTTTGGAAATGTCTTTTGTATTTTAACAACTACAGTGAAGGTTGACAAATATAATAAATATTATGAAATATTCCTCTTCTACACTTTCTATTGTAAATGGTAAATGTAAGATCTTATTAACTAGGGATATTCTGAATGATACAGTGGCTGACTGAGAGGGTAGAAAGAATACATTGCTACAAAGGAAAATCACAGACAAAATTTCTTGTATCTGCTTGATACAGTTCGGGTGTTTGTCCCGTTCAAATCTCATGTTGAAGTTTGATTCCCAGTGTTGGAGGTGAGGCCTGTGGGAGGTGTTTGGATCATGAAGGCAGATCCCTCATGAATATCTTAGTGCCATCCCTTTGGTGATGAATGATCTTGTTTAAAGATCATTGAGATCTTGTTTAAAAGTGAGTGGCACCTCCCTGCTGGCTCCCTTCCTTTGGCTCTCACTGTGTGATGTGCCTGCTCCCACTTCACCTTCCACCATAACTGTGAGCTTCCTGAGGCCTTCCCAGAAGGTGAACAAATGTAAGCACCATGGTTCCTGTACAGCCTGCAGGAACATGAGCTAATTAAACCTCTTTTCTTTATAAATTGCCCACCCTCAGGTATTTATTTATAGCAAAACAAAAACAGCCTAACAAACTGGTTGAACAAAACTTGAGTGTTTTGAGAAATTTCACCTTTAATTTGTTATATTACTGTTCTTCTGAAATTTGATGAAAATAATTTTAACAAAAATATAATCATTAGAAAATATTATGTCTTAAATATCAGGTGGTCTCAAGAGGACTCACTAAGGATGAATTGGGTACTTGTTAGTCTGAACCTAAAATAACAGTAAGGCTATTTCTTAAATATTTTGCCATGCTTTCAACCTTCCGAGTTTTTGCTTAGAGTCTAAGTCTTAGACTCTTATGCTCTAACTCACCTCTGTGTATTCATACTTGCCTCATCCCCAGTGCAACTTCTGCCCTTGTGCTTAAAGTAATCTTCATATCCTTGCCATTTCAGAAATCCTTCAGTGGCCCACGACCAAGAGCTGAATGATCTTCCTAAGCTCCTTAGCATGATACATCAGTGTCCTGGATTTCTTTTCAATTTTGTCTCCCACCAAGACCTCTTACTTAGGCAATCTGGACCATAATGACAGCATTTTCCCAATACTACACATTCTTTCATACTTTCGAAATTCTGAACATTCTTTTCTCTCTGCCTGGAGTGCCCGTCATCCACATTGTAATTCTGGTAATTTAATCTTCAATATTAAAATCGAGCTCCAGTTCCTTTCCTCTAGGAAGTCTTTTCTGTCTTGTCTCAGCAAGGGCAAATAAATGTCTTCTCCTCTGTACTCTTTAAGTAAATCATTTAATCTTTATTTTGGTGTTTACAGAAGATCTGTGGTTCTTTAGTTTATATGCTCTTTTTGTGCAGGACTGTGGGCTCTGTGGGCCCTTCAGTT